>NC_058089.1:13788713-14137944 GCF_014858855.1 Bufo gargarizans | reverse complement strand
CTGCGGCCGTAGATACAGATCGGGGGCTCAGACGCAGCATTGCTTCCTTCCATCGGGCCTATGATCCACAGGTGGAACCAAGCATCGCCCTGTAGATATCAGGCGTCTGTAAACATGGAGAAGATGGCATCATTGTCCGGGCCGCAGGTGCCAACTGCTGATCACAGCACTAGGGAGGCTGGCTAGCTGTCGGCTCCGACTGAGTGGCAGCATGGCCGTCACTTTTGGTCGCCTTCACTTGGTGAAAACCACTAATAGTCGCCATTACACTGCTGATCGCCATATTAATCTGCCTTATAGTACGTTCACTCTGTCTTAGTGTCAGTCTCCACCATAGCTCTAGAAGAATAACCAGGAAGATCAGGATGAGCTGGGTCACTGAAAGGGGAGAAGTGCCCCATGAAATGGTAGGGGGACGTAGAAGTAATTATAGTAAGAATAAATGATGACTATGGCTGCATCAGCGGCTGCAACCGGTGGGGCCTTATGGAAAAGACCAAGGGGTTTTCCATAAATAAAGGTTAATAGATGTATAATGAAAAATCTGCAACTTCCTTTGTGTTTTAATTCCTCGATGTTTTCAAAACCTCTGCTTGCTGTCGGTGAATGTGAACGTTCCTGTTTGTATCCTGAGGTTGAAGTCCTTTCCTACAAACAACTGAGGGTCTGTTACATTGTATCCAGTCTGGACAATCATCTGCGCGCAGACCGATACATTGTGAAAGATGAAATGTTAGAAAGTTGCAGAACTTGTGGGGACGATCCCTTTAGTGTAGGGATGGGCAAACTGCGGCTCTCCAGCTGTTGCAAAACTACAACTCCCAGTATGTCCAGTCTGCTTACAGCTATCAGCCTACAGCTGGGCATGATGGGATTTGTAGTTTTACAACAGCTGGAGAGCCGCAGTTTGCCCATCCCTGCGTAGGGTGAATTGACATGCGCCATTTTTGTGGTGATTTTCTGATGCCTGAGAAATGTTGTAGTAAATACGCCCTTAAAGGAGATTTCCAGGACCAGACTATGGATGGATTATACGTATGAAAGGCTATCGATATCAGATCGACACCCAGCACAGGCGCCAATCACTGACTGGCCTCTTCAGCACCACATCCATTTCACTGCTTTCCAGTCACACCTTTCGTAGAGGCCGTGTCTGGTATTGCAGCTCACCACAGCTCCATTCCAGCAGTAATACCTGGCACATCCTCTACAAAAGGTGTGGCGCTGTGCCTGGAAAGCAACGAAAGGGACATGGAGCTGGAGCTGTGCATCACCTTCAGTCCGCTGATCAGTGGGTGTGCCGGAAGTCAGACCTCCACCCATCTGGATGATTTCTCCTATGAACAGGCCATCCATTTGCTAGTCCGTGAAAAGTATTTAAAGGGGTTGTCTCATCTCGCCGTTACTAAGGCGATATAAGACACAGTACCAACTACCAACCAGCTGAGAAACAGCAGAATGCTCCAGCACTCTGCTGTTTCAGTAGCTCTCATTGCTGGGCTACACTGTTTTAGTAGCTCTCATTGCTGGGCTACACTGTTTCAGTAGCTCTCATTGCTCTGCTACACTGTTTCAGTAGCTCTCATTGCTGGGCTACACTGTTTCAGTAGCTCTCATTGCTGGTCTACACTGTTTCAGTAGCTCTTATTGCTGGGCTACACTGTTTCAGTAGCTCTCATTGCTCTGCTACACTGTTTCAGTAGCTCTCATTGCTCTGCTACACTGTTTCAGTAGCTTTCATTGCTCTGCTACACTGTTTCAGTAGCTCTCATTGCTGGGCTACACTGTTTCAGTAGCTCTCATTGCTGTGCTACACTGTTTCAGTAGCTCTCATTGCTCTGCAACACCGTTTCAGTAGCTCTCATTGCTCTGCTACACTGTTTCAGTGGCTCTCATTGCTGGGCTACACTGTTTCAGTAGCTCTCATTGCTCTGCTACACTGTTTCAGTAGCTCTTATTGCTGGGCTACACTGTTTCAGTAGCTCTCATTGCTCTGCTACACTGTTTCAGTAGCTTTCATTGCTCTGCTACACTGTTTCAGTAGCTCTCATTGCTCTGCTACACTGTTTCAGTAGCTCTCATTGCTCTGCTACACTGTTTCAGTGGCTCTCATGCATGGCAATAAGAGCTAATGAAACCGCAGAGCGCCGGAGCGTTCTGCTGTTTCCCGGCCGGTTGGTAGTCGTAACTGTGTCTCATCTTGCCTTAGTAACGGTGAGATGAGACAACCCCTTTAAACGCTGGAATCGCAGATGCAGTTTGTAGACCCAAAGCATGAAACAGATCCAGCAGGAAGACGAAGTACAAGTCCTTCCTTTACATTTCATATTCCCTTCGTATCTACTTCTGACTTTGGCAAAAAAACTGCAGCAAAAATAAAAAATAAATCCTAAACGAAGCTTTGGTGCTTTCGTGCAGCTCATTAAGACGTCAACCCTTCTTTCTCTGACAGATTGTTTTCCAAATGCAGCGACTTCTGGAAACGAGCTGCGGAAATGACTTTGGGCGCCCCTTGAAGATGAAATTCAGCTGGGAACCCTCTTTTTGGACCAAGCAGATCTCAAACTTAGGTAATAGACGAGTAAAGGGAGATGCATATAAAATGGCGCACCTCGTTTCCTTTTGATGAATCTCCCGTTCGTTTCAGTTGGGTCATTAATTCCGGGGTGCCTCGTGTCTCTGCTTCTCCTTAGGTTGTATACTGACTGACAGCGTGCACTTACCTCCTACGGATGTCCCTACTTATGGAGCTGTAGAAGACGTACAGTCATCTTATTACCAGCCTCATCTCCCTGCTCCCACTCCCCACCTAGCGACCATCAGCAACTCTCAAAGCTACGCACCCACTGTCCAGTGCCCCACCCCGGTTTGCTGTGCCCACTGCCATACACTGCCATCTATTACTAAAAGCCAACCCGCCAACAGCACTGTAAGCCACCACATGAATGTTACCCATTCCACTACCATAAAGCAGCAGGTGGTGCAGCCCATCCAGTACAGCTCCAGCAAAGAGCAGAAATGCCTGTCTCGACCTCTGAGAGTCATTCAGCCATGGCTACCTCACCAGCCGGCCTCAGACCACGAGAACTCGTCTTACTGGTCGGAGAACCAGCAGCAGAGACCCGCCATCCAGCCCCCAGTGCAGAACGTGGCCCCGATATGTTCAGTGACATCGCAGGACTTTAGCCAGGTGCACGCGGCCATCCCGCTGAGTACGACTACACCCTTACCGACCCCCTCTGTACAGATGCAGCTGAACCCAGTGCACAGTGTCCAACAGCAGAGACACCAGAGCCAAACCACGGTGTGCCCAGCCGACAACGCCCACGAGCAGGTCATGCACCACAGTCTGGACATCATTAACCAACAGTTTGAGCTGGAGCAGATGCAGAAAGGACTTGAACTTCTCCTCCAGAGTCAGCCATCAAATGTCCAGCTGAACCAGAGCAAGCAGCCCCAGCACGTCCAGCAAACCATCGTGGGGCAGATTAACTACATTGTGCGCCAGCCTGCGCCCCTGCCGCTGCAGAGCCAGGAGGAGGTGCCCCCGGTCAGTCTACAGCTCATGCCTATATATCCCCTGCCCATAATATATCTTAATAATTACCATGTGCAGGATGAGTGTAAAGAGCATGCATGGAGAGGATAAGGAGTAGAGTAAGGTATAATATGCATAACACATAGAAAGTGCACAGGGCCAGGTTACTGACCAGGAAGAATTATTTCAGAAAGTTTCTCTGTATAAAAACAAACTCAAATCTTATTGGGAGAAAGAACTAAAATAATGTGAATGCATAAGTACACACAGTGCAAGCGCTTAGGCCCCCTGCACATGACCGCGTGCAGGCGGCACATTAACTTCAAGGGGTCTGCGATCCGCAAGATGCGGCTAATGGCACTATCTATTGCGGTGCACAGACATGGACGCCCACTGAAACAGGCGGAAGTCCGTGCCTACTGTAATATAGAGTGAAATATATACAGTGCACTGCATGGTATATAGTGTAATATAGAGTGCATGGTATATAGTGTAATATAGAGTGGAATGTATAGAGTGCACTGCATGGTATATAGTGTAATATAGAGAGCGCAGCACGGTATATAGTGGAATATAGAGTGGAATGTATAGAGAGCGCAGCACGGTATATAGTGTAATATAGAGTGCACTGCATGGTATATAGTGTAAAACAGAGTGGAATGTATAGAGTGCACTGCATGGTATATAGTGGAATGTATACAGTGCACTGCATGGTATATAGTGTAATATAGAGAGCGCAGCACGGTATATAGTGGAATATAGAGTGGAATGTATAGAGAGCGCAGCACGGTATATAGTGTAATATAGAGTGCACTGCATGGTATATAGTGTAAAACAGAGTGGAATGTATATAGTGCACTGCATGGTATATAGTGTAATATAGAGTGCACTGCATGGTATATAGTGTAAAACAGAGTGGAATGTATAGAGTGCACTGCATGGTATATAGTGGAATGTATACAGTGCACTGCATGGTATATAGTGTAATATAGAGAGCGCAGCATGGTATATAGTGGAATATAGAGTGGAATGTATAGAGAGCGCAGCACGGTATATAGTGTAATATAGAGTGCACTGCATGGTATATAGTGTAAAACAGAGTGGAATGTATATAGTGCACTGCATGGTATATAGTGTAATATAGAGTGCACTGCATGGTATATAGTGTAAAACAGAGTGGAATGTATAGAGAGCACTGCATGGTATATAGTGGAATATAGAGAGCACAGCACAGTATATAGTGTAATATAGAGTGGAATGTATAGAGTGCACTGCATGGTATATAGTGTAATATAGAGTGCACTGCATGGTATATAGTGGAATGTATAGAGAGCACTGCATGGTATATAGTGGAATATAGAGAGCACAGCACAGTATATAGTGTAATATAGAGTGGAATGTATAGAGTGCACTGCATGGTATATAGTGTAATATAGAGTGCACTGCATGGTATATAGTGGAATGTATAGAGAGCACTGCATGGTATATAGTGTAATATAGAGAGCGCAGCACGGTATATAGTGTAATATAGAGTGGAATGTATAGAGAGCGCAGCACGGTATATAGTGTAATATAGAGTGCACTGCATGGTATATAGTGTAATATAGAGTGGAATGTATAGAGAGTGCTGCACGGTATATAGTGGAATGTATAGAGAGCACTTCATGGTATATAGTGGAATGTATAGAGTGCACTGCATGGTATACAGTGTAATATAGAGTGGAATGTATATAGTGCACTGCACAGTATATAGTGGAATGTATATAGTACACTGCACGGTGTATAATGTAATGCAGAGAGGAATGTATACAGTGCACTGCATGGTATATAGTGTAATACAGAGTGGAATGTATACAGTGCACAACATGGTATATAGTGTAATATAGAGTGGATTGTATACAGTTCACTGCACGGTATAGAGTGGATTGTATACAGTGCACTGCACGGTATATATTGTAATATAGAGTGGAATGTATGTAGTTGACTGCACGGTATATAGTGTAATACAGAGTAGACCGTATACAGTGCACTGCATGGTATATAGTGTAATACATAGTGGAACGTATACAGTGCACTGCATGATATATAGTGTAATATAGAGTGCACAGCATAGTATATAATGTATTATAGAGTGGAATGTATACAGTGCACTGCATGGTATATAGTGTAATATAGATTGGACTCTATAGAGAGCACAACATGAAATATAGTGTAATACAGAGTGGAATGTATATAGTGCACTGCATGGTATATAGTGTAATACAGAGAGGAATATATATAGTGCACAGCATGGTATATAGTGTAATATAGAGTTGAATGTATATAGTACACTGCATGGTATATAGTGTATTACAGAGTGGAATGTATATAGTACACTGCATGGTATATAGTGTAATACAGTGTGGGATGTATAATGCACTGCACTGTATATAGTGTAATATAGAGTGGAATGTATATAGTGCACTGCATGGTATATAGTATAATATAGATTGGAATGTATAGAGAGCACTGCATGGTATATAGTGTAATATAGAGTGGAATGTATATAGTGCACTGCATGGTATATAGTGTAATACAGAGAGGAATATATATAGTGCACAGCATGGTATATAGTGTAATATAGAGTGGAATGTATACAGTGCACTGCATGGTATATAGTGTAATACAGAGAGGAATATATATAGTGCACAGCATGGTATATAGTGTAATATAAAGGTGGAATGTATAGAGAGCACAGCATGCTATATAGTGTAATATAGAGTGCACTGCATGGTATATAGTGTAATACAGTGTGGAATGTATAATGCACTGCACTGTATATAGTGTAATATAGAGTGGAATGTATATAGTGTAATATAGAGTGGAATGTATATAGTGCACTGCACAGTATACAGTGGAATGTATATAGTGCACTGCAGGTATATAGTGTAATATAGAGTGGAATGTATAGAGAGCACAGCATGGTATATAGTGTAATATAGAGTGGAATGTATATAGTGCACTTCAGGGTATATAGTGTAATACAGAGAGGAATGTATACAGTGCACTGCATGGTATATAGTGTAATATAGAGTGGAATGTATACAGTGCACTGCATGGTAGATAATGTAATACAGAGTAGAATGTATATAGTACACTGCATAGTATATAGTGTAATATAGAGTGGATTGTATACAGTGCACTGCATGGCATAGAGTGGATTGTATACAGTGCACTGCATGGTATATAGTGTAATATAGAGTGGAATGTATATAGTGCACGGCACGGTATATAGTGTAATACAGATTGGACAGTGCACTGCATGGTATATAGTGTAATACAGAGTGGAACGTATACAGTGCACTGCATGATATATAGTGTAATATAGAGTGCACAGCATAGTATATAATGTATTATAGAGTGGAATGTATACAGTGCACTGCATGGTATATAGTGTAATATGGAGTGGAATGTATATAGTGCACTGCAGGGTATATAGTGTAATATAGATTGGAAACTATAGAGAGCACAACATGGTATATAGTGTAATATAGAGTGGAATGTATATAGTGCACTGTATGGTATATAGTGTAATATAGAGTGGAATGTATACAGTGCACTGCATGGTATATAGTATAATATAGATTGGAATGTATACAGTGCGCAGCATGGTATATAGTGTAATACAGAGTGGAATGTATAGAGAGCACTGCATGGTATATAGTGTAATATAGAGTGGAATGTATATGGTGCACTGCATGGTATATAGTGTAATACAGAGTGGAATGTATACAGTGCACTGCATGGTATATAGTGTAATATAGAGTGGAATGTATAGAGAGCACAGCATGGTATATAGTGTAATATAGAGTGGAATGTATACAGTGCACTGCATGGTATATAGTGTAATATAGAGTGGAATGTATATGGTGCACTGCATGGTATATAGTGTAATATAGAGTGGAATGTATACAGTGCACTGCATGGTATATAGTGTAATATAGAGTGGAATGTATACAGTGCACTGCATGGTAGATAATGTAATACAGAGTAGAATGTATATAGTACACTGCATAGTATATAGTGTAATATAGAGTGGATTGTATACAGTGCACTGCATGGCATAGAGTGGATTGTATACAGTGCACTGCATGGTATATAGTGTAATATAGAGTGGAATGTATATAGTGCACTGCACGGTATATAGTGTAATACAGAGTGGACAGTGCACTGCATGGTATATAGTGTAATACAGAGTGGAACGTATACAGTGCACTGCATGATATATAGTGTAATATAGAGTGCACAGCATAGTATATAATGTATTATAGAGTGGAATGTATACAGTGCACTGCATGGTATATAGTGTAATATGGAGTGGAATGTATATAGTGCACTGCAGGGTATATAGTGTAATATAGATTGGAATGTATACAGTGCGCAGCATGGTATATAGTGTAATACAGAGTGGAATGTATAGAGAGCACTGCATGGTATATAGTGTAATATAGAGTGGAATGTATATGGTGCACTGCATGGTATATAGTGTAATACAGAGTGGAATGTATACAGTGCACTGCATGGTATATAGTGTAATATAGAGTGGAATGTATAGAGAGCACAGCATGGTATATAGTGTAATATAGAGTGGAATGTATACAGTGCACTGCATGGTATATAGTATAATATAGATTGGAATGTATACAGTGCGCAGCATGGTATATAGTGTAATACAGAGTGGAATGTATAGAGAGCACTGCATAGTATATAGTGTAATATAGAGTGGAATGTATATGGTGCACTGCATGGTATATAGTGTAATACAGAGTGGAATGTATACAGTGCACTGCATGGTATATAGTGTAATATAGAGTGGAATGTATAGAGAGCACAGCATGGTATATAGTGTAATATAGAGTGGAATGTATACAGTGCACTGCATGGTATATAGTGTAATATAGAGTGGAATGTATATGGTGCACTGCATGGTATATAGTGTAATATAGAGTGGAATGTATACAGAGCACTGCATGGTATATAGTGTAATATAGAGTGGAATGTATATGGTGCACTGCATGGTATATAGTGTAATATAGAGTTAAGTGTATTGAGAGCACAGGATGGTACAGTATATAATATAGGGTGGAATGTATAGACTGCACTGCATGGTATATAGTGTAATACAGAGTGGAATGTATATGGTGCACTGCATGGTATATAGTGTAATACAGAGTGGAATGTATACAGTGCACTGCATGGTATATAGTGTAATTTAGAGTGGAATGTATACAGTGCACAGGATGGTATATAGTGTAATATAGAGTATAATGTATAGAGTGCACTGCATGGCATATAGTGTAATACAGAGTGTTATGTATAGAGTGCACTGCATGGTATATAGTGTAATATAGAGTGCACAGCGCGATCGTTAATCTTGGGACCCTTACATGGCGGTTCTGGCCTAAGTTTCTCTTTTCTTGTTGCTTTAGGTGTGTGAGGAGCCCATCTCCCCCGGGGGCCACACTGTGGACTTATCCCCAGTAACGGCTCACTCTCCTGGGATTCCCCAGTCACAGTCTATAGCGGATGAGATTATTGCGGCAGTGGAGAGCGACGCTTGCCGGAGGAACCAGTTTTCTGCAAATCCAGCCAGGAAGGTAAATCTGCCGGATTATGGCATCTACAGAAAACAATGCCAGGCTGCGCCCCCTGGTAAGCACTGCACTTGGGAAATACTGGTGTATTGCTGATACTGGTGCACTATGGGAAACCTGCACATTGCTGATACTGGTGCACTATGGGGAACCTGCACACTGCTGATACTGGTGCACTATGGGAAACCTGCACACTGCTGATACTGGTGCACTATGGGAAACCTGCACACTGCTGATACTGGTGCACTATGGGGAACCTGCACACTGCTGATACTGGTGCACTAGTGGGAAATCTGCACACTGCTGATACTGGTGCACTATGGGAAACCTGCACACTGCAGATACTGGTGCACTAGGGGGAAACCTGCACACTGCTGATACTGGTGCACTAGGGGGAAACCTGCACACTGCTGATACTGGTGCACTATGGGAAACCTGCACACTGCTGATACTGGTGCACTAGGGGGAAACCTGCACACTGCTGATACTGGTGCACTATGGGAAACCTGCACACTGCTGATACTGGTGCACTAGGGGGAAACCTGCACACTGCTACTGGTGCACTATGGGAAACCTGCACACTGCAGATACTGGTGCACTAGGGGGAAACCTGCACACTGCTGATACTGGTGCACTATGGGAAACCTGCACACTGCTGATACTGGTGCACTAGGGGGAAACCTGCACACTGCAGATACTGGTGCACTAGGGGGAAACCTGCACACTGCAGATACTGGTGCACTAGGGGGAAACCTGCACACTGCTGATACTGGTGCACTAGGGGGAAACCTGCACACTGCAGCTACTGGTGCACTAGGGGGAAGCCTGCACACTGCAGCTACTGGTGCACTAGGGGGAAGCCTGCACACTGCAGATACTGGTGCACTAGGGGGAAACCTGCACACTGCTGATACTGGTGCACTAGGGGGAAACCTGCACACTGCAGATACTGGTGCACTAGGGGGAAACCTGCACACTGCAGCTACTGGTGCACTAGGGGGAAGCCTGCACACTGCAGATACTGGTGCACTATGGGAAACCTGCACACTGCAGATACTGGTGCACTATGGGAAACCTGCACACTGCAGATACTGGTGCACTAGGGGGACACCTGCACACTGCAGATACTGGTGCACTAGGGGGACACCTGCACACTGCAGATACTGGTGCACTATGGGAAACCTGCACACTGCTGATACTGGTGCACTAAGGGGAAACCTGCACACTGCAGATACTGGTGCACTAGGGGGACACCTGCACACTGCAGATACTGGTGCACTAGGGGGACACCTGCACACTGCAGATACTGGTGCACTAGGGGGACACCTGCACACTGCAGATACTGGTGCACTAGGGGGACACCTGCACACTGCAGATACTGGTGCACTAGGGGGACACCTGCACACTGCAGATACTGGTGCACTAGGGGGACACCTGCACACTGCAGATACTGGTGCACTATGGGAAACCTGCACACTGCTGATACTGGTGCACTAAGGGGAAACCTGCACACTGCTGATACTGGTGCACTAGGGGGACACCTGCACACTGCAGATACTGGTGCACTAGGGGGACACCTGCACACTGCAGATACTGGTGCACTAGGGGGACACCTGCACACTGCAGATACTGGTGCACTAGGGGGACACCTGCACACTGCAGATACTGGTGCACTAGGGGGACACCTGCACACTGCAGATACTGGTGCACTAGGGGGACACCTGCACACTGCAGATACTGGTGCACTAGGGGGACACCTGCACACTGCAGATACTGGTGCAGTGGAGGCAAACACAACCAAATGTTTTTCATCAATGTGTAGCTATTCCTCTGGAATGGTATATTCAACAT
The DNA here is from genome assembly GCF_014858855.1 of Bufo gargarizans. NCBI lineage: Eukaryota > Metazoa > Chordata > Amphibia > Anura > Bufonidae > Bufo > Bufo gargarizans. Next base: position 14,126,922 of record NC_058089.1, on the reverse strand, counting down.
ATAGGAAGCTAGATGTGTAGCCGGAGACTGTGCCACTGGTCTCACAAAACACAGGTATAATACTAGAAGCAGAATGAGACGCCACCCCTGGACTATAAAGTAATATGCTAATCTGACATGGAGCTACTTTTGTTTCATGTCGGATTCGTGGTATTTCCAGACCACCGGATGCTGGATTAAAGGATATTCATCATCTGTACCTTGTGAATCGTTATGAGATCCTTTTACAGGCAGAAGATGCAGGATTATCACACTTAGGCCTCATGCACATGAACGTATTTTGTTTCCATGTCTGTTCTGTTTTTTTGCGGATAGGATGCGGACCCATTCATTTCACTGGGTCCGCAAAAAAATGCGGACAGCACACTGTGTGCTATCCGCATCCGTATGTCCCGTCCATAGCCCTGCCAAAAAAATAGAACATGTCCTATTCTTGTCCGTTTTAGGTATTGTTACAATGGATCTGCCCCAAAAAACGGATGGCATATGGATGTCATAATTTCTTTTTTTTTTTGCGGATCCGCAATTTTCGGACCGCAAAACACATCCGGTCGTGTGCATGTAGCCTTACAGCGTGTGCCGCCTGCCGCTTCATCTCCAGCGTCTGCAGTGTGAACAGTGGATTATACACAAATTCTGAAACTCGTTTCTTTGTTTCTTCTGCAGCGTTCAGCCTCGGAAAGTTTCTCAAATTCTCCAGATCTAGAATTATCATCCCCCAGACTATCTCGTTCTGTGGACCCCCAAATGCAAGCGGTGCCCTGCCAGTTCTTCAGTCAGCCCCAGGACAGGTGTTACAGTGCTGAAGGGGAGGCAGAGAGAATGACTGCTTACAGCCCCGTGGAAGCAGCTGTCGCTGAGGAGATGCACTTAGGATCCAACGATCACCTGGCAACAGGGGGCGCTCTCCTGGGAAATGCAATATGTAAGGTATGATTTACTGATCCCTGGGAGGACTGACACACAAACAATGCAGCACTCTGAGACCGCACAGCTTCTCCTCACTGTGCAGATCAGGGACACCCACAGGGCTCCCGGCTCCACACTCCAGGGGTTCAGGGCACTAATGATACAATGTATACTGCGACCTTAACAACGGAGCGCTCATTATATGAGGGAGATCAACTCAGGCGTCATTGTCCTGTACCCCGAGTGCCAGCGCGTCACTGTCCTGTACCCCGAGTGTCAGCGCGTCACTGTCCTGTACCCCGAGTGTCAGCGCGTCACTGTCCTGTACCCCGAGTGTCAGCGCGTCACTGTCCTGTACCCCGAGTGTCAGCGCGTCACTGTCCTGTACCCCGAGTGTCAGCGCGTCATTGTCCTGTACCCCGAGTGTCAGCGCGTCATTGTCCTGTACCCCGAGTGTCAGCGCGTCATTGTCCTGTACCCCGAGTGTCAGCGCGTCATTGTCCTGTACCCCGAGTGTCAGCTCATCATTGTCCTGTACCCCCAGTGTGAGCGCGTCACTGTCCTGTACCCCGAGTGTCAGCTCGTCAATGTCCTGTACCCCGAGTGTCAGCGCGTCACTGTCCTGTACCCCGAGTGTCAGCGCGTCACTATCCTGTACCCCGAGTGTCAGCGCGTCACTATCCTGTACCCCGAGTGTCAGCACGTCACTGTCCTGTACCCCGAGTGTCAGCGCGTCATTGTCCTGTACCCCGAGTGTCAGCGTCATTATCCTGTACCCCGAGTGTCAGCGCGTCATTGTCCTGTACCCCGAGTGTCAGCGCGTCATTATCCTGTACCCCAAGTGTCAGTGTCATTATCCTGTACCCCGAGTGTCAGCGTCATTATCCTGTACCCCGAGTGTCAGCGCGTCACTGTCCTGTACCCCGAGTGTCAGCGCGTCACTGTCCTGTACCCCGAGTGTCAGCGCGTCACTGTCCTGTACCCCGAGTGTCAGCGCGTCATTGTCCTGTACCCCGAGTGTCAGCGTCATTATCCTGTACCCCGAGTGTCAGCGCGTCATTGTCCTGTACCCCGAGTGTCAGCGCGTCATTATCCTGTACCCCAAGTGTCAGTGTCATTATCCTGTACCCCGAGTGTCAGCGTCATTATCCTGTACCCCGAGTGTCAGCGCGTCACTGTCCTGTACCCCGAGTGTCAGCGCGTCACTGTCCTGTACCCCGAGTGTCAGCGCGTCATTGTCTGTACCCCGAGTGTCAGCGCGTCATTGTCTGTACCCCGAGTGTCAGCGTCATTATCCTGTACCCCGAGTGTCAGCGCGTCACTGTCCTGTACCCCGAGTGTCAGCGCGTCACTGTCCTGTACCCCGAGTGTCAGCGTCATTATCCTGTACCCCGAGTGTCAGCGCGTCACTGTCCTGTACTCCGAGTGTCAGCGCGTCATTGTCCTGTACCCCGAGTGTCAGTGTCATTATCCTGTACCCCAAGTGTCAGTGTTATTATCCTGTACCCCAAGTGTCAGCGTCATTATCCTGTACCCCAAGTGTCAGTGTTAATCCCATCCTCACAGCTGTGAACATGAACTTGGTTGTACCGCGGCGCTCACACTGAAGTGAACGGTGACAAACTCTGTACAGCGCTGTGTAGTATGTTGGCGCTATGTAAGCAGCATAAATAAAGTTACAGTCTTTATCGTTTTCACATGTTTCTTCAGATAGAAAACGAGAATTTCAGCTGCAGCGGACCCCCGCCGCCGCCACCTCCACCTGACAACACCTTGGGAACGGACTCGGGGACTGCGCTGAGTGATCTCGTGCTGCCGCTGGATAACATGTTTGAGGAGCCAATTAATCTGTCCCTTAAAAAATGTTTCCCACCCGATTCGTCCTCTGCACCCCGACGAGACCCCACCCCCCCACAACCGGTTATCAAGGAGATAAAGAATGAAGCAGGTGACTGGACTACGATAAGGAGTCACATAAGAGAAGTACAGCAACTGTAACCTGATCACAGTCTTTTCTGACACCTCCTTCTTAGATACAGATAATCGCTTCCAGCTACGTTACCCTGAAGAGCTGAAGCGGCAAGAAAACACAAGCAGGTAATTCCGGGCCCTGTTCACACACACCTGCAGACTGAGCGTTCCTACTGCCCCCCCTGTATTACAGGATCATCTCATATACTGATGGCAGATCTCTAGGATAAGTCATTAATGTCAGAGAGGTGGGGTCCCAATTCTGAGACCCACTCGTATGTCCAGAACAGGGCCAAGGAGAGTACACCGCGCAAATGCTCTCTAGGGGAGTTCCGAAAATAGAGGAGCGAGCTGCTAACAGCTGCTCCGCAATATACGGGCACTGGCCGCGTGCACACCATATAACGGGTGCGGTCCCATTCACTTGAATGGGTTTGCAATGGAGCAGAGGCACGGAGCGGAAGGCCGCAGAAGCAATACACAGCACTTCCGGGACATTTCGGTCCCTGACTCCGCACTGCAAAAAAATAGAACATGCTCAGTTTTTTTGTGGTGTGGATGGATCTCGGATTCCTTCAAGCTGAATGGGTCTGCGTCCGTCAGCACAGGCCACACGGACAGTGCCCATGTATTGGGGAGTACAATTTGCGGTCCCCGATGTACAGGCAGCAGATTTTCATGTGCATGAGCCCTTAGGCCCCTTTCACACGGGTGAGATTTCCGCGTGGATGCGATGCGTGAGGTGAACGCATTGCACCTGCACTGAATCCGGACCCATTCATTTCTGTGGGGCTGTTCACATGAGCGGTGATTTTCACGCATCACTTGTGCGTTGCGTGAAAATTGCAGCACGCTCTATTTTGTGCGTTTTTCACGTAATGCAGGCCCCATAGAATCGAATGGGGTTGCGTGAAAATTGCAAGCATCCGCAAGCAAGTGCGGATGCGGTGCGATTTTCACGCACGGTTGCTAGGAGACGATCGGGATGGAGACCCGATCATTATTATTTTCCCTTATAACATGGTTATAAGGGAAAATAATAGCATTCTGAATACAGAATCCATAGTACAATAGCGCTGGAGGGGTTAAAAAAAATAATATATAATTTAACTCACCTTAATCCACTTGATCGCGTAGCCGGCATCTCTTCTGTCTTCTTTCTTTGCTGTGTGCAGGAACAGGACCTGTGGTGACGTCACTCCGGTCATCACATGGTCCGTCACATGATCTTTTACCATGGTGATTGATCATGTGATTGACCATGTGATGACCGGAGTGACGTCACCACAGGTCCTGTTCCTGCACACAGCAAAGAAAGAAGACAGAAGAGATGCCGGCTGCGCGATCAAGTGGATTAAGGTGAGTTAAATTATTTTTAATTTTTTTTATAACCCCTCCAGCGCTATTGCACTATGCATTCTGTATTCAGAATGCTATTATTTTCCCTTATAACCATGTTATAAGGGAAAAAATTACAATCTACAGAACACCGATCCCAAGCCCGAACTTCTGTGAAGAAGTTCAGGTTTGGGTACCAAACATGCCGATTTTTCTCATGCGTGTGCCAAACGCATTACAATATTTGCACTCGCGCGGAAAAATCGCGCATGTTCCCGCAGCGCACCCGCACATTTTCCGGCAACGCCCGTGTGAAAGAGGCCTTACTGTCAAGTAAGTTGAAGATTAAATGATCTCCAAAAGCAAGTTTTTAAATTTCCATATTTTACATTTTCAAAATAACAAAAAAGGAACAAATCCTTCCCGACAGAAGTCAGCTGCTATCTTCCGAGTCTGACACCGACCACAATCCGTCGAAGACGTTGATGTTGCCTCTGCCCGTGTCTCCAGCGATATCCTTCAGTCAAGAACACCACAGTCACGTACCAAAAAACTGTTTCTGCAAAAACTGTATAAAATAATCCTTGCGGACTGCCCTCGGGATTGTTTTATATGGTGTTTTACATGTTTTAATCCTGTGAGTGAATTAGTGCTTTTGGTATGTGACATGCGGTGTGCTTGGCTGAAGGATATCGCTGGAGACACGGGCAACATCAACGTCTTCGGTAGAGTGCAGTGATTGTGGTCGGTGAACGGCGGGTCGGGATCAGACAAAATAACAGCTGACCTCTGTCAGGAAGGATTTGTTACTCGTATCTCCAAGATTTCTCTGGATGTCCCCGCGGTGAGAATGAACTGTGACAACACATTTAGGGTTCTGATCATAGATTGATTCGTTAAAAAAACGCTGTAATGCTGTTTCCATACGGCCTTTACAATGTATTTGCTCCGTGTAGGAAAACCTTTGTTGTGTCCGAAGATGCGCAAGACTTCAGTAGATGACTTCTGTATTCCTATCTGTGGATTTAACATTTTAAAATAGGAGTATGAAGTCGGCTTCAGTACCGAGGTACCAGCCAGTACCGGACCCGACTTCAGATTCCAGTTTTAAAATGTTAAATCCACAGATAGGAATACAGAAGTCATCTACTGAAGTCTTGCGCATCTTCAGACGCGACAAAGTTTTCCTACACAGAGCAAATACATTGTAAATGCTGTATGGAAACAGCATTACAAACAATTTTTTTTTAATGAAGTGACTTCTGATCTATGATGTGAAGCTCGATTCACTCAACCCTATATATAGACCTGTTCTACGGGACCCTGCTGCCAGTTTTACACCTTATACACAGTTTTTGCTGAAAAAAGAAAAAGGTCTGAAGCAGAACTTTGGGCTCCCTGCATGGTTAGTACCTAGTAGAACCCCCTTTGACAAGTATTACAGCTTATAAACGCTTTTTGTAGCAGCCAAGAGTCTTTTAGTTCTTGTTTTAGGGATTCTCCTCCATTCTTCCTTGCAGACGACTTCCAGTTCTGTCAGGTTCCTGGACCGTCTTACATGCTCTGCGCTTTTGAGGTCTATCCACAGATTTCCAATCATGTTCAGATCAGGGGACTCTGAAGACCATGGTAAAACCTTCAGCAGACCAGGAGACTGTGAGGGCCATGGTGAAACCTTCAGCAAGGGGACTGTGAGGCCATGGTGAAACATTCAGCAGATCAGGGGACTGTGAGGGCCATGGTGAAACCGTCAGCAGACCAGGGGACTGTGAGGTTCATGGTTAAACCTTCAGCAGATCAGTGGACAGTGAGGGCCATGGTGAAACCTTCAACAAGGGGACTGTGAGGCCATGGTAAAACCTTCAGCAGATCAGGGGACTGTGAGGTTCATGGTTAAACCTTCAACAGATCAGTGGACAGTGAGGGCCTTGGTGAAACCTTCAGCAAGGGGACTGTGAGGCCATGGTGAAACATTCAGCAGATCAGGGGACTGTGAGGGCCATGGTGAAACCGTCAGCAGATCAGGGGACTGTGAGGCCATGGTAAAACCTTCAGCAAATCAGGGGACTGTGAGGGCCATGGTGAAACCATCAGCAGATCAGGGGACTGTGAGGTTCATGGTTAAACCTTCAACAGATCAGTGGACAGTGAGGGCCTTGGTGAAACCTTCAGCAAGGGGACTGTGAGGACCATGGTGAAACATTCAGTAGATCAGAGGACTGTGAAGACCATGGTAAAGCCTTCAGCAGATCAGGGGACTGTGAGGACCTTGGTGAAAGCTTCAGCAGATCAGGGGACTGTGAGGACCATGGTAAAACCTTCAGCAGATCAGGGGACTGTGAGGACCATGGTGAAACCTTCAGCAGATCAGGGGACTGTGAGGACCATGGTGAAACCTTCAGCAGATCAGGGGACTGTGAGGACCATGGTAAAACCTTCAGCAGATCAGGGGACTGTGAGGACCATGGTGAAACCTTCAGCAGATCAGGGGACTGTGAGGACCATGGTAAAACCTTCAGCAGATCAGGGGACTGTGAGGACCATGGTAAAACCTTCAGCAGATCAGGGGACTGTGAGGACCATGGTGAAACCTTCAGCAGATCAGGGGACTGTGAGGACCATGGTAAAACCTTCAGCAAATCAGGGGACTGTGAGGACCGTGGTATTTGCCAAGAATCTCAAATTTACAAAATAAGCGCAGCATTAGCACCAGAATATTTTCTATCACTATGGCATTATTGTACTTTATTTGGTTTGCAGAGCGCTGTTGCATTGTGTTTTTTTCTTTGGTTTACATTCAGATACAGTAAACATGTGCATAGCCAGTTTTGCTCCCAGGTTGAGTGTTCCATTTAGACAATGCTCTGCGGGTTAAACACGTCGGTAGCCGCTGTCCAGATCTATTTAGTTTGCTACAATGTATCAGTCTGGAGCCCGGGGTGTTTAGAGCATTGTCTGGACTGGTACAATTGTAGCCATTTCTCAGTGGCGAGCAGGGGGAGCTGTGTACGGCTTTACTGCCTCTGAATGTAGCCAAGCCAGGGGCCCCTCCATACACACAGGGCCGAGAATCAGCAGCGAGGTGTGGACCAGGACGGATATCTCGTCCACGCCGTGACCTGTGTCGAGGACTTTATAATCCGCAGCTTATTCGCTTCTGTTGTGGATTTCACCACAGAGGAATGAAATCTGTGGTGAAATGTGCAGCTATTCCGCACGTCGATCATTTTGCTGTGCATTCGTCATATTTTGCGCCGGATGTTTCTTTCCTGTGTGGACGTACCCTAAAGGTTCATACGGAAAGAGCTGAGATAAGCGTCTCCGCAGTGACCGAGCTGCAGCTGCATGTCCGAGGTCAGAGCTGAGATTAGGGACAAGGGCGGCCCAGGAGCGGAGCCAGAGGTAAAGCGAGGTCATCAGAAAAACAAGCACAATCCTTATCAGAGAGAGCGGCGTTCAGAGCGCCAGCGCGCAGGTGGCGACTTTCCCTGAGGCGCCAATCACTATGAGAATATAGAAGCTGATGACTGCGGGTCAGACTCTCCTTTGGAAAGGCTCCTGTACAGCACGTGACCAGCGTCTTTCCATGACTGCATCAAAGTGAACAGGGGTTGTGGCGCCCTGAGGACAATACGCACACGCCCCAATACTACAGCGCGGTCACTTACTTTTCAACATGCCGTAGGTGGAGCGTGAGCCGGACGTCCTCGTATCCATGTCCTGCTGGCTCCCACTGACTGCCGGGCTGCCTTCTCCATATTAGGGTCAGTTTGCATGTCCGTATGAATGGGTCCGCATCTGCTCCGCAATTATGCGGAAAGGGTGCAGACCCATTTATTTCAATGGATCCGCGAAAGATGCGGACAGCACACGGTGTGCTGTCCGCATCCGTAGTTCAGTTCCGCAGCCCCACAAAATAAGAATAGGCATTGCTATCACAGGGCCGGCCACGTGCGGTCTGCAAAACACTTGCGGACGAGTGAATGGCCTCTTAGGCCTCATGCACACGACCGTCGTTGTGTTCCATTCCGCAAAATGGGGTTCCGTTGTTCCGTTTCCGTTTTCCGTGGTCCTTTAGGACCACCAGACATAAAGGAAAGTAAAAAAAAGTCTAAGACAGGTTTGCCACGCAAATGATAGGAAAAAAGGGGACGCGGATGACAATCTTGTGTGCCTCCGCGTTTTTTTCGCGGTCCCATTGACTTGAATGGGTCCGTGAACTGTTTTCCGCGAAAATAATAGGACAGGTTATGTTTTTTTGACGGACTGGAACCACTGATCACGGACGCGGATGGCAAAAGGTGCATTAGCCGAGTTTTCAACGGACCCATTGAAAGTCAATGGGTCCGCAGAAAATCACGAAAAACGGCACAACGGACACGGAATGAAACAACGGTCGTGTGCATGAGGCCTTACTGTGCATCTGGAGAAAGCTGCGGGGAGCCGGAGGACTCCAGCGCGGCGGCCCTACACTGCCGCAGTCGTATAATGAGGGTGTTTGACACTGCCTGAGATAGGACAGCCATTTACCTCTCTGTTCCTGTTCTTTGAATGCAGCATGCAGTGTAAAGAATGGAGTTTTTTTTTATATGGTTGTTAGGACCAGTAAGACATCAACCTTGACATAGCCACGACAGCAGTATGGAAAACTCCATTCTTTACACTGCAGGCTGCATCCATTATATTACAGAGAGATAAACGTCAGTCCCATGTAAATCATTGACTTCTTCCTGGACATGGCTCTGCAGGTCTAGATGCGGCAGACGTCTTAATGTACAGTATTACTGTTTCATTTCAGGGCAGAATCAAAAGAAACCAAGATCCCGTACGTGCGTCTGGAGCGTCTGAAGATCTGTCCGCCGCCGTCCGGAGAGCTGCCTGTGTTTAAGGTGCAGCCGCAGAAGAAAGATGAAGACGGATCCCTGCGCCTGCTTATTAAGTATGGCGCCCGATACAAAAGTATGTCGATAAAGGTAAGTCTGGAGAGAGCGCGCACGCCACAGTGTCAGTAGCTGAAAGCAGACCTATACTCTAGTCACATCCAGAGCTGCACTTAACTCTGTCACACCCTATGATGTATTGAACCTTTGCTTCATAAAATTGGGACAGATGTTGGAAAATCTCAAGCTTCTTCAACAGGAAACCAGTAGGAAAGTAACTGCAGCTCTGGATGTGACTGGAATATAAGAAACAATATCACAGCAGAATAGTCAATGCAGCTTTGGATGTGACTGGAATATAAGAAACAATATCACAGCAGACTAGTCAATGCAGCTTTGGATGTGACTGGAATATAGGACATGTTTTAACAAGAGAACAGTGGATACAGCTCTGGATATGACTGGAGTATAAGACGCAGTAAAACAGTTGAGTAGTAAATGCAACTCTGGATGTGACTGGAGTAGAAGACACAATATAACAGGAGAGTAGTGAATGCAGCTTTGGATGTGACTAGAATATAGGACATGATCTAACAAGAGAACTGTGGATCCACTTTTGGATGTGACTGGAGTATCAGACAGTATATTAGAAAAGTAGTAAATGCAGCTCTGGAAGTGACTGTAGCATAAGACACAGTATAACAGGCGAGTAGTGAATGCAGCTCTGGAAGTGACTGTAGCATAAGACACAGTATACCAGGCGAGTAGTGAATGCAGCTCTGGAAGTGACTGGAGTATAATACACAGTATAATAGGAGGATAGTAAATGCAGCTCTGGGGGTGACTGTAGCATAAGACACAGTATAACAGGTGAGTAGTGAATGAAGCTCTGGAAGTGACTGGAGTATAATACACAGTATAACAGGAGGGTAGTAAATGCAGCTCTGGAAGTGACTGTAGCATAAGACACAATATAAAAGGTAAGTAGTGAATGCAGCTCTGGAAGTGACTGGAGTATAATACACAATATAAAAGGTAAGTAGTGAATGCAGCTCTGGAAGTGACTGGAGTATAATACACAGTATAATAGGAGGGTAGTGAATGCAGCTCTGGATGTGACTGGAGTTGATGGAAGATGAATAAAGCCAATGCTTTGCATATTTGCTTTACCCGACTGTAATGAATCTATAGGGTTTGACCTGTTTATTTCTGAATGTTGCAGGTGAATGCGGACAGCTCGCACTCGTCACCTCTTTCCACCGATATTTCACCGCAGTCTACAGTTCCGTATGGAACAGACGCCATGCCACCAGCCGTGGCACATACCGTGCAGGTGCCACCACTACAGCCGCACCCCTTTCCTCGGATACAGTCTTACACTGGGGGGTCTCAGGAGATCAGACATGTTGTAGATCCTGAGCCGGCGGATGAACCCCCCCAAGAATATAAAATGAATACAGGGCCGGCGAAAAAAACGGAGGGCCCCAATCACATTGAGAACGAGGATTTCTGTGCTGTGTGTCTGAACGGCGGCGAGATGCTGTGCTGCGACACCTGTCCGAAGGTTTACCACTTGTCCTGCCATGTGCCGGCGCTGCTCAGCTTCCCGGGGTACGACCTCACGTTTATGTGCTTCTATAGTCCTGTGCAACCTAGGGAATATGAAAGGGGGGCTCCAGGACAACACCTCCACTTGCTGTCATGGAATAGAAACATTTCACCATATAATGAAAGTTTCTGCAACTCTTTAGTTGTTTTTTGTTTTTCATTTCCTCCCCATTCTCACGATATCTGCTTCCTGTCAGTGAATGAGAACATCCTAGATTCTATTCAGAGGTCCTGTCCAACTGAAACAGATGCAGAGCTCGTGACAGTGTATCAGAGGGAGTTCTTATCCACGTGGCTCAGTCAGACATGACTGGGAAAAGATGTAAACAAGAATGTCCCGTTCTCTGGCAGCAAGTAGAGATCTTGAAAAGAGTGAGGTGCCGTAGATTAGAGCTATAATGTATAGTCAATTTGTTTTCTGGCCGGAGGCCACATCCCCTCCTACTGAGCCACCAGTGGCGTAGCTAGAAATGACTGGGCCCCACAGCATATTTTTGAATGAGGCCCCCCTCTCCCAGTACATTTTTCGAAACCCCTTCCTTTCATGCCCCCCCATTCCTGTGGCTAGTAAATATCGATCTCTCAGACCAGGCCCGGCCGCTGTTCCATCCGTTTTCTACACTGTCTATACTGTCACTTGATATACACTTGTAATACTGTTGAGGGGGCCCTAACAAAATCTTTTAGTCCTCCTCCTCCTGGATGGGCCCCTTCGGGGTCAGGGCCCCAAAGCAGCCGCTTCCCCTATAGTTACGCCCCTGTGAGCCACCCTGTTTTTAAGTGGATAGAGCAGCATCAAAATGGGGAAATTTGCCAATTTGCCACTTGCTCAAAAATATGCAACTTTTGTATCCAAGAAATCGTGTTTCTGTATTTGATCAAATCTATCAGAAAGTTGCAGAACATTGGTGCTCAGTACAGAAGTCCACTGACTGCATGGACGACAATGTTTCAGATGTGATATGCCATAAATGGCAAGTGGGGAATAAACCTTTTAAAGGGGTTCTCCGAGTTAATTAAAATGTTTTCAAAAGCCCCTAGAAGTAACAAAGCATGAGCCTGTACGCCACTGCGAGGTCCTCACCGGTGTTCGTGGTGATGCAGCCGTGACGAGGACCAGAGCTGCGGCCCTGAGAATGGCGGCGTGGAACAGGCTCATATTTTATTTTGTAACAGTTTTGTAGTTTTTAATTAACTCAGAGAACCCCTGTAGGAGGCAAAATAACACCGGATGCTCCAGAAGGAAGCAGAACATCCCATTCCGGGCAATAAATATAGGACAGGCTGTATGAATACGGCCATAGTCCTGAGCTGAAAGAGCTCTGCTGCCACCTGCTGGCCCAACATACGACTTACAATCCTACTGTAGAGGGCGCCACTTCCGGGCATTTATCACTAATGTGGTCCATTTGTTACAGCGGTGAATGGGTCTGTACACTGTGCCGGAATCTGAACAAGCCAGAAGTGGAATATGACTGTGATAATACACGTTACAGCAGGGAAAACAAGATCGAAGAGGGGATGTTACCGCACATGGACGCAGTGGATGAAAGGGTGAGCGAGACAGGCCTCTCAATATAACGGACAACGCACTGCTAAGGCCGACGTATCTAGACTCTACATGTGATACTGTCTGCTGAGCTGTGTATCTCATCCTATCCTGTGTGATACAGTCTGCTGAGCTGTGTATCTCATCCTATCCTGTGTGATACTGTCTGCTAAGCTGCTGTATCTAATCTTATCATGTGTGATACTGTCTGCTGTCCTGTGTATCTAATCCTATCCTGTGTGATACTGACTGCTGAGCTGTGTATCTAATCCTATCCTGTGTGATACTGTCTGCTGAGCTGTGTATCTCATCCTATCCTGTGTGATACTGTCTGCTGAGCTGCTGTATCTAATCTTATCATGTGTGATACTGACTGCTGAGCTGTGTATCTAATCCTATCCTGTGTGATACTGTCTGCTGAGCCGTGTATCTCATCCTATCCTGTGTGATACAGTCTGCTGAGCTGTGTATCTCATCCTATCCTGTGTGATACTGTCTGCTGAGCTGCTGTATCTAATCTTATCATGTGTGATACTGACTGCTGAGCTGTGTATCTAATCCTATCCTGTGTGATACTGTCTGCTGAGCCGTGTATCTAATCCTATCCTGTGTGATACTGTCTGCTGAGCTGTGTATCTAATCCTATCCTGTGTGATACTGTCTGCTGAGCTGTGTATCTAATCCTATCCTGTGTGATACTGCCTGCTGAGCCGTGTATCTAATCCTATCCTGTGTGATACTGTCTGCTGAGCTGTGTATCTAATCCTATCCTGTGTGATACTGTCTGCTGAGCTATGTATCTCATCCTATCCTGTGTGATACTGTCTGCTAAGCTGTGTATCTAATCCTATCCTGTGTGATACTGACTGCTGAGCTGTGTATCTAATCCTATCCTGTGTGATACTGTCTGCTGAGCTGTGTATCTAATCCTATCCTGTGTGATACTGTCTGCTGAGCTGTGTATCTAATCCTATCCTGTGTGATACTGTCTGCTGAGCCGTGTATCTAATCCTATCCTGTGTGATACTGTCTGCTGAGCTGTGTATCTAATCCTATCCTGTGTGATACAGTCTGCTGAGCTGTGTATCTCATCCTATCCTGTGTGATACTGTCTGCTAAGCTGCTGTATCTAATCTTATCATGTGTGATACTGTCTGCTGTCCTGTGTATCTAATCCTATCCTGTGTGATACTGACTGCTGAGCTGTGTATCTAATCCTATCCTGTGTGATACTGACTGCTGAGCTGTGTATCTAATCCTATCCTGTGTGGTACTGTCTGCTGAGCTGTGTATCTAATCCTATCCTGTGTGATACTGTCTGCTGAGCTGTGTATCTAATCCTATCCTGTGTGATACTGTCTGCTGAGCTGTGTATCTAATCCTATCCTGTGTGATACTGTCTGCTGAGCTGTGTATCTAATCCTATCATGTGTGATACTGCCTGCTGAGCTGTGTATCTAATCCTATCCTGTGTGATACTGTCTGCTGAGCTGTGTATCTAATCCTATCCTGTGTGATACTGTCTGCTGAGCTGTGTATCTAATCCTATCCTGTGTGATACTGTCTGCTGAGCTGTGTATCTAATCCTATCCTATGTGATACTGTCTGCTGAGCTGTGTATCTAATCCTATCCCGTGTGATACTGTCTGCTGAGCTGTGTATCTAATCCTATCCTGTGTGATACTGACTGCTGAGCTGTGTATCTAATCCTATCCTGTGTGATACTGTCTGCTGAGCCGTGTATCTAATCCTATCCTGTGTGATACTGTCTGCTGAGCTGTGTATCTAATCCTCTCCTGTGTGATACTGTCTGCTGAGCTGTGTATCTAATCCTATCCTGTGTGATACAGTCTGCTGAGCTGTGTATCTAATCCTATCCTGTGTGATACTGTCTGCTGAGCTGTGTATCTAATCCTCTCCTGTGTGATACTGTCTGCTGAGCTGTGTATCTCATCCTATCCTGTGTGATACTGTCTGCTGAGCTGTGTATCTAATCCTATCCTGTGTGATACTGTCTGCTGTGTATCTAATCCTATCCTGTGTGATACTGTCTGCTGAGCTGCTGTATCTAATCTTATCATGCGTGATACTGTCTGCTGTCCTGTGTATCTAACCCTGTCCTGTGTGATACTGTCTGCTGAGCTGTGTATCTAATCCTATCCTGTGTGATACTGTCTGCAGAGCTGTGTATCTAATCCTATCCTGTGTGATACTGTCTGCTGAGCTGTGTATCTAATCCTATCCTGCGTGATACTGTCTGCTGAGCTGTGTATCTAATCCTATCCTGTGTGATACCGTCTGCTGAGCTGTGTATCTAATCCTATCCTGTGTGATACTGTCTGCTGAGCTGTGTATCTAATCCTATCCGGTGTGATACTGACTGCTGAGCTGTGTATCTCATCCTATCCTGTGTGATACTGTCGGCTGAGCTGTGTATCTAATCCTATCCTGTGTGATACTGTCTGCTGAGCTGTGTATCTAATCCTATCCTGTGTGATACTGTCTGCTGAGCTGTGTATCTAATCCTCTCCTGTGTGATACTGTCTGCTGAGCTGTGTATCTAATCCTATCCTGTGTGATACAGTCTGCTGAGCTGTGTATCTAATCCTATCCTGTGTGATACTGTCTGCTGAGCTGTGTATCTAATCCTATCCTGTGTGATACTGACTGCTGAGCTGTGTATCTAATCCTATCCTGTGTGATACTGTCTGCTGAGCTGTGTAGCTAATCCTATCCTGTGTGATACTGTCTGCTGAGCTGTGTATCTAATCCTTTCTCCTGTGTGATACTGTTTGCTGAGCCGTGTATCTAATCCTATCCTGTGTGATACTGTCTGCTGAGCTGTGTATCTAATCCTATCCTGTGTGATACTGTGCTGAGCTGTGTATCTAATCCTATAGTGTGTGATACTGCCTGCTGAGCCGTGTATCTAATCCTATCCTGTGTGATACTGTCTGCTGAGCTGTGTATCTAATCCTATCCTGTGTGATACTGTCTGCTGAGCTGTGTATCTAATCCTATCCTGTGTGATACTGACTGCTGAGCTGTGTATCTAATCCTATCCTGTGTGATACTGTCTGCTGAGCTGTGTATCTAATCCTCTCCTGTGTGATACTGACTGCTGAGCTGTGTATCTAATCCTATCCTGTGTGATACTGACTGCTGAGCTGTGTATCTAATCCTATCCTGTGTGATACTGTCTGCTAAGCCGTGTATCTAATCCTATCCTGTGTGATACTGCCTGCTGAGCCGTGTATCTAATCCTATCCTGTGTGATACTGTCTGCTAAGCCGTGTATCTAATCCTATCCTGTGTGATACTGTCTGCTAAGCCGTGTATCTAATCCTATCCTGTGTGATACAGTCTGCTGAGCCGTGTATCTAATCCTATCCTGTGTGATACTGTCTGCTAAGCCGTGTATCTAATCCTATCCTGTGTGATACTGTCTGCTGAGCTGTGTATCTAATCCTCTCCTGTGTGATACTGACTGCTGAGCTGTGTATCTAATCCTATCCTGTGTGATACTGTCTGCTGAGCTGTGTATCTAATCCTCTCCTGTGTGATACTGACTGCTGAGCTGTGTATCTAATCCTATCCTGTGTGATACTGACTGCTGAGCTGTGTATCTAATCCTATCCTGTGTGATACTGTCTGCTGAGCTGTGTATCTAATCCTATCCTGTGTGATACTGACTGCTGAGCTGTGTATCTAATCCTTTCTCCTGTGTGATACTGTTTGCTGAGCTGTGTATCTAATCCTATCCTGTGTGATACTCCCTGCTGAGCTGTGTATCTAATCCTATCCTGTGTGATACTGTCTGCTGAGCTGTGTATCTAATCCTATCCTGTGTGATACTGCCTGCTGAGCTGTGTATCTAATCCTATCCTGTGTGATACTGTCTGCTGTCCTGTGTATCTCATCCTGTGTGATACGGTCTGCTGTCCTGTGTATCTCATCCTGTGTGATACGGTCTGCTGTTCTGTGTATCTCATCCTGTGTGATACGGTCTGCTGTCCTGTGTATCTCATCCTGTGTGATACGGTCTGTGTCCTGTGTATCTCATCCTGTGTGATACGGTCTGTGTCCTGTGTATCTCATCCTGTGTGATACAGTCTATGTCCTGTGTATCTCATCCTGTGTGATACGGTCTGCTGTCCTGTGTATCTCACCCTGTGTGATACGGTCTGTGTCCTGTGTATCTCATCCTGTGTGATACGGTCTGTGTCCTGTGTATCTCATCCTGTGTGATACGGTCTCTGTCCTGTGTATCTCATCCTGTGTGATACGGTCTGCTGTCCTCTGTATCTCATCCTGTGTGATACGGTCTGTGTCCTGTGTATCTCATCCTGTGTGATACGGTCTGTGTCCTGTGTATCTCAGCCTGTGTGATACGGTCTGTGTCCTGTGTATCTCATCCTGTGTGATCTGGTCTGTGTCCTGTGTATCTCATCCTGTGTGATACGGTCTGTGTCCTGTGTATCTCATCCTGTGTGATACGGTCTGCTGTCCTGAGTATCTCATCCTGTGTGATACGGTCTGTGTCCTGTGTATTTCAGCCTGTGTGATACGGTCTATGTCCTGTGTATCTCATCCTGTGTGATACGGTCTATGTCCTGTGTATCTCAGCCTGTGTGATACGGTCTGCTGTCCTGTGTATCTCATCCTGTGTGATACGGTCTGTGTCCTGTGTATCTCATCCTGTGTGATACGGTCTGTGTCCTGTGTATCTCATCCTGTGTGATACGGTCTGTGTCCTGTGTATCTCATCCTGTGTGATACAGTCTGTGTCCTGTGTATCTCATCCTGTGTGATACGGTCTGTGTCCTGAGTATCTCATCCTGTGTGATACGGTCTATGTCGTGTGTATCTCATCCTGTGTGATACGGTCTGTGTCCTGTGTATCTCAGCCTGTGTGATACGGTCTCTGTCCTGAGTATCTCATCCTGTGTGATACGGTCTATGTCGTGTGTATCTCATCCTGTGTGATACGGTCTGTGTCCTGTGTATCTCAGCCTGTGTGATACGGTCTGCTGTCCTGTGTATCTCATCCTGTGTGATACGGTCTGTGTCCTGTGTATCTCATCCTGTGTGATACGGTCTGTGTCCTGTGTATCTCATCCTGTGTGATACGGTCTGTGTCCTGTGTATCTCATCCTGTGTGATACAGTCTGTGTCCTGTGTATCTCACCCTGTGTGATACGGTCTGTGTCCTGTGTATCTCATCCTGTGTGATACGGTCTGTGTCCTGTGTATCTCATCCTGTGTGATACGGTCTATGTCGTGTGTATCTCATCCTGTGTGATACGGTCTGTGTCCTGCGTATCTCATCCTGTGTGATACGGTCTGCTGTCCTGAGTATCTCATCCTGTGTGATACGGTCTGCTGTCCTGTGTATCTCATCCTGTGTGATACGGTCTGTGTCCTGAGTATCTCATCCTGTGTGATACGGTCTATGTCCTGTGTATCTCATCCTGTGTGATACGGTCTGTGTCCTGTGTATCTCATCCTGTGTGATACGGTCTGTGTCCTGTGTATCTCATCCTGTGTGATACGGTCTGTGTCCTGAGTATCTCATCCTGTGTGATACGGTCTGTGTCCTGTGTATCTCATCCTGTGTGATACGGTCTGTGTCCTGTGTATCTCAGCCTGTGTGATACGGTCTGTGTCCTGTGTATCTCATCCTGTGTGATACGGTTTGCTGTCCTGTGTATCTCATCCTGTGTGATACGGTCTGTGTCCTGTGTATCTCATCCTGTGTGATACGGTCTGTGTCCTGTGTATCTCATCCTGTGTGATACAGTCTGTGTCCTGTGTATCTCACCCTGTGTGATACGGTCTGTGTCCTGTGTATCTCATCCTGTGTGATACGGTCTGTGTCCTGTGTATCTCATCCTGTGTGATACGGTCTATGTCGTGTGTATCTCATCCTGTGTGATACGGTCTGTGTCCTGTGTATCTCATCCTGTGTGATACGGTCTGCTGTCCTGAGTATCTCATCCTGTGTGATACGGTCTGCTGTCCTGTGTATCTCATCCTGTGTGATACGGTCTGTGTCCTGAGTATCTCATCCTGTGTGATACGGTCTGTGTCCTGTGTATCTCATCCTGTGTGATACGGTCTGTGTCCTGTGTATCTCATCCTGTGTGATACGGTCTGTGTCCTGTGTATCTCAGCCTGTGTGATACGGTCTGTGTCCTGTGTATCTCATCCTGTGTGATACGGTTTGCTGTCCTGTGTATCTCATCCTGTGTGATACGGTCTGTGTCCTGTGTATCTCAGCCTGTGTGATACGGTCTGTGTCCTGTGTATCTCATCCTGTGTGATACGGTCTATGTCGTGTGTATCTCATCCTGTGTGATACGGTCTGTGTCCTGTGTATCTCAGCCTGTGTGATACGGTCTCTGTCCTGAGTATCTCATCCTGTGTGATACGGTCTGCTGTCCTGTGTATCTCATCCTGTGTGATACGGTCTGCTGTCCTGTGTATCTCATCCTGTGTGATACGGTCTCTGTCGTGTGTATCTCATCCTGTGTGATACGGTCTGTGTCCTGTGTATCTCAGCCTGTGTGATACGGTCTGTGTCCTGTGTATCTCATCCTGTGTGATACGGTCTGTGTCCTGTGTATCTCATCCTGTGTGATACGGTCTGTGTCCTGTGTATCTCATCCTGTGTGATACGGTCTATGTCCTGTGTATCTCATCCTGTGTGATACGGTCTGCTGTCCTCTGTATCTCATCCTGTGTGATACGGTCTGTGTCCTGTGTATCTCATCCTGTGTGATACGGTCTGCTGTCCTGTGTATCTCATCCTGTGTGATACGGTCTGTGTCCTGTGTATCTCATCCTGTGTGATACGGTCTGCTGTCCTGTGTATCTCATCCTGTGTGATACGGTCTGTGTCCTGTGTATCTCATCCTGTGTGATACGGTCTGTGTCCTGTGTATCTCATCCTGTGTGATACGGTCTGGTGGAGCAGTGTTATAATCTACAGCGGTGGTTTCTTCTACAGAAGTGTGAGAAGCTGGTGCTGTCCCTGTACTGTAACAGCCTGAGTGTCCCGTTCCAGGAGCCGGTCAGCCCAGTGGTAAGTGACGCGCCCGCTGGAGGGTGACATTGCGGCACCACTGCGCGCCCGCAGATTATCGCCTCTGGGCCCCTGAACAGCAGTGTGCGGCGCAGCCATCGCTCTCCTTCCTCCACACTCAGGCGCCGAGCACAGAGATCTTATGACCGAGCGGTCTTAAAGGGGGTTTGGCACCCCGTAGCGCAGTCACACCGCCATAGCCCCCCGGCAGACCCCGCCCCTCTGTGTACCACATGGGCAGCCAGTCTGTATGATCTCTGCTGCTGCTCCTGATTCCTCTGTGCTGCTGATAAGGACCGTGTAATAAAACTAATGCTGTCAGTTACTTTGGGAGACACCAGTGTTTTATAAGGGACATCGTTCATGTGTCTACCCCCCCCCCCCCCCTGTATAATAGCCCCCCCCCCCCAATGCTTCCAGATAGCTGAGAACAGCTACATAATGGTGCGGATTCTTGCATCGCTGATTACACTAATTGGTGTGTTATATGCACATCTTTTAATGAAGGCACGTCACTATTACCAGATTATAAAGAGGCCCATGGACCTGTCAATCATTCGAAAGAAGCTTCAGAAGCGGCATATCCCTCATTACTCCGCCCCCGAGGAGCTGGTGTTTGACATAAGGCTCATGTTGTGGAACTGCGCCAAGTTTAATTACGTAAGTGACCCGTTTGTATCATGTTTTGAAAGTGGGGGAGACCACAGCTCAAGCTCTGAGCTTTGAGGGCATCTGTCAGCAGTTCTGACCATGCTAAACTGCTGACAGAAAAGCTGCTCTGACCTAGTTCTGCTTTCCAGGTCATGTACACTGGTACATTGTTTGTTACAATGTACCAGTGTAGGTAGATATCTCGGACAGGAGATAGATTGCTGCTGTGCTTCACTCAGAAAGCATTGTCTGCACTGACACATTGTAACGAGCCGATTGTTTGTTTCTTTGTGCAGGGTGAGCTCACACGTTGACGTTCACAGGAAGAGAACCATCTCGCCAGCACCACCTCGCAGTTTGATGGGCGAATATAATAGGTTTGCTGGAAAGTTGCCATTTGTCTCAGGAGCCACTAGGTGGCGCTGGTGAGATGGTTCTCTTCCTGGGGAGATACCTCTGTGCATATAAGTCCCATGGCGCATTGCCAATATCTCCATACAGGACTGTACCCTTTAAAGGGGCTCTCTGGACTCTCCTATATTGATGATCTATCGTCAGGATCAGCTGTACGAGGAGGCAGCGCGCGCAGTGTACACGTGCCGTCCCCCTTCCTGCTTCTGTCTATGGCAAAGCAGCGGTGAGTAGAAGGAGAGACAGGAGACGCCACATGCACACTGTGCGCGCCGTCTCCCCTGGGTGTTGGACCCCCGCCGATCTGATATTGGTGACCTATCCTGACGATAGGTCATCAGTATAGGAGAACCCCTTTAAGGAGATTCAGCATCCTGCCGAAGCTGCAGTACTTAGGGTGAAATCTGCACCAAAGTCCACACCAAAACGTCTGCGCCGATTTGTTGCAGCAGAAATTGAAACCCAGTCTACGGCCCCTCATTTACACGGCCGTGTGCGTTCCGTAATTTCGCATTCTGCACTTCCTGCCCCAATGTTAAAAATGCCTAAAGGGACGGGAATAGGACAGGCTCTATTTTATTTTCAGGATGGTGGACTGGACATACGGATGCAGACATCACACGGTGTGCTGTCCGTGTTTTTTTGCAGCCCCGTTGCAATGAATGGGTCCGCATCCGAACTGCAAAAAAAGGTGAATCAGATGCGGACCAAAAATACAGTTGCCTGAATAAGGCCTATTAGAAGGTTTCGGAACCCAAAGAGGAG
Source organism: Bufo gargarizans (assembly GCF_014858855.1). Lineage (NCBI taxonomy): Eukaryota > Metazoa > Chordata > Amphibia > Anura > Bufonidae > Bufo > Bufo gargarizans. The sequence continues at coordinate 14,105,756 of NC_058089.1, read as the reverse complement.
GCTTCGTTGACAGGAGATCCCCTTAAGGCCTCCTGCACACGAACGTGTGCGCCCCGTTGCCGTATTGCGGACCGCATTTGCGGATCCGCAATACATGGGTGCCGTTCCGTGTGCGTTCCACATCACAGATGTGGACCCATTCACTTCAATGGGTCCGCAAATCCGGAGATGTGGAATAGTGCAGGACGGAAGCACGTAACGGAACCCTACGGGAGCACTATGGAGTGCTTCCGTGGGGTTTCGGCCCGTACTTCCGTTCCGCTAAAAGATAGGACATGTTCTATCTTTTTGCAGAACGGCCGGATCGCGGACCCATTAAAGTGAATGGGTCCGCGATTCGCTGCGGCTGCCCCACGGACGGTGTTCGTGCACGACCACGGGGCGCACGTGTTCGTGTGCAGGAGGCCTTAAGGCGCATTTTCTAGACGTTTTTTGGGCAGCAGATAGGAAGATGACAGAAGGGCGCCCAGGAGACGCCATTACCAGCCTGCAGCCGCTCGTCCTGGCCGCCAGTTTGCTCAGACTATATAAATATTGGTTCAGGCTTTCATCATTTGGGTTCAGATAATATGAAGGCAATTAGTGTAATTTCTCCAGTTACACAATATCTCCTGAATACTTGGGCCGGCGCCAGGTCCTTTCATTGTGCGCGGCCGCTCACGGGGCACACGATACTGGAGAGTGAAATAGAAGCTGAGGATCAGGAGGGATGATGAATGGCGCTCAGTAATGGGAGAGCCCTGTGTGCCCAAATAATGGATCCCGTCACCGCCGCAGATCTCGCACAGTATCGTCCAGGCAGGTCAGAGTCATCCATCGGCCATTGTGAGAAAACGACACCGTGCAGTATAACGACACATACCGGCCTGCGCTGCGTGCATGGGGGGTCGATATGTGCGCCGGGGGCTTGCTCAGCGCATACATCGAGCATGTTCACAAATAAGGTGTGACCGGGGCCTGCGCGGCGCAGCAGCATGATGCAGAGGCTCATGTACACGAGGTGGAAATCTGTAGCATGTCAATTGTGTGGATTTTCAGTGCAGATTTTACCCCAAATCCCCATCAAAACCTGCAAGTAAAAAATGTAGATTTTGGGGCGGAAACAGAGAAAAATCCCATGAAAATCTGTGTGGAAAACCAGCATAGATTTCACTGCCTCGTGCCGTTTAATAGGACGTTGCGTTCTTTTTATGGGATTATTCTAAGGATTTTCATGTGTCTCTCATCTCACAGGAAGACTCGGAGGTGGCGGAGGCCGGAAGGAACCTGGGGCTGTGTTTTGAGGACATGTTGAAGGAGATCTACCCCGGCCGAGCGTTCCCCTTTCCACAAGATGACGACTCTGAGACAGAGGAGATCGGGGCAGATAACTGCCCCTTGAATCTGAAGAGCTTCCATTGGCCAAATTATGGACAAGACTGTGTTCAGCCCAAGAGAAGGAGGCGCCACCCCATGACCCAGAAGACCAGAGACTTCAACCTCTGCTAGATGCCCCCAAAGCCCCTCACAGCAATGACCGCGGCAGCCGCAGCGCATGGACCGGAAGACACAGCACTGGGGCAGGAGGGGCGACAACTCTGTCATAATCATACTCATCACTCTCACACTTTTACTTCTATGCAAAACCTGGTGACAAGAGACATGTCCTTCCACGAGGAAGTACCACGTGCCTTAAAGGGGGCCTGACGTCATGTGTAGGAAGAAACCTGAAGCGGTATTCCGGTTATGTAATGTTATCCTCAAGCAACAGGATAGGGGATAACTATTAGATCGGTGGGGGTCCTACACGGATCACAAGAACAGGGACCCCGTACCCTGTGGAGCCCCTCAAAATGAACGGAGCGGCCGGCTATCTCCAGAACATCCATACAAATAAATGGAGGACTGGGACCCCCACCGATCTAATCTTATCCCCTATCCTGTGGATACATAACCGGAATACCCCTTTAACTTGACCTCAAGTGACTATTAAAAGGAAACCAACCCTGCAATCTACAGTTCTCTATGTATTGTATAGGTGAATGCAGTCTATTGCTCCCTGGTATCAGCAGAGGCTGGGGAGGGTGAGACCGAGGTATAGAGCAGTGTCCTCTTATAACGCTCCGATACTGATATAACCTCCAGAGACATTACATCACATGTGACTGATATCAGCCGCTCCTCTTATAACGCTCCAGCGCTGATATAACCTCCAGAGACAATACATCACATGTGACTGATATCAGCCGCTCCTCTTATAACGCTCCAGCGCTGATATAACCTCCAGAGACATTACATAATATGTGACTAATATCAGCCGCTCCTCTTATAACGCTCCAGCGCTGATATAACCTCCAGAGACATTACATCCTATGTGACTGATATCAGCAGCTCCTCTTATAACGCTCCAGCACTGATATAACCTTCAGAGACATTACATCACATGTGACTGATATCAGCCGCTCCTCTTATAACGCTCCAATACTGATATAACCTCCAGAGACATTACATCACATGTGACTGATATCAGCCGCTCCTCTTATAACGCTCCAGTGCCGATATAACCTCCAGACATTACATCATATGTGACTAATATCAGCCGCTCCTCTTATAATGCTCCAGTACTGATATAACCTCCAGAGATATTACATCATATGTGACTGATATCAGCCGCTCCTCTTATAACGCTCCAGCGCTGATATAACCTCCAGAGATATTACATCATATGTGACTGATATCAGCCGCTCCTCTTATAATGCTCCAGTACTGATATAACCTCCAGAGACATTACATCATATGTGACTGATATCAGCCGCTCCTCTTATAACGCTCCAGTACTGATATAACCTCCAGAGACATTACATCATATGTGACTGATATCAGCCGCTCCTCTTATAACGCTCCGATACTGATATAACCTCCAGAGACATTACATCACATGTGACTGATATCAGCCACTCCTCTTATAACGCTCCAGCGCTGATATAACCTCCAGAGACATTACATAATATGTGACTGATATCAGCTGCTCCTCTTATAACGCTCCAGCACTGATATAACCTCCAGAGACATTACATAATATGTGACTAATATCAGCCGCTCCTCTTATAACGCTCCAGCGCTGATATAACCTCCAGAGACATTACATCACATGTGACTGATATCAGCCGCTCCTCTTATAACGCTCCAGCTCTGATATAACCTCCAGAGACATTACATAATATGTGACTAATATCAGCCGCTCCTCTTATAACGCTCCAGTGCTGATATAACCTCCAGAGACATTACATCCTATGTGACTGATATCAGCCGCTCCTCTTATAACGCTCCAGCGCTGATATAACCTCCAGAGACATTACATCCTATGTGACTGATATCAGCCGCTCCTCTTATAACGCTCCAGCACTGATATAACCTCCAGAGACATTACATCACATGTGACTGATATTAGCCGCTCCTCTTATAACGCTCCAGCGCCGATATACCCTCCAGAGACATTACATCACATGTGACTGATATCAGCCGCTCCTCTTATAACGCTCCAGTACTGATATAACCTCCAGAGACATTACATCACATGTGACTGATATCAGCCACTCCTCTTATAACGCTCCAGCTCTGATATAACCTCCAGAGACATTACATAATATGTGACTAATATCAGCCGCTCCTCTTATAACGCTCCAGTGCTGATATAACCTCCAGAGACATTACATCCTATGTGACTGATATCAGCCGCTCCTCTTATAACGCTCCAGCGCTGATATAACCTCCAGAGACATTACATCCTATGTGACTGATATCAGCCGCTCCTCTTATAACGCTCCAGCACTGATATAACCTCCAGAGACATTACATCACATGTGACTGATATTAGCCGCTCCTCTTATAACGCTCCAGCGCAGATATACCCTCCAGAGACATTACATCACATGTGACTGATATCAGCCGCTCCTCTTATAACGCTCCAGTACTGATATACCCTCCAGAGACATTACATCACATGTGACTGATATCAGCCGCTCCTCTTATAACGCTCCAGCACTGATATAACCTCCAGAGACATTACATCCTATGTGACTGATATCAGCCTCTCCTCTTATAACGCTCCAGCGCTGATATAACCTCCAGAGACATTACATCATATGTGACTGATATCAGCCGCTCCTCTTATAACGCTCCAGCGGTGATATAACCTCCAGAGACATTACATCACATGTGACTGATATCAGCCGCTCCTCTTATAACGCTCCAGTACTGATATAACCTTCAGAGACATTACATCACATGTGACTGATATCAGCCGCTCCTCTTATAACGCTCCAGTGCTGATATAACCTCCAGAGACATTACATCATATGTGACTGATATCAGCCGCTCCTCTTATAATGCTCCAGCGGTGATATAACCTCCAGAGACATTACATCACATGTGACTGATATCAGCCGCTCCTCTTATAACGCTCCAGTACTGATATAACCTTCAGGGACATTACATCACATGTGACGGATATCAGCCGCTCCTCTTATAACGCTCCAGTACTAATATAACCTCCAGAGACATTACATCACATGTGACTGATATCAGCCGCTCCTCTTATAACGCTCCAGCTCTGATATAACCTCCAGAGACATTACATCATATGTGACTGATATCAGGAGCTCCTCTTATAACGCTCCAGCGCTGATATAACCTCCAGACATTATATCACATGTGACTGATATCAGCCGCTCCTCTTATAACGCTCCAGCGCTGATATAACCTCCAGACATTACATCATATGTGACTGATATCAGCCGCTCCTCTTATAACGCTCCAGCGCTGTTATAACCTCCAGACATTACATCACATGTGACTGATATCAGCCGCTCCTCTTATAACGCTCCAGCGCTGATATAACCTCCAGACATTACATCATATGTGACTGATATCAGCCGCTCCTCTTATAACGCTCCAGCGCTGTTATAACCTCCAGACATTACATCACATGTGACTGATATCAGCCGCTCCTCTTATAACGCTCCAGCGCTGATATAACCTCCAGAGACATTACATCACATGTGACTGATATCAGCCGCTCCTCTTATAACGCTCCAGCGCTGTTATAACCTCCAGACATTACATCACATGTGACTGATATCAGCCGCTCCTCTTATAACGCTCCAGCTCTGATATAACCTCCAGAGACATTACATCATATGTGACTGATATCAGCCGCTCCTCTTATAACGCTCCAGCGCTGTTATAACCTCCAGACATTACATCACATGTGACTGATATCAGCCGCTCCTCTTATAACTCTACTGTGGAGTTTGTACATGCTGTGGATATGAGGGTTAGTGGCCTTAATGTACAAAAGGTAAAATAAAGTTACCCTTAATTTCAATGCCTCTCATTAGTGACCTGGGTCATAGAATATTATCTACAATCGCATTTCTTAGCAGACGTCAGATACGGATTGTAAAGCGACAATAAAACAAGAACTTTCATTATTAGCAGCGATGAGAAACCCTGTTTGCCTGTAAATAAAATCTGACCCTGAAATCTGGTGTGCACGTGTTTAACCCTTTCAACCCGGGCCAGTTTTCACCTTCCTGCCCGGGACATTTTTTTTTTTAAATCTGACCAGTGTCACTTTATGTGGTAATAACTTTAAAACGCTTTTACTTATCCAGGCCGTTCTGAGACTGTTTACTCGTCACATATTGTACTTCATGACAGCGGTAAAATTGAGTCAAAATATTTCATTTTTATTTATAAAAAAAATACCAAATTTACAAACAATGTGTAAAAATTAGCAAATTTAAATTTCTCAACTTTTATAATAGATAGTAATAACTCCAAAAGTAGTTATTACTTTACATTCCCCCTATGTCTACTGCATGTTTGGATAATTCTGTGAATGCCATTTTATTTTCTGGGGACGTTAGAAGCCTTAGAAGTTTAGAAGCGAAGCTTCCATAATAGAACCCACCCAAAAATGACCCCATTTTAGAAACTACGCCCTCAAGGTATTCAAAACTGATTTTACAAACTTTGTTAACCCTTTAGGTGTTCCACAAGAATTAATGGAAAATGGAGATGAAATTTCTGAATTTCACTTTTTAGGCATATTTTCCATTTTAATGGAACTCAACATGTGTTCGTAAACTGCTGTACGGGCACACGGCGTTGTGCAGAAGGAAAGGAACGCCAAATGTTTTTTGGAAAGCAGATTTCACTGGGATAATGTTAAGCTGCCATGTCATATTTGAAGACCCCCTGATGCACCCCTAGAGTAGAAACTAAAAAAAATGACCCCATTTTGGAAATTACGAGATAAGGTGGCAGTTTTGTTGGTACTATTTTAGGATAAATATGATTTTTGGTTGCTCTATATTACACTTTTTTGGCACCATTTTTATTTTTTGTTATTTACAACGTCAATCTGACAGGTTAGATCATGTGCTATTTTTATAGAGCAGGTTGTTACGGACGTGACAATACCAAATATGACTACTTTTTTTGGTTGTTTGTTTCAGTTTTACATAATAAAGCATTTTTGAAAAAAATGATTTTTTTAGTGTCTCCACATTCTGAAAGCCATATTTTTTTTTATTTTTTTGGGTGACTGTCTTATATAGCGGCAATTTTTTTTTGGTATGAGATGATGGTTTGATTGGTACTATTTTAGGGTGCGTATGGCTTTTTGATCATTTGGTATTACACTTTTTGTGATGTAAGGTGACAAAAAATGGCTTTTTTGACACCGTTTTTATTTTATCTTTTTTACGGTGTTCACCCGAGGGGTTAGGTCATGTGGTGTTTTTATAGAGAAGGTTGTTACGGACGTGGCAATACCTAATATGTATACTTTTTTTTTTTTTTACATTTAAAGGGAACCTGTCATCAACGTTATGCTGACCTTACTAAGGGCAGTATAAAGTAGTGACAGAAATGCTGATGTCAGCGCTGTGTTACTCATGAGCTAAAAGTAATTGGTTGCTGAGAACCAGCATCATAATCATTGCAGCCCAGGCCTTGAAAAGAGTCCCGTCCACCTGAGAAGAGTCCTGGTTATTATAATCTCCTGCTCTCCGACCATCTGCTGATGATTGGCAGTTCTCTCCTAGAGAGAGGGAGAAAACTAGGCAGAAGCCGCTCAGTCATCAGCAGGAGATCAGGAGTAACCAGGACTCTTCTCAGGTGGCCGGGACTCTTCTCCAGGCCCAGTCTGCAATCATTGTGATGTTGGTTCTCGGCAACTACACTTAACAAAAATATAAACGCAACACTTTCGGTTTTGCTCCTATTCTGCATGAGCTGAACGCAAAGATCTGAAACATTTTCTACCTACACAGAAGACCCATTACTCTCAAATATTGTTCACAAATCTGTCTAGATCTGTGTCAGTGAGCACTTCTCCTTTGCCGAGGTAATCCATCCCACCTCACAGGTGTGGCAGATCAAGGTGCTGATTAGACAGAGGAGACCGTGGTGGATGCGGTAAACCAGGAGCTGCTACAGGAGAGACCGTGGAGGATGCGGTAAACCAGGAGCTGCTACAGGAGAGACCGTGGTGGATGCGGTAAACCAGGAGCTGCTACAGGAGAGACCGTGGTGGATGCGGTAAACCAGGAGCTGCTACAGGAGAGACCGTGGAGGATGCGGTAAACCAGGAGCTGCTACAGGAGAGACCGTGGTGGATGCGGTAAACCAGGAGCTGCTACAGGAGAGACCGTGGAGGATGCGGTAAACCAGGAGCTGCTACAGGAGAGACCGTGGTGGATGCGGTAAACCAGGAGCTGCTACAGGAGAGACCGTGGAGGATGCGGTAAACCAGGAGCTGCTACAGGAGAGACCGTGGTGGATGCGGTAAACCAGGAGCTGCTACAGGAGAGACCGTGGTGGATGCGGTAAACCAGGAGCTGCTACAGGAGAGACCGTGGTGGATGCGGTAAACCAGGAGCTGCTACAGGAGAGACCGTGGTGGATGCGGTAAACCAGGAGCTTCTACAGGGGAGACCGTGGTGGATGCGGTAAACCAGGAGCTTCTACAGGGGAGACCGTGGTGGATGCGGTAAACCAGGAGCTTCTACAGGGGAGACCGTGGTGGATGCGGTAAACCAGGAGCTGCTACAGGAGAGACCGTGGAGGATGCGGTAAACCAGGAGCTGCTACAGGGGAGACCGTGGTGGATGCGGTAAACCAGGAGCTGCTACAGGAGAGACCGTGGAGGATGCGGTAAACCAGGAGCTGCTACAGGGGAGACCGTGGTGGATGCGGTAAACCAGGAGCTGCTACAGGAGAGACCGTGGAGGATGCGGTAAACCAGGAGCTGCTACAGGAGAGACCGTGGTGGATGCGGTAAACCAGGAGCTTCTACAGGGGAGACCGTGGTGGATGCGGTAAACCAGGAGCTTCTACAGGGGAGACCGTGGTGGATGCGGTAAACCAGGAGCTGCTACAGGAGAGACCGTGGAGGATGCGGTAAACCAGGAGCTGCTACAGGGGAGACCGTGGTGGATGCGGTAAACCAGGAGCTGCTACAGGAGAGACCGTGGAGGATGCGGTAAACCAGGAGCTGCTACAGGGGAGACCGTGGTGGATGCGGTAAACCAGGAGCTGCTACAGGAGAGACCGTGGAGGATGCGGTAAACCAGGAGCTGCTACAGGGGAGACCGTGGTGGATGCGGTAAACCAGGAGCTGCTACAGGAGAGACCGTGGTGGATGCGGTAAACCAGGAGTTTCTACAGGGGAGACCGTGGTGGATGCGGTAAACCAGGAGCTGCTACAGGAGAGACCGTGGAGGATGCGGTAAACCAGGAGCTGCTACAGGGGAGACCGTGGTGGATGCGGTAAACCAGGAGCTGCTACAGGAGAGACCGTGGAGGATGCGGTAAACCAGGAGCTGCTACAGGGGAGACCGTGGTGGATGCGGTAAACCAGGAGTTTCTACGGGGGAGACCTGCAGTGTCCCACTATGTGCTACATGTGGGCACTTTAAACTTTTGAGATGTCATGTCAAAGCATTGCTGTGTAAACTGTAATTCCTTATAACAGGCTGCTGTAGATAAGAGTGTGATTACATCTATTCGCCCCTAGGTGGTGCTGGCACCTTATATATACCGTACAGACCAAAAGTTTGGACGCACCTTCTCATTCAAAGAGTTTTCTTTATTTTCATGACTATGACAATTGTAGATTCACACTGAAGGCATCAAAACTATGAATTAACACATGTGGAATTATATACATAACAAAAAAGTGTGAAACAACTGAAAATAGGTCATATTCTAGGTTCTTCACAGTAGCCACCTTTTGCTTTGATTACTGCTTTGCACACTCTTGGCATTCTCTTGATGAGCTTCCAGAGGTAGTCACCTGAAATGGTCTTCACTTCACAGGTGTGCCCTGTCAGGTGTAATAAGTGGGATTTCTTGCCTTATAAATGGGGTTGGGACCATCAGTTGCGTTGTGGAGAAGTCAGGTGGATGCACAGCTGATAGTCCTACTGAATAGACTGTTAGCTGCTTTTTTCTTGCCATAATACAAATTCTAAGTAAAGAAAAATGAGTGGCCATCATTACTTTAAGAAATGAAGGTCAGTCAGTCCGAAAAATTGGGAAAACTTTGAAAGTGTCCCCAAGTGCAGTCACAAAAACCATCAAGCGCTACAAAGAAACTGGCTCACATGCGGACCGCCCCAGGAAAGGAAGACCAAGAGTCACCTCTGCTGCGGAGGAGAAGTTCCTCCGAGTCACCAGCCTCAGAAATCGCAGGTTAACAGCAGCTCAGATCAGAGACCAGGTCAATGCCACACAGAGTTCTAGCAGCAGACACATCTCTAGAACAACTGTTAGGAGGAGACTGTGTGAATCAGGCCTTCATGGTAGAAGATCTGCTAGGAAACCACTGCTAAGGACAGGCAACAAGCAGAAGAGACTTGTTTGGGCTAAAGAACACAAGGAATGGACATTAGACCAGTGGAAATCTGTGCTTTGGTCTGATGAGTCCCAATTTGAGATCTTTGGTTCCAACCACCGTGTCTTTGTGCAACGCAGAAAAGGTGAACGGACTCTACATGCCTGGTTCCCACCGTGAAGCATGGAGGAGGAGGTGTGATGGTGCGGGGGGGCTTTGCTGGTGACACTGTTGGGGATTTATTCAAAATGAAGGCATACTGAACCAGCATGGCTACCACAGCATCTTGCAGCGGCATGCTATTCCATCCGGTTTGCGTTTAGTTGGACCATCATTTATTTTTCAACAGGACAATGACCCCAAACCCACCTCCAGGCTGTGTAAGGGCTATTTGACCATGAAGGAGAGTGATGGGTGCTGCGCCAGATGACCTGGCCTCCACAGTCACCGGACCTGAACCCAATCGAGATGGTTTGGGGTGAGCTGGACCGCAGAGTGAAGGCAAAAGGGCCAACAAGTGCTAAGCATCTCTGGGAACTCCTTCAAGACTGTTGGAAGACCATTTCAGGTGACTACCTCTTGAAGCTCATCAAGAGAATGCCAAGAGTGTGCAAAGCAGTAATCAAAGCAAAAGGTGGCTACTTTGAAGAACCTAGAATATGACATATTTTCAGTTGTTTCACACTTTTTTTGTTATGTATATAATTCCACATGTGATAATTCATAGTTTTGATGCCTTCAGTGTGAATCTACAATTGTCATAGTCATGAAAATAAAGACAACTCTTTTGAATGAGAAGCTGTGTCCAAACTTTTGGTCTGTACTGTACATATGAGGATGTGCTAATACTAGAGAGAACAGAGAGGAAGTTTGCTGAAGTTTTTTTTAATTCAGAGCTTTAGCCACTCCCCTTCCCACCTGCTGCTGATTCATATGGAAACAAACTGTCATTCAGCAGCAGGTGGGCGGGGAGAGTCAGGAGCTCATGAATATTCAGGACTCATCATTATCAGCTGGAGCTTTTCAATACAAGATGTTGGCAGATTGACTGGGTCAATTAAAGAAAGTGACCCAGCATTTTGCTAAGAGAATCAGTCACTTATTTATGTTGCCCTTAGTTAGGACACCATAAAATTGGTGATAGGTTCCCTTTAAAAGGCTTCTGTCACCCCCAAAAGTCATTTTTCGTTTTGGGGCTATTAAAAATCCTTATACTGCGATTTTTCAATATATAGTGCTCTTACCCTTTTTCGTTCAGTAGTTTCTTTAAAAACGGCACTTTTATAATATGTAAATTACCTCTCTACCAGCAAGTAGGGCGGTTACTTGCCTGTGGCAGCCACATCCTGCTTTCAAAAAAACACCCCTCCTCCTGTTGACTGACAGGGCCAGCGAGCGCTCTGTTCCTTCAGCTGGCCCTGTCTGCGTTCTAAATCTCGCGCCTGCGCCGTACCGGTCTTCAGTCGGCGCAGGCGCATGAGAGGAGGACGCTCGCTTGGTCGCTCCTTCCTCAGTGCGCCTGCGCCGGATGTAGATGTGACGTCATCGGCGCAGGCGCATTGAGGAAGGAGCGGCCGAGCGAGCGTCCTCCTCTCAGTGGGCCTGCGCCGACTGAAGACCAGTACGGCGCAGGCGCGAGATTTAGACCGCAAACAGGGCCAGCCAGGGGACGAGAGTGCTCGCTGGCCCTGTCAATCAACAGGAGGAGGGGGCGTTTTTTTTAAAGCAGGATGCGGCTGCTACTACCAAGTAACTTCTTACTTGTTGGTAGAGAGGTAATTTACATATGATAAAAGTGCAGTTTTTAAAGAAACTACTGAACGAAAAAGGGTAAGAGCACTATATAGTGAAAAATCGCAGTATAAGGATTTTAAGTAGCCCAAAAATGACTTTTGGGGGTGACAAAAGCCCTTTAAGACAAAGGAATGCACATAAGGCTCACCTATCTGGTTTGCCATCTAGTGGATGAAAATGTGTACTACAGAATTTCGACTTACCAGATGAGCAAGCCGCTGATTACCAGAAAGTCGAGGGTGAGACCCCTGGCGAGGCTGGGGGGGAATGTGTTGGTCCGGGCCCAGAGGGTGCACCAGTGGGAGTTTAACCCTGCTGAGCTTGCGAGACCCCAGTATTATGCTTTATTCCATCTTTTGCAAAAATGGCTACAACCGGACGTACTGAGTCCCCCTGCTATTGCTGGACCGTATTTTAGCTGATATGTTCTGGAGGGCGTTGCCATACCCTCTTCAGCATTTGACTCGACAGGCATCTCCTGTTAATGCCCTTGAGATGGTGGACTTGGTTGAACGATATGAGGCTACCAGGAAACTAAAGGGGTGCTCTTTTGGGAAGGGGGCAGGTAAACCCCGACAATCCCCACCCCAGACCCGGAGACTGGAGCCGAAAAAGCCCGCCAGGGAGGTACCCACTGCGGACCTGGCTCCGGTGACCTGTTGGCAGTGTCATGAGCCTGGTTACGTAAGGGCCGACTGTCCCCATAGGGTTGAGCCCATGGACACTAACTATGGCTACCGTCGGTCGCTATATGCCAGGAAGCTGTGTGCAACAGGTACCAGGGAGTCTCTAGATAATAATCACCTATGCTAGGTGGAAGTGGGAGACACTGCAGCGGTGGCTCTGCTGGACTCGGGGAGTCTGGTGACCCTGGTAAGGGCTACCCTGGTGCGACCCGATGATCCCGTCGCCACAAATCTATACTATGAACTAATAATAGGGAGAGATTTCCCGGGCTTCCCGGAACTGTGGCCAGCTATGAGACTTACCGGTCCCCAAGAGTCAGGGATAACCCCAGGGGATTGGCCTTGCTCAAGTGGGAGGCCAGAACCCTGGGAACCCAAGGCCAAAGGGCCAGCGGTAGGGGCGACCGCCACTTCGGTGGATGAGGGGGGAACAACCCTGTTGAATGTGATGGTTGGGGAGGTGGAGGACTTGCCGCCGGGCCCTGAATTGGCAGACTTGAATGTCTCTGATAATAATTTCAGTACAGCACAACACAGGCACGCAACATTATCCCGAGCCTGGGAGAATGCGTTAATGATCAATGGAGAACCACAACAATCGGGGGCTGAGTCGATATTTCCGTGTTTTGTGGTTCATGATTTTCTGTATCTGGTCAACCAACTACAGGGGGAGAATGTGGAACAGTTGGTGGTGCCCAAGGCTTATCGCAAACTGGTACTAGATCTAGTGCACCAACATGTTCTCAGGGGTCATCTGGGATTGCAGAAAACACAGGACCGTATACTATAGCGGTTTTACTGGCCCGGTGAGTTTAGAGAGGTGGAAGAGTTTTGTAAGTCTTGCCCGACCTGCCAGATAACTAGCAACCAGCCCCATTTCCATAGTCCCGTAGTACCTCTCCCAATCATCGAGGTCCCGTTTAAAAGAATCGCTATGGATCTCATAGGACCAGTACCAAAGTCCGCTAGAGGGCCCCAACACATTCTAGTCATCCTAGACTACGCTACCCGTTACCCGGAGGCGGTGCCACTGCGGCAAACATAGGCCAAACTCATAGCTAAAGAGTTAATGGAGATGTTTTACCCCGTAGGACTACCTAAAGAGGTTCTGACCGACCAGGGGACCCCTTTTATGTCCAAGGTGAAGAGGGAATTTTGCAAGTTGCTGCACATAAAACAGTTACGGATGGGCTGGTAGAAAGGTTTAACCAAACCTTAATAAATATGTAAAAAATAGTGGTGCCCAAAGATGGAAGGGACTGGGACCTCCTCCTGCCCTTTCTCATGTTCGCAGTGCAAGAGGTGCCCCAGGCCTCTACTGGGTTTTCGCCCTTCGAACTGCTATATGGCAGACATCCTCGAGGAATGTTGGACGTAGCCAATGAGGCATGGGAACAACAGCCCATTCCGTATAAAAGTGTTATTGAATACGTCACCCAGATGCAAGAACGGATAGAGACAGTGTTGCCTCTGGTTCACGAACATATGGAGGCGGCTCAGCGAGCCCAGTCGAATCTATAACCGGCAGGCTCAAGTCCGGAGCTTTAACCCGGGTGATCGGGTCTTGGTTCTGGTACTGACAGCGGACATTAAGTTGTTGCTAGGTGGCAGGGGCCCTACGAGGTAATAGAGAAAATTGAAGATGTAAATTACAAGGTACACCAGCCAGGGCGTCGAAAGCCGGAGCAGGTCTACTATGTTAATCTACTAAAACCTTGGAAGGATAGGGAGACCTCTGTGCTGAGGACAGACCGCGGTCGGTTTGTCTAGGGGAAGAGGTTTTGGCCCCTCTGTTAGCTGCAGGGGAAGCGGTTGCCACAATAAGAATTGCTGACAGCCTCTCCTTTAAACAGGCTCAGGAAGCCAGGGAGTTCGTTAGTCGGAACATGCATGTGTTCTCCGACCTCCCTGGACGCACTTCCATAATCCAGCATGATATTGTCACCGAGACCCAGATTTCTAAATTTGATGCGTATCCCATGCCCCGGGTGGATGAGCTAATCAAGCGGTTAGGACAGGCAAGGTATTTCTCGGTCTTGGACCTCACCAAAGGGTACTGGCAGGTGCCCTTAACGGAGGCTGCCAAAGAAAAAACTGCCTTCATCACCGCTGAGGGGCTGCATCAGTATAAGGTGTTACCCTTTGGCCTTTCGTTTCAACGATTAATGGACATTGTGCTTAGTCCCCATCGGCGGTACGCCTCGGCTTACCTGGAGGATATTGGCATTCATAGTACCGACTGGGAGAGTCATCTGCCAAAGGTTCAGGCCGTAGTGGACTCCCTTCGGAAGGCTGGACTAACTGCTAACCCCAAAAAATATGCTATAGGGTTAGAAGAGACTAAGTACCTGGGGTATGTCATTGGGCGCGGACTCATCAAACCCCAATTTAACAAAATAGAGGCGATACAGAACTGGCCCTGACCTGTCACCACTAGGCAAGTAAAGACATTCCTGGGAATGGTGGGCTATTATATGAGGTTCATTCCCCATTTTGCCACTTTAGCGGCTCCGTTGACAGGGTGTCACACCTTGCCCTGTGAATGTGCGGAGGTCTGTCAGACTGGCTGCACATATCTGACTTCTCTGTTTTGTTTTGGGTTTGAGCTGGATCCACATTCCCTCAAGTGTACTGGGTTTAATTGTAAGTGAGGCTATTTATCCCTCCTTCCCACCAGTGGCCTGTGCGGGTTATAGTTCTTTCCTGTGAGCTCTGGATGTGTGGTGGATCGTCTGCTCCAGCTCTGCTCAAGATAAGTCCTCTCCTTTATTTCCCTTTGTGTGTTTTATCTAGGCCTCTAGGGAGACACTTGCTTCCTCCTGGTTTGAAGAAGCAGGTTGCCTTTTCCCTGCTGCTTAGGGTTTGCCCAGGGTGTTTAGGTTTAGGAACGAGGGCATGTGCATATCCACCCTAAGGGTGTGCACATGGGCACAGCAGTTTAGGGAAAGCTTTTAGGGATCGCTAGGAGGTGACCCTTTTCTCCCTAGCTTTTGGGCCTAGTCGTTCGTTCTGTTTCATTTCCCGTGTTTGGTTATTTCCCCGCTTACCTACCTATCGTGACACAGGGCTCTTGAGGGGACGGAAGTCCGTGATGGTCCACTGCAATGACCAGGTGGAGGAGGCTGTTTCTGCATTGAAGTTGGTCCTGTGCAGGTCACTGGTTTTGGTGATGCCCGACTTCAAGAGGGAGTTCATGGTACAGACCGACGCCTCTAAGTAGGCCTCGGTGCTGTACTCTCTCAGGAAATCAACGGGGAGGAGCATCCCGTTGTTTTCTTGAGCCGCAAACTCACCCCAGCCGAGACCCGGTACAGTATAGTGGAGAGAGAGTGTCTGGCCATCAAGTGGGCACTCGAGTCTCTCCGCTATTATCTGTTGGGGAGAAAGTTCCGCCTGGTGACCGACCGCTCCCCTCTCAAGTGGATGATCCAAGCCAAAGAGAGGAATGCCCGGGTCACCAGGTGGCTCTTATCCATACAGAACTTTAAGTTCTCGGTAGAACACAGAGCAGGCCGGTTGCAGGGAAACACGGATGCCCTGTCCCGGGTGCACTGTTTGGCATGTGTTCACCCCCTCAAGGT
Organism: Bufo gargarizans; assembly: GCF_014858855.1. Classification (NCBI taxonomy): domain Eukaryota; kingdom Metazoa; phylum Chordata; class Amphibia; order Anura; family Bufonidae; genus Bufo; species Bufo gargarizans. The sequence goes on along the minus strand of NC_058089.1, from coordinate 14,089,812 downwards.
TGAACAAAAGGAGGGGGGGGGGTATGTGACACAGTAAAGGGAGTTGAATGGGGAGGCAGGTATTTTCCTCCCAGTGTGTGCTGCTGGACTGATTAGCGGCCAGGTGGGGTCAAACACCGGACTGGACTCATGTGCCGGTCCGGGTTTTGACAACACCTAGCTGCCTTTTAAAGACAGCTGGGTTCAGCAGAAAGGATCGTTGTATTGGTATCTGAGGCTTGTGCTGGGCTTGGGGGAAACAGGCCGCCTAAAGCCTGCTCATGGAGTCTGAGGCAGAACTGCCAGCTGGGGGTAAACTAACACCAAAACCAAAAGGTGACTTTTTGTGTTGAATGTGACTTTTTGTTTATGAACTTGCCAAGTGTGTGAATAAACACTGAACTGTTTGATTTAAGAACTGGTTGGTGCCTCTATACTGCGTCCGTCTATCAGAGCGAATCCCCACAACAGATATAGAGAGAGAAGGAGAACTCCTCAAGTTACAATTGCCAAGCCTGTTACAAGGATTACAGGCGAGCTAATATTTGGATTATTACTTTTGCTATATAGATGAACTGTTGTCACGGTCTCTAACGTGACAGGTGTCAGAAGATCTAAGAGACTGGCTGCACGTGATGTGATGTGACACCCTCTTTGGTTTCACTTGTTTACAGTGTGGTTGCTGGTAATGACCACACCTCTGGTCTCAGGTGTAGCTTAGTGGTCATTCCAACTCCTCTGGCGTCACCCATCATGCTATGCTTCAGTTTGGTATTGGAAGTGCTGGTGTGTGGTCCTCTTCTGAGTTCCTGCTCGTCCACTTACTTTTAAGTGTTACTTCCCTTTTATATTTTGTTGTTTTCCCTCTGTCTTTTGTTACTAGGCCTCAGGCAGACGCTGGTTCTTTCATAAGGAAAGGAACAGACCGTCTCAAGCCCAGACACTACTCCAGGGCAGTTCAGGGTTTCCAGGGTCTCAGGTTCCTGTGTATGAACATTCCTACCCAAAAAGGTCCGTTCATATGGATAGGAGTCAGGGCTAGGATTAAGGTTTCCATAGGATGTGTCCGTTTCCCTTTTCCTAGCTTTGAGGCCTAGTTCCTTTTCCCTTCCCTCCTGTTGTTGGTGTGGTGTTCCCTCCCACATCACTACGTGACAACTGTACTGACTACTGATCAAGTAAAAAGTTCCATTGTTTACAACCATTGATTCATCCTTTCTACCACCTTCCTTTGCGCTTAACGGTGCTGGCGTCACGAAAACCAGGGACCCTGCCTCCAAGCCAACTAAAAACCCATTCCACCAAGGGCACCTCAACCACCATCTGGCGGGAATCCCTGGACAAACAGAGAGTGCCCCAAAGGAACTGGTGCTGTCTTTCCATTCACTGCAGGGAGCGCTTCTAACCGTGTGTAAAACAACTACTACCCCCATCGGCCCACCGTAGCTCACGTGTTGCCCCTGCAGCCTGGTTGCTGCAAAAATTGGCGTCACGAACAGGATCAAAATCCTCTGCACCTAGTGTGAATAGGACCCTAAACTATAGATTCTTTGAGAAAGACTGTATATGTGCTTTAATTCCTTACTGTCAGTGGAGCGACTTTAAACGTCTTTATTGAGCTGAAAAAGTGTTTAGGCGGATTACAAATTGCATGAGAATGGTATACAAGAACCCTACTGCAAAATTGCATTGTCAAAAGTTGAAAAATTGAAGATTTTTGTGTCACTAAAACTGACTGCTGTCATTGAATGGACTGTTAAGTTGCACCTAAAATGGCCCCCTCAGAAGCAGGAAAATTGAGTTGCCATCCTTTTAAAAGAGCGGGAAGATAATTATTTGCTGCGCAATCATAGACTTTTCATTATGTCTCCAAATGTCTATGCCGCCCAACTTATGCAAGTGAACCTAGGGGGCGGGCTTGTAAGAAGGCGGAGTCTGTGTGATGGTTGGAGAGACGTGCTCAACGTCTATTGCTGTGCTAGGCCCGAAAAATCAAGCATCATGGCTGAATACCTGAAAGTACGGAATGAACCGCCTCCCAGGGTGAGGTCATCGAGGAGCAGCTGAGAGCTCATTCTAAAGCCGAACCTCCACCCGATGCAAACCCAAATTACCTCACTGAGCCGGCCGGCCCTGGGGTATTATCCCGCCCGCGCTTGAGGAGAGAGGTACAGTCACCAAGCCTTACCTTCCCTCCAACCGAGGAGCTATTCCGCCGCACGGAGAGAGCGTTTCTGTCAATATGGCTCCTATTGGCCCCGGACTCCACCTCCTATACCCCGGGAGATACTGGCTGGACTGAACCGCACAGTTGAGCAAGTCGGGAACAGGGAGGGTCCGCCACCCAGTGTTTCATCAGAAGATTCTCGGGTGGGCCGGAACCTATTTTGGCAGGGTCAGGGGCATGGTGGTGTCCAGAATCATTCTGGGCGGCATGGAGGTCCTGGAACCTGTGCCCGCTCCCTGTGCTTCCTCCCGCTCGCTCAGCACTTTTCTGGCTCCTGCGACGCATTAGACGTAATAATTATTTACATAATTAGGAAATTAAATGTCCACAGAAGGAAACCCCATCAGAATAAGACCCCTCTCCGTAAGTAGGCTGGCTGGCCGGCCAACACTACTGTCCCTAATGAAAAAAAAAATGAAAAAAATTTGAATTGACCCAATGGAACCAGAGCCATCGGTTAGAGAGAGACTCCTTGTTGTCGTTCAGTGGTAGCTTTCCATGCCACTCAGGAGCCTACTACCCCCTTTAAAGGACTCTACCATGGGCTCCACTAATGTTCGCTGAAATGTCACACGTTGCGCTCACTTTGCACCATTTTATCCCCTTTTTACCCCTTTCTCAGGTTTCTAGGGACTTTAATTCCGAAAGTTTCTGCAACGTTTTAAGTGAAGTACCCAGACATCCTTCTGTGTTTTATCCTATGCAACGCATATGTTTTAAGAATGAGAGACTTTGCACTTTAACCTATGGGATTACAAATATTTATGCCCCAAATCAGGGAAGGACTTTGCCATGGACTTTATTGCCCCAGTTTAAGATCAACGCCCTGTTGTCACCGTCAAGCACCGAAGTTACAACGCCCAATGTCCTTTTGCGCCATGAGAGCAGAAAGAAAAATATTTCATTAAATGTGTATTGTTATGCATAACCCTTTGCTTACATGAGGTTATTGAAGTGACATAATAGTTCTTGCAACAGTGATTATATGCATATTTGTGTTTGCGGCGCAAGTTTTGTATTTTGCAGGTGGCGGCGTAAAGATCCACAGCATCCAGCAATATAAATGCAGAGGACGTGTAAACTGTAATTCCTTATAACAGGCTGTTATAGATAAGAGTGTGATTACATCTATTCGCCCCTAGGTGGTGCTGGCACCATATATTGTATATACCGCATTTTGCACCCTATAAGACGCACTGTTCATATGTAATGTGCCTGGTTCACCAGCAGGTGGCAGCAAATATGGCAGATCTACAGTTAGATAGAATGAAACCTTCCATTCCATTCTAACCCCCCTCTGGAGAGAGGTGGGCAAGTCCTACTTCCTGCAGGAAGGGTGGGGCAGAAGTTCTAGTCAGTCTAGTTTACCACCAGCTAGGGGAAGGGTGTGCAGGGGCACGTCTCTGCTGGACGTGCCTACGCCAGCTAGAGCACCCTAAGCTCTGCTGGCCATGGAGGCCAAAGCTTGGAAGTCTCAGGAGCCAGGAGGAAAGTTCCCTGGCATAACCTAGAGTCAGACAACAGAGAAGAAGTGCAGCGTACAGAAGAAGCTGAGTTATACAGCCAGCCAGTCAGTACAGCAAAGTCAGAGAGAAACAGATGTAGCAGAGTTGAATTTGCCTGCCAGTTTTATGCTAAAGCCTGCTGGAACCAAGACAAAGCCTGTAAACCATTTTGGAGAACGTTAATGCAAAGTAAAGCTGCCATTGAACTTTATCTCAAGGTCTGGACTCCAGTTATTATTTTATCGCTCAATTATTCCCCCTATTTATTGCTTCAGAGCCAAAGCCTGGGGTCCAGCCATATCCAGGTAGGAGCACCATGACACGCATAGAGAGACATTTTAGGCTGCACTATACCACTTGGCATTCCTACACCTAGTTTGCGACATATAGAGGGCCCTGGGGTGCGGCCGCGCGTTGCAGATGCGGTAAACTAGGAGCTGCTACATCACCGACTGCTGAACTCCAGGGCCAGGAGGTGCATGGAGGCCCCAAAACAGGAGCCGAGCCGAAAATCACACAACTGAGTGAAGAGCCTGTGCAAGCGCTGCAGAGTGTAGGGCCTTACCAAGGGATAAGAAATGAGACGCTAATTAAAGACGGGCGTTGCCAATATGTCTGTATTATTTTCTCCCGAAAAGGCGAGCTTGATAAATGTGCCCCAATATAACACATTACTGTGATGGGATTAAACCAGTCCGAATGTCGCTTGTCTGCGCTCCGGGAGGCACCGACTGGCGCTGGACACAGTAAAGTCCAGCTTATCCTGAATAAGGACCCAGCTACGGAGGTCCGAAACGCGTAGACGCTTCATGGTATGGATTTTATTTGCACATTTGTTATTCAATAAAGCAAACCACTTTTGGATAAGTTGGACTTCACCGCTGCTATGTCTCCATTACTGTAATGAGGTATATTATAATGTCATGTAATATACTACAAAGTGAGGTCATAAAATGAGAATATGTCAGTATATAATATCCGTAATGTAATAACATGCGGCAAAGCAGAGTAAAGCAGAACTTACCAGAGGGTTACAACATGGTATAATACGGCAGAGTATTCAACTTTGTGTGATATCTGAGGTGTTATAATATAATACAGTGATATAGGAGGTGTTATAATATAATACAGTGATATCTGAGGTGGTATAATATAATACAGTGATATCTGAGGTGGTATAATATAATACAGTGATATCTGAGGTGTTATATTATAATACAGTGATATCTGAGGTGGTATAATATAATACAGTGATATCTGAGGTGTTATATTATAATACAGTGATATCTGAGGTGGTATAATACAGTAATATAGGAGGTGTTATAATATAATATAGTAATATAGGAGGTGTTATAATATAATACAGTGATATCTGAGGTGTTATAATATAATACAGCGATATATGAGGTGGTATAATATAATACAGTGATATCTGAGGTGGTATAATATAATACAGTGATATCTTAGGTGGTATAATATAATATAGTAATATAGGAGGTGTTATAATATAATACAGTGATATAGGAGGTGGTATAATATAGTGATATCTGAGGTGGTATAATATAATACAGTGATATATGAGGTGTTATAATATAATACAGTGATATCTGAGGTGTTATAATATAATATAGTGATATCTGAGGTGTTATAATATAATACAGTGATATCTGAGGTGTTATAATATAATATAGTGATATCTGAGGTGTTATAATATAATATAGTGATATCTGAGGGGGTATAATATAATACAGTGATATATGAGGTGGTATAATATAATATAGTGATATCTGAGGTGGTATAATATAATATAGTGATATCTGAGGTGTTATAATATAATACAGTGATATCTGAGGTGTTATAATATAATACAGTGATATCTGAGGTGTTATAATATAATACAGTGATATCTGAGGTGTTATAATATAATATAGTGATATCTGAGGTGTTATAATATAATACAGTGATATCTGAGGTGTTATAATATAATATAGTGATATCTGAGGTGGTATAATATAATACAGTGATATCTGAGGTGTTATAATATAGTGATATCTGAGGTGTTATAATATAATATAGTGATATCTGAGGTGGTATAATATAATATAGTAATATAGGAGGTGTTATAATATAATACAGTGATATCTGAGGTGTTATAATATAGTGATATCTGAGGTGTTATAATATAATATAGTGATATCTGAGGTGGTATAATATAATATAGTAATATAGGAGGTGTTATAATATAATACAGTGATATCTGAGGTGTTATAATATAATACAGTGATATCTGAGGTGTTATAATATAATATAGTGATATCTGAGGTGGTATAATATAATACAGTGATATATGAGGTGGTATAATATAATATAGTGATATCTGAGGTGTTATAATATAATACAGTGATATCTGAGGTGTTATAATATAATACAGTGATATCTGAGGTGTTATAATATAATATAGTGATATCTGAGGTGTTATAATATAATACAGTGATATCTGAGGTGTTATAATATAATATAGTGATATCTGAGGTGGTATAATATAATACAGTGATATCTGAGGTGTTATAATATAATATAGTAATATAGGAGGTGTTATAATATAATACAGTGATATCTGAGGTGTTATAATATAATATAGTAATATAGGAGGTGTTATAATATAATATAGTGATATCTGAGGTGGTATATAATGGACTGTGATGTAATATAATATGATATAACATAAGAGCCGGTGACTCTGAGCCGCTCGGTTACCTCAGGTTCAGTCAGACGCACAAGTCCCGCCCCTCGGCTCCGGATTGGCTTACATTCCTCTCACGCTGTCAAGTCCTGCCCAGTGATTGGACGGCTGACTAGTGTAACCCCGCCAAAGTGTCGCTATTGGGGAAGTTTGTACCATTCCGCGCCTCGTACTTGCACTTCTCTGCAGGCTGATGGCTGGAAAGTTTTAGCAGAAGTTCGGGCACGGCGGAAGAACACGGGTGACCAGCCTGCGCCCCACTTCGTCTCCGGGCAGGCTGACGGTAAGCGGGGGGCTCCGGGGGTAGAGAGGGCAGCGTGCAGCCGGGTACAGGCTGAGTTGTGTGGTTGTCATGGTAACCGGAGAGCCAGCTGCAGGAGCTGACCATGCGATCTGCGGTCCTCAGCAGGATGGAAGCCGGGGGCAGCTTGGAGCATGTCCGGACTGTGGAGGAGCTGACCCTCTGATTACACCTCCTGGTCACTGTATTATAACCTGTGGAGGAGCTGACCCTCTGATTACACCTCCTGGACACTGTATTATATCCTGCGGAGGAGCTGACCCCCTGATTACACCTCCTGGTCACTGTATTATATACTGTGGAGGAGCTGACCCCCTGATTACACCTCCTGGTCACTGTATTATATCCTGTGGAGGAGCTGACCCCCTGATTACACCTCCTGGTCACTGTATTATATACTGTGGAGGAGCTGACCCTCTGATTACACCTCCTGGTCACTGTATTATATACTGTGGAGGAGCTGACCCTCTGATTACACCTCCTGGTCACTGTATTATATCCTGCGGAGGAGCTGACCCCCTGATTACACCTCCTGGTCACTGTATTATATACTGTGGAGGAGCTGACCCTCTGATTACACCTCCTGGTCACTGTTTTATATACTGTGGAGGAGCTGACCCTCAGATTACACCTCCTGGCCACTGTATTATATACTGTGGAGGAGCTGACCCTCTGATTACACCTCCTGGTCACTGTTTTATATACTGCGGAGGAGCTGACCCCCCTGATTACACCTCCTGGTCACTGTATTATATCCTGTGGAGGAGCTGACCCCCCTGATTACACCTCCTGGTCACTGTATTATATCCTGTGGAGGAGCTGACCCTCTGATTACACCTCCTGGTCACTGTATTATATACTGTGGAGGAGCTGACCCTCTGATTACACCTCCTGGTCACTGTATTATATCCAGTGGAGGAGCTGACCCTCTGATTACACCTCCTGGTCACTGTATTATATCCAGTGGAGGAGCTGACCCTCTGATTACACCTCCTGGTCACTGTATTATATCCAGTGGAGTAGCTGACCCTCTGATTACACCTCCTGGTCACTGTATTATATCCTGTGGAGGAGCTGACCCTCTGATTACACCTCCTGGTCACTGTATTATATCCTGTGGAGGAGCTGACCCTCTGATTACACCTCCTGGTCACTGTATTATATCCAGTGGAGGAGCTGACCCTCTGATTACACCTCCTGGTCACTGTATTATATCCAGTGGAGGTGCTGACCCTCTGATTACACCTCCTGGTCACTGTATTATATCCTGTGGAGGAGCTGACCCTCTGATTACACCTCCTGGTCACTGTATTATATCCTGCGGAGGAGCTGACCCTCTGATTACACCTCCTGGTCACTGTATTATATCCTGCGGAGGAGCTGACCCTCTGATTACACCTCCTGGTCACCGTATTATATCCTGCGGAGGAGCTGACCCTCTGATTACACCTCCTGGTCACCGTATTATATACTGTGGAGGAGCTGACCCTCTGATTACACCTCCTGGTCACTGTATAATATCCCGTGGAGGAGCTGACCCTCTGATTACACCTCCTGGTCACTGTATTATATCCTGTGGAGGAGCTGACCCTCTGATTACACCTCCTGGTCACTGTATTATATCCTGTGGAGGAGCTGACCCTCTGATTACACCTCCCGTCCCTTTAAGGTCTGGTTGAGATGCTGCAGTTCAGACTGAAGTCACGGGGTGTACAGGAGGTGACGCCGCCGTCCTGCGCTCTCCGCATCCTCTGATTTCTGTCTCCGCTACGTTAGGACACAGCTCGGATCCATGGCTCCACCTCGGCTGCAATGTCTTTTAGAGTCTGTGGTAGTCTAAAATCCACCTACTGCTTTGTAAGAGATGCAATCAGTTCTTTCTGCCTCCTCCATACTTTACACTGCAGTCCTGTGTACTGACATCAAGCAGAAGATCAGTATATGGAGAGGTGACTGCACATGGATGGGTGAGGGGCATGAGTAACGGGAGGTGCCAGGCAATGTGCACACTTTTACATTGGTCACTTAAATATGGTGTTTGCCACATAGTGCCAGGCAGGTGGTGCCCGATGTTCATGCTGTGGTATGCCCTGCAGGGGGCGTTACATTGGTGGTGCAGAGTGGCATTGTGGTGACCTAGTGTCTGTGGGTGGTCTGCCTATACAGGAGCGGTGCCCTCCTCAGGTTGTATGATGCCGCACTGCAATCAGTAAGTACTCGGCTTCCCTGCAGCGCCCCCGCAGGCGGGGCGGAGCATTACACCGTTCTGGCCAAGAGATGAGGGTCCTGAACAGCGGACCCGCCATATTCACTGACTGGTATAACTGTGGGCCGGCGGCGGTGCTGCGGGATGTCCCTTTATCTCCAGTATTACAGGCTCAGACAGATAATCTGGTTTGAACGTCGGCCATGTTTAAAGGGATAGCGTCTCCTTGTGTAAACACGGCTGCCGGCCGCACCAGTCTGTGCTCTCTGGTTCTTGCAGTGAATAGAAACCTGACAATATGGGCAGGGAGGACTCAGGAGCCCGGTCTGTGGGGCCACACTGCAGGATCACTTCTGCTTCCTGATGTCACCCCAGACGAAAACCAACAGAATTCATGAGCGACGTCAACAGCAGCCCCCAAAACCCGAGCACCCCCGATCCGGAGAAAATCTGTAGCGAAACCAGTAACCTGCTAATTACCTGGAGGAAAAAGGCAAAGATGTCACCTGACCTGATCATAGCCCCAGAGTGTGAGCGTGACCTCACCGAGTATGACCGCTACCAGCGGTGTTATCCTATGTGTCTTGGGGGGCCGGGGTCAGGTATGTCTCAGTTATAGGATGGCTGCAGGTTGTACAATGGGGGGGCGTTACCCCATATATAATGGGGGGTCAGTACGTCTCATAGGGTGGCTGCAGGTTGTACAATAGGGGGCGTTAACCCATATATATGGGGGTCGGTATGTCTCAGAGGGCGGCTGCAGGTTGTACAATAGGGGGCGTTACCCCATATATAATAGAGGAGGCCGGTATGTGTCAGAGGGGGCGTCTGCAGGTTGTACAATAGGGGGCGTTACCCCATATATAATGGGGGGCCGGTATGTCGTATTAGCGGGTGTTACCCCATATATAATGGAGGGGGGTCGGTATGTCTCAGAGGGCGGCTGCAGGTTGTACATTAGGGGGCATTACCCGAGTCCAACATACCGACCGCCACACCCCCCTCCCTATTATTTATGGGGTAACGCCCCCTAGTGTACAATCTGCAGCCGTCCTATAACTGAAACTGACCTGCACGACACCCAGCTCCCTCTATTATATATGGAGTAACGCCCCCTAATGTACAAGCCCAGGCGCCCTATAACTGAGACATACCCCCCCCCCCTTTTATATATGGCGTTGCTCCATATATAATAGAGGGAGCTGGGTGTCGTGCAGGTATGTCTCAGTTATAGGGCGGCTGGGCTTGTACATTAGTGGGCGTTACTCCATATATAATGGGGGGTCGGTATGTCTCGGTTACAGGGCAGGTACAGCGGAGCTGGCCCTCTCGCCCCCACATCCGGGTACAGTCTGTTCTCCCTTGGCGCTTTTCTGCTGTTTTATTTGGCCGGTATGGCTTTGCTAATTAGTATTTGGCGAGACGTCCGTGTTGTGGAATGTTAATGACCCTGACAGGTAAGTACATAGTGATGCAGATTCCGAATGTCACCCCCACTGCACTGATGAGCAAACATCCCACGGCCGACTGCTGCGGAGCACATGGAGGCGCTCAGGACTCGCTCTGCTGGGGGGGAGATCCTGAGTCCTGGACCACAGACTGACACATTGTAACAAACCTAACAGCCGGTTCAGACCTGAGCATTTTACAGCGCGTTCCTACGCGCTGTAAAACGCTCAACAGGCAAGAACCAATGATTCCCTATGGGAATGGTTCTCACCTGAGCGTTTTACAGCGCGTCCGATCGCGCTGTAAAACGCCAGACGCCCCAAGAAGTACATGAGCTTCTTTGGGGCATCTTGTCGCGCGTTCCCGTACATAGTCTTCAGCGGGAACACGCGACAATGGGCGTTCGCTTGTCTCTGTATGCGCAATTGCAAACGCCTGTACAATCGCGCATACAGAGCGTACGCTCATGTCTGAACCCAGCCTTATGCAAGTTATTCTATGATTGTGGGAGCGCCTTCTGCCTCATGGCCCTGGAGGCCGGTCGGCTAGAAACGTGATCTTACATTCTGCTCGGAAACCTCCTGCCGTTATCCCAGCATTCCCTGCTTGTTCACGGTCTGCACGGAGTACAAGGGCTCTTCCACACGAGCGTGTCTCCTGCGGGAATCGTGCGAGAGAGGGATCGTGCGCTCTAGACTACAGAGGCCCACAGCATTATCATGAGAAGTACTGCCTGACCTTGCTTCTACAGCATCACACTGACAAAAAGCTGTCGGTATAATTCCGTTACAGAAAGGTCAGGCAGAGGCACACAGCATCATGATAATGCCCTGCGCTTCTGCAGAATAGTGAGTGCAGCTCTGGAGTATAATACAGGATGTAACTCAGGATCAGTACAGCATCAGTAATGTATGTACACAGTGACTGCACCAGCAGAATAGTGAGTGCAGCTCTGGAGTATAATACAGGATGTAACTCAGGATCAGTACAGGATAAGTAATGTATGTGCACAGTGACTGCACCAGCAGAATAGTGAGTGCAGCTCTGTAGTATAATACAGGATGTAAATCAGGATCAGTACAGGATAAGTAATGTATGTACACAGTGACTGCACCAGCAGAATAGTGAGTGCAGCTCTGGAGGATAATACAGGATGTAACTCAGGATCAGTACAGGATAAGTAATGTATGTACACAGTGACTGCACCAGATGAATAGTGAGTGCAGCTCTGGAGTACAATACAGGATGTAACTCGGGATCAGTACAGGATAAGTAATGTATGTACACAGTGACTGCACCAGCAGAATAGTGAGTGCAGCTCTGGAGTATAATACAGGATGTAACTCAGGATCAGTACAGGATAAGTAATGTATGTACACAGTGACTGCACCAGCAGAATAGTGAGTGCAGCTCTGTAGTATAATACAGGATGTAACTCGGGATCAGTACAGGATAAGTAATGTATGATTCTCACTGTAATCTGCGGAGTTCTTGCATATGCTGCTGGTAGGTGAGTTTCCCCTGTATCTTGGCTCTCCTTTCTTGTACACAGTGGATTGCTGTCTGGATCTGCTCCCCCGCAGTGTGTGATCTATGGGATCTGTTTGTTTTGCGGTGTCAGTTGTCCGCGGTCGCAGGGCTCGTTCTCCTGTGGTCTGGCGCCCGGCATCCATCCTGCTCTGCAGTCTTCTCCTTCATCTTCCTCTCCCTGTATTTTTCCACAGCACCTTGGGTTTTTCTTGCAGTTTTTTCAGTGGATCCATCAGGAGAAGCAGAAGTCCTGCCGTTGTTCGGTTGTTCCGTGCATTGGGGGCTGCCATATACTGTACCCAATGCACGGGCACCATCCGTTCGGCGTACAAGGTTTGGGTTATCTAAGAAGTTCTCTCAGCGCCAATCCAGACCCATCGAACTTGAATGGGTCCGTGATCCGTCCGCACCACAAAAAAAAATACATGTTCTATTTTTTTGCAGTGCGGAGGCACGGACAGAAACCCCATGGAAGCTCTCTGTAGTGCTTCTGTTCCGCACCGGCCTTCTGGATTATAGACCTAATTAAGTGAATGGGTCTGCATCCGTGATGCGGTGAGCACATGACTGGTGCCCACGTATTGCGGACCCGCTTTTTGTGTGCCGCAATATGGGCATGGCTGTACAGCGGCCATGTGCCTGAGCCCTTAGTTTCATATTTCTTTTGAATCCACTTCTAGCATTGACTATGACCCTACAGCGCTGTGTGTGAACCCAGCCCTATCTGAGGAGTCGCGCTACCGCAGGACACCGTCCGGACGCCGATGTTACGTTGGTTTCTTTGTTACAATTCTGCTTCTTGTTGCCACTGAAGACAATTCACTTTTATGAGGTCGGGGTTGCCCTGGCCGTCCATTGTCGGGGTTGCTGAAGGGCATCAGTAGACAGGGTAATGACGATGTAGACATAATACATGGAGAGGTAATTGCTAGGTGGATGCAGTATGAGTGCAGCTTGTCATGAAACCCTTTGTTTTGCAGGGTAAATGTCAGACTTCCGCCATCTTTGTGAGTTTGACCCTGATTTGGAAAGGACTAACAAGATGAAACGGAGACCGGATGGCGCCGCCGCTTTATTAGGGTGCTCGGCCCTCCTCTAGGTTACATTCCAGCTGCTTAAGTTCTGATGGGGCGAGTGGCCCCCAACCCCTCCGTACAGGACGCCCTGAGTGACCATCTGTGTCGGCGTCCTTGGTTATGGCACATTCCTTCGCTCCACTTCAGTGGCCCTTGTGCTCCGCGCTGTGCGTCAGCTGCTCCGCCTCGCCGCCTGTCAATGCCAGGAATTGTTGTCTTCCTCTGTCACGGACTGTGATTGGAGATCCTCCGGTTACACTCCTAGCAACCGAAATAGACATTTTTGCTTGTTGCTGTGTGTGGAGAGGTTTGTTTGTGAGTTACCCCCCCGGGTGGTGGTGCTGCGTGCCTCATGCCTCATTGTTGTCCTGTCTGAGCTGACTTGATGGGTGCACCGAGTCGTGTGCAGAGACTGATACCAGATACTGCTGTATGACAGCATGTCCTGATCTGGGCGGTACGTGACTGCGGTGGTACACGGACCATGCTCACGGACAGGCCGGGCTGCAGATGTATGACAGCATGTCCTGATCTGGGCGGTACGTGACTGCGGTGGTACATGGACAGGCCGGGCTGCAGATGTATGGCTGCCAAGGGAAGTTCTCATTCTGCACCTGTTGTTCTCTAGCAGGGATCTGTTCATCCTGATCCTTCAGGTTCATGAACATAAGAAATGATTCTGTTCTACAACCCCTGATGGCTGCCAATAATGACTGTCACTTTCTGCATCTATAGCTCTGTTCATCCTGAGCCTCCTGGTTCATGAATACCGGGTCTACAGCAATAGGAGGGCAGGAGATGTGACTGCACAGCAGGGTGTGTGTGGAAAGCTGGGTGAGCGTCTCTAGTCACTGTAATGGCGGTCATTAGCGGAGGTCATGGGGTTGCTGTGCAGGTGTCACATTGTATGGATGGCTGTCACCTTCTCATGACTGTCCCCAGGTCAGAGGTGCCGAAACGTCTCAAACTTTTAACAGACGTTGTTTCCGTTCTTTACTATTTCCACGATACCTGCTTGCTGTCAGTGAAAGGCAGCATGTATCATTTATATCCCGGAAAACCCTGTACACACCTAATCTTTCTCCCATTGGTTACAATGTATCAGTGCAGGCGCGGATGGCTCTACTTTGCTCTTACGTTGTGGCGGACACTTTTTTGGCCACGCGTGGACTCTCATGCCACTAGGTGCAAGGAATGTGATGGACGCAGCAGATCTGAAGGTGAAACATAAGACTACATGCACGCAACCGTTGTGTATTTTGCGGTCCGCAAAACATGGGTGGCATTCCGCAATTTGCGGAGCAGACAGCCATTAATATAACTGCCTATTCTTGTCCGCAAAACGGACAAGAATAGGACAGGTTAAACTTCTTTTGTGGAACGGAGCAACGGATGCGGACAGCACACGGAGTGCTGTCCGCATCTTTTGCGGCCCCATTGAAGTGAATGGGTCCGCATCCAAGCCACAAAAACTGCGGCTCGGATGCGGACCAAAACAACGGTTGTGTGCAGGAGGCCTAATACTGTAAGGCCTGATTCACACAAGCGTGACGGATTGGCTCCGGATGCGTTCAGTGAATCTCGCACCATTTTGCAAGCAAGTTCAGTCAGTTTTGCTTTCAGTTTTTCCGCGGATACAAGTGCGGATACAATGCGTGAAAAACGCTGACTATAGAACATGCTGTGATTTTTATATATTTTTTTTTTTTTTTTTTTTCTTACGCAACGCAGAACTGATGCGTGGGAAAAAAAAGTTTGTGTACACAGACCCATTGAAATGAATGGGTCAAGATTCAGTGCGGGTGCCATCCGTTCACGTCACGTATCGCACCCGCGAGGAAAACTCGCTTGTGTGAAAGGGCCCTAATACTTCTGCAGCTAACCTGCTTGTTGACAGTTTCCACCTGGCCAGTAGAAATGAACTAAAAAATGCACATAAATGGCAGAAAAGCTGGGGGCGACTGTAGACCTGCCGAAAGCCAAGGGGAAGTGTCCCTTTAAGAGGTCGTGTGTCCCTGGAAGCTCCAGATACCGGCAGCCGACTCTGCAAATATTGAGAGGGACCGGACGCGCCCTGTGTTTTGTCTGATTCCTCGAATGACGTCAGGAGCTGAGATACCTGTGTGATAGAGCAACAGTCTGATGTCGAGATGATAGCAACGCAAATACTGAGCGCAACAGGGAGAGCGGGTGCCACCATACACAAGTGGGGGGGGGGGGGGGGGGGGCCGCATTCATTTACTTGCATGGTATGGCTCCCCCTGGTGTTCAGTTACTTGCATGGTATGGCTCCCCCTGGTGTTCAGTTACTTGCATGGTATGGCTCCCCCTGGTGTTCAGTTACTTGCATGGTATGGCTCCCCCTGGTGTTCAGTTACTTGCATGGTATGGCGCCCCCTGGTGTTCAGTTACTTGCATGGTATGGCGCCCCCTGGTGTTCAGTTACTTGCATGGTATGGCGCCCCCTGGTGTTCAGTTACTTGCATGGTATGGCGCCCCCTGGTGTTCAGTTACTTGCATGGTATGGCGCCCCCTGGTGTTCAGTTACTTGCATGGTATGGTGCCCCCTGGTGTTCAGTTACTTGCATGGTATGGCGCCCCCTGGTGTTCAGTTACTTGCATGGTATGGTGCCCCCTGGTGTTCAGTTACTTGCATGGTATGGCGCCCCCTGGTGTTCAGTTACTTGCATGGTATGGCGCCCCCTGGTGTTCAGTTACTTGCATGGTATGGCGCCCCCTGGTGATCAGTTACTTGCATGGTATGGCGCCCCCTGGTGATCAGTTACTTGCATGGTATGGCGCCCCCTGGTGATCAGTTACTTGCATGGTATGGTGCCCCCTGGTGACCAGTTACTTGCATAGTATGGTGCCCCCTGGTGACCAGTTACTTGCATAGTATGGTGCCCCCTGGTGACCAGTTACTTGCATAGTATGGCGCCCCCTGGTGACCAGTTACTTGCATAGTATGGCTCCACCTGGTGACCAGTTACTTGCATAGTATGGCGCCCCCTGGTGATCAGTTACTTACATAGTATGGCTCCCCCTGGTGTTCAGTTACTTACATAGTATGGCGCCCCCTGGTGATTAGGGCAAAACCTAATCATAATCTACAAGTAGCAGATGTGGAAACGCCCCCGTGTGCAGGTCGCCTGAGGGTTTTGTTGTAGTGGTAAGTGCCCTGGGGCAGGCCGGGATCTTGCGGCGTGGTGGTCGCGTTCCCTCGCTCGGCCTTGCGGTGGACACGGTGACCTTTGTGTGGGTCTTGTAATGTATTAATACTGGGATCTCCAGACACGAGCCTCCCTGCTCTGTGGTCATGTATTCAGGATTATGGACACAATGTCTGGCGGAGCGGCTGCTGTTTGCCTACGGCGCTGCGCAGCCGCTCCAGACGACCATTCCTAGTAAATATGTTTGTGGAGCTTAGTCGACCATTGTCCATGTCCTGTCCACTAATAACAGCAAAATGCAGTCTGGGTCTGAACAGAAGACCTGAGCTTTATATCCTACAGCCGAGAGAGGAGTCGGTGCAGAGGCAAGTGTGCAAGATGGCGCTCTCTGATAGCGGCCCCTGTATCGTCCATCTGTACCTGTGATGTCGCTGCAGCTGTATGGGGATAATCTGCTCTCTGAATCTCACACTCACCTTCCAGTCAGGTTGTGAAGACCATATATACAGCAGCACCCCACACCGTCCGCACACAATTCGCTACCAGAACCCATTGAATTCTGAGCTGATAGAGACCCAGCGCACACAGCTCTTCATCAGTCAAGGTGGAAACACGATCTAGGAAAGGCTATGGATTCTTCAGCGCATACAAGGGCCAAACATGTTAAAGTTTTGGAAAATATTTACATATTAAAGGCTCCCTTGATTTAAAAAGTTTCAATAAGTTCCATCATTCATTTTTACTTCCTCTGACAATTTACAGCCTGTTCCTAGGTTCATACTTTTCTCATGTGGGCGTGTCCTCCAGTAATACATGCCGGATGGGAGGTCTGTGTGCCCCCCCCAGTAATACATGCCGGATGGGAGGTCTGTGTGCCCCCCAGTAATACATGCTGCATGGGAGGTCTGTGTGCCCGCCAGTAATACATGCCGGATGGGAGGTCTGTGTGCCCCCCAGTAATACATGCTGCATGGGAGGTCTGTGTGCCCGCCAGTAATACATGCCGGATGGGAGGTCTGTGTGCCCCCCCCAGTAATACATGCCGGATGGGAGGTCTGTGTGCCCGCCAGTAATACATGCCGGATGGGAGGTCTGTGTGTCCCCCAGTAATGCATGCCGGATGGGAGGTCTGTGTGCCCCCCAGTAATGCATGCCGGATGGGAGGTCTGTGTGCCCCCCAGTAATGCATGCCGGATGGGAGGTCTGTGTGCCCCCCCGGTAATACATGCCGGATGGGAGGTCTGTGTGCCCCCCAGTAATACATGCTGGATGTGAGGTCTGTGTGCCCCCCAGTAATACATGCTGGATGTGAGGTCTGTGTGTCCCCCCGGTAATACATGCCGGATGGGAGGTCTGTGTGCCCCCCCCGGTAATACATGCCGGATGGGAGGTCTGTGTGCCCCCCCCGTAATACATGCCGGATGGGAGGTCTGTGTGCCCCCCCGGTAATACATGCCGGATGGGAGGTCTGTGTGTCCCCCCGGTAATACATGCCGGATGGGAGGTCTGTGTGCCCCCCCGGTAATACATGCCGGATGGGAGGTCTGTGTGCCCAGGATTCTACTGCCTTCTCTAGCTTTCATCTTTCAGCACAGCTGAATTCCTGAACTGATATATATATTATATAAAAAATTTTTTTCCTTTTACAGCTCATGAGGAATCTCCTCTTTCTTTTGGTCACTGATGCTGAGGACTATGTAGCCTCACTTCCGCCCCCAGTGGTGGTGAACCTATGGCACGGGTACTAAAGGTGGCACTCTGAGCCCTCTCTGGCACCTGCACCCTGGAAAAAGTCTGTTGTGCCAACACGCCTTTGCCTTTTCCTGCCATTCATCTGCACAGGACGTGCTATCAACAGCACCGGCATCGCATTGAATGCAGACAGGCTATTGTAGCTAAATGATATAGTACATGGAAGATACACTATTGGACTGTAGCATTCAGGTTACATTGCCGTGTTGGCACGATGTGCGATAAATACATGGGTTTTGGGTTGCAGTTTGGGCACTTGGTCTGTAAAAGGGTTACCATCACTGGTCTGGGGAATTCTTCTCGTGCAGACTGCCTTGTGTGTGCTTTCCTCTCTGTTACAACCTGCGCAAGCTGTCCTCCTTGGCTGCTTTCCCCGCTACACTCTCTGATCTGTTGTATGCAGTCTCCTACATGCTGCTGTCTCTAAGGGCTCATGCACACGAACATGCGCGCCCATGCTGTGGACCGCAAATTGTGGTCTGCAATGCACGGCACCGTTTGTGGATGCGGACCCATTCAAGAGATGGTCCACACTGCCCCCAAAATTTTTTTTTGTGGTGCGGAGGCGTGGTCTGAAATCCCACAGAAACACCTTGTAGTGCTCCTGTAGGCATCCTTTATGTGCCTCCATTCCATATCTTGTAGATTCGGGACCCATTCAAGTCCATGGGTGCACCCGTGATATGGAGTGCACAGGGGCAGTGCCCACATATTGCGGACTGGTGTACGGGCACGGGGCACACATGGTCGTGTGCATGAGCCCCAACACTGAGAGAAGGGAGGGGGAGAGCACGGAGAGATGTCAGTAACAGAAAGAGAGCTCTGACAGATCTATTCAGCAGCGCCACCAGCTAGGTGAAGGAATGACGCAGACTCGGCAGACTGTTTAGGAACGTGATGATACGGTGTCCGTAGGCTCCGAGTGCCCTGCAGAGATTTCAGGTCAGTGACTTGTGGTCAGTGTATTGCAGCTTTAGATGAGCCGTGAGGAGGACTCGCTGGGGGTCATTGTCTTTGCTTCACACAGATGACGCCTGTGCGCTGCGGATACTCTGGGGCTTAGCATCTGTTTGCAATATGTGAGCAAAAAAGAAGCTACATGAGATCCTGCTGACAGACTTCGTACAGTCGTCGTGCGCCAAGGAATTTAGACAAATTGTTATTGATTTATGGCAAAAAGAACAGATGTTTGCTCCCGGCCGACACTTCTCAGGTGCGACATGCTCCAGGTTTATTACTGCCGCGCCATTGTAAAGTGTATTACCTAAGCGGAGGGAAGGAAAGAGTCTCCGATGCACTAAGAGGCGTCGGATCTACGCCATAGCATGCATCGCGGTGATGGATTTGGCACATCAGCCTTGTCACCGTCGATCTGTATCTCTGGATTTAGTAAACGTGCCCCCGAGATTTCATCAAAGCCCGTGGCGGCGCCTGGTATAAGTGCGGCTTCTCCTCTGTGTGACCACGGTCTGTCATGGCGGATCTGTAGCCTCGTCGGCCTCCGGAGGTGCGGTGATGCATTAGTTTGCTTGTCACTCTGTAACAGGATCGCCCGCGCCCCGGTTTCATCTTCCACTGAAATCCAATCTCTGTGAAAAGTTTAATTGATTAAATGTTCAGATTACTGACATCAATGGCGCTCACCGCCACCTGACACCGAATCCTGCGCTAATATTTAATAACTGTGATCGGAATGTGATCTCGTCGGTGTGGATAGAACGTGGAGGAAGACTGCCACCTGCTGGAAGAGAGCGGCAGCGCACAGTCACACTCATTATGCTGAGGACCCTGAGCAGAAGAGCTGCCAATCTACGGATTACTTAATCGTTTTACTGCAGCATCGATTACTACCTCTGAGGAAGCCTCCGCTTTATATCCTGCCATAAGACAAGCCCTCAGAAGTGTTTGGGCATCTCCTCGCTCCAGCCCCAACACCCCCAGACAATATCCGCTTATAACGGTCAGAAGTGTCACTTTATTTCTCCTATTCTAAGTTACATCCTGTCTTATACTCCAGTCACATCCAGAGCTGCATCTACTGTTCTAGAGCTGCCTCTGCCAAGGTCCCACAATGCTGTGCAGGGCTGCTCTACATGGCCCAGCATGCAGCACAGCAGGACGCGGCTGAGAGTCAAAGTGACAGATTGTGATGTGACTGGAGGAGTGCAGAGTCACTCAGTGATGTGTGGGGAGTCGGCTATAGAAGCGTAATGTGTCACTGAGCAGAACTGAACGACCGCTCTGGAGGCTGAAATGTATAACGGCCCCGAGTCTACCCCCCCCCCCCCCCCCTGAAGGCTTTCATGCAGTCCTGTCAGGTGCGGTGTCTATTAAATTACGGGCCTTCTCCCTCCTGCGGCCGCGGTTATTGCAGCAGTCACGGCGGCCAGATGGTGTTTGTTTATTACTTTTTATGAACCATCTTGCAGTTTCTTAATGTCTGTTGTGTAAAGTACAAAGAAAATTCTTCAAGAAGCCGAGGACAAGTCCGTGTCAGGCCCAGAACTTTAAAGTGTCCGTCGCCTCAAATCACTGATATACAATTGTGTAAGTTAGGCTGAGAGAGAGAAGGATGATGGGAAGGTAGAGCATTACTCGGTATGGGTGCAGCACAGGAGAGGTCCTGGAGATGGCAGTGAGAAGGTATAGCATTACACGGTATGGGTGCAGCACAGGAGAGGTCCTGGAGATGGCAGTGAGAAGGTAGAGCATTACACGGTATGGGTGCAGCACAGGAGAGGTCCTGGAGATGGCAGTGAGAAGGTAGAGCATTACTCGGTATGGGTGCAGCACAGGAGAGGTCCTGGAGATGGCAGTGAGAAGGTAGAGCATTACACGGTATGGGTGCAGCACAGGAGAGGTCCTGGAGATGGCAGTGAGAAGGTAGAGCATTACTCTGTATGGGTGCAGCACAGGAGAGGTCCTGGAGATGGCAGTGAGAAGGTAGAGCATTACTCGGTATGGGTGCAGCACAGGAGAGGTCCTGGAGATGGCAGTGAGAAGGTAGAGCATTACTCGGTATGGGTGCAGCACAGGAGAGGTCCTGGGGATGGCAGTGAGAAGGTAGAGCATTACTCGGTATGGGTGCAGCACAGGAGAGGTCCTGGAGATGGCAGTGAGAAGGTAGAGCATTACTCGGTATGGGTGCAGCACAGGAGAGGTCCTGGAGATGGCAGTGAGAAGGTAGAGCATTACTCTGTATGGGTGCAGCACAGGAGAGGTCCTGGAGATGGCAGTGAGAAGGTAGAGCATTACTCGGTATGGGTGCAGCACAGGAGAGGTCCTGGAGATGGCAGTGAGAAGGTAGAGCATTACTCGGTATGGGTGCAGCACAGGAGAGGTCCTGGAGATGGCAGTGAGAAGGTAGAGCATTACTCGGTATGGGTGCAGCACAGGAGAGGTCCTGGAGATGGCAGTGAGAAGGTAGAGCATTACTCGGTATGGGTGCAGCACAGGAGAGGTCCTGGGGATGGCAGTGAGAAGGTAGAGCATTACTCGGTATGGGTGCAGCACAGGAGAGGTCCTGGAGATGGCAGTGAGAAGGTAGAGCATTACTCGGTATGGGTGCAGCACAGGAGAGGTCCTGGAGATGGCAGTGAGAAGGTAGAGCATTACTCGGTATGGGTGCAGCACAGGAGAGGTCCTGGAGATGGCAGTGAGAAGGTAGAGCATTACTCGGTATGGGTGCAGCACAGGAGAGGTCCTGGAGATGGCAGTCAGAAGGTAGAGCATTACACGGTATGGGTGCAGCACAGGAGAGGTCCTGGAGATGGCAGTGAGAAGGTAGAGCATTACTCGGTATGGGTGCAGCACAGGAGAGGTCCTGGAGATGGCAGTGAGAAGGTAGAGCATTACTCGGTATGGGTGCAGCACAGGAGAGGTCCTGGGGATGGCAGTGAGAAGGTAGAGCATTACACGGTATGGGTGCAGCACAGGAGAGGTCCTGGAGATGGCAGTGAGAAGGTAGCGTATTACACGGTATGGGTGCAGCACAGGAGAGGTCCTGGAGATGGCAGTGAGAAGGTAGAGCATTACTCGGTATGGGTGCAGCACAGGAGAGGTCCTGGAGATGGCAGTGAGAAGGTAGAGCATTAAATGGTATGGGTGCAGCACAGGAGAGGTCCTGGAGATGGCAGTGAGAAGGTAGAGCATTACTCGGTATGGGTGCAGCACAGGAGAGGTCCTGGGGATGGCAGTGAGAAGGTAGAGCATTACACGGTATGGGTGCAGCACAGGAGAGGTCCTGGAGATGGCAGTGAGAAGGTAGCGTATTACACGGTATGGGTGCAGCACAGGAGAGGTCCTGGAGATGGCAGTGAGAAGGTAGAGCATTACTCGGTATGGGTGCAGCACAGGAGAGGTCCTGGAGATGGCAGTGAGAAGGTAGAGCATTACACGGTATGGGTGCAGCACAGGAGAGGTCCTAGAGATGGCAGTGAGAAGGTAGAGCATTACACGGTATGGGTGCAGCACAGGAGAGGTCCTGGAGATGGCAGTGAGAAGGTAGAGCATTACTCGGTATGGGTGCAGCACAGGAGAGGTCCTGGAGATGGCAGTGAGAAGGTAGAGCATTACACGGTATGGGTGCAGCACAGGAGAGGTCCTGGAGATGGCAGTGAGAAGGTAGAGCATTACTCGGTATGGGTGCAGCACAGGAGAGGTCCTGGAGATGGCAGTGAGAAGGTAGAGCATTACTCGGTATGGGTGCAGCACAGGAGAGGTCCTGGAGATGGCAGTGAGAAGGTAGAGCATTACTCGGTATGGGTGCAGCACAGGAGAGGTCCTGGAGATGGCAGTGAGAAGGTAGAGCATTACTCGGTATGGGTGCAGCACAGGAGAGGTCCTGGAGATGGCAGTGAGAAGGTAGAGCATTACACGGTATGGGTGCAGCACAGGAGAGGTCCTGGAGATGGCAGTGAGAAGGTAGAGCATTACTCGGTATGGGTGCAGCACAGGAGAGGTCCTGGAGATGGCAGTGAGAAGGTAGAGCATTACTCGGTATGGGTGCAGCACAGGAGAGGTCCTGGAGATGGCAGTGAGAAGGTAGAGCATTACACGGTATGGGTGCAGCACAGGAGAGGTCCTGGAGATGGCAGTGAGAAGGTAGAGCATTACACGGTATGGGTGCAGCACAGGAGAGGTCCTGGAGATGGCAGTGAGAAGGTAGAGCATTACTCGGTATGGGTGCAGCACAGGAGAGGTCCTGGAGATGGCAGTGAGAAGGTAGAGCATTACTCGGTATGGGTGCAGCACAGGAGAGGTCCTGGAGATGGCAGTGAGAAGGTAGAGCATTACTCGGTATGGGTGCAGCACAGGAGAGGTCCTGGAGATGGCAGTGAGAAGGTAGAGCATTACTCGGTATGGGTGCAGCACAGGAGAGGTCCTGGAGATGGCAGTGAGAAGGTAGAGCATTACTCGGTATGGGTGCAGCACAGGAGAGGTCCTGGAGATGGCAGTGAGAAGGTAGAGCATTACTCGGTATGGGTGCAGCACAGGAGAGGTCCTGGAGATGGCAGTGAGAAGGTAGAGCATTACACGGTATGGGTGCAGCACAGGAGAGGTCCTGGAGATGGCAGTGAGAAGGTAGAGCATTACTCGGTATGGGTGCAGCACAGGAGAGGTCCTGGAGATGGCAGTGAGAAGGTAGAGCATTACTCGGTATGGGTGCAGCACAGGAGAGGTCCTGGAGATGGCAGTGAGAAGGTAGAGCATTACTCGGTATGGGTGCAGCACAGGAGAGGTCCTGGAGATGGCAGTGAGAAGGTAGAGCATTACTCGGTATGGGTGCAGCACAGGAGAGGTCCTGGAGATGGCAGTCAGAAGGTAGAGCATTACACGGTATGGGTGCAGCACAGGAGAGGTCCTGGAGATGGCAGTGAGAAGGTAGAGCATTACTCGGTATGGGTGCAGCACAGGAGAGGTCCTGGAGATGGCAGTCAGAAGGTAGAGCATTACACGGTATGGGTGCAGCACAGGAGAGGTCCTGGAGATGGCAGTGAGAAGGTAGAGCATTACCCGGTATGGGTGCAGCACAGGAGAGGTCCTGGAGATGGCAGTGAGAAGGTAGAGCATTACTCGGTATGGGTGCAGCACAGGAGAGGTCCTGGAGATGGCAGTGAGAAGGTAGAGCATTACACGGTATGGGTGCAGCACAGGAGAGGTCCTGGAGATGGCAGTGAGAAGGTAGAGCATTACCCGGTATGGGTGCAGCACAGGAGAGGTCCTGGAGATGGCAGTGAGAAGGTAGAGCATTACTCGGTATGGGTGCAGCACAGGAGAGGTCCTGCTCCCCTATGATATTTGACCCCCCCCCCCTCACATATTGTCTCTTCTGCACAGAGTCTATGAGACTCATTTTCATTGTTCTTTTCTTGTGGTTAAGATGCTGAGCTCTGAAGGACGGGATGCTGGCAGGAAGATGGCGGCGCAGTGGCCTCCAAGCAGCAGCGCGGAGAATAAAGTGCCGCACACCCGAATGGACGATGAAGCCGCCATCCAGGTATCGTGTCTTCTTTCTCAGCCTCTTCTTCTCATCTTTCTTTTCCTCATGTACTGTCTCTGTCTCCTCTTCTTGTCTCTGCATTTTTTCCCCCATTTCCCTCTCCCTGTCCATTACTGCTTTCTCTCCATTTCATACCATACAATGTAGAAACGTACATTACCAGATTAACCTCTTCATCACCAGCATTTTTTTTTCCTGATTGACCACTCTTCATGAAATGGAGTGTGTGCTCTTGTGGACAGGAGCTTATACCCCACATGTAATGTCAGGCAGCTGCCGCCATATTGTGTGACCCTGGCCCGACACAGATTGTTGTCAGTTACCTGACAACCTAACACTAGCTTCTGATGTGACAACCCCTGTCATTTGTGACAGCGAGATGATAACTTAGCTGAGAACAATTGCCATTGTGTGAGGAGTCGTCACATCCGCTCGTTATCAGTGTGGAGATCATCACTTCTACTGCAGCATTAATTACCGCCAGTAATTACAAGAGATTTATGCAGCAGTGAACTTGTGGAGTCGATAGTGTGTATCACAGAGAGAACAGCAGAATAGTGAGTGCAGCTCTGGAGTATAATACAGGATGTAACTCAGGATCAGTATAGGATAAGTACTGTATGTACACAGTGACTGCGCCAGCAGAATAGTGAGCGCAGCTCTGGAAGATAATACAGGATGTAACTCAGGATCAGTACAGGATAAGTAATGTATGTACACAGTGACTGCACCAGCAGAATAGCGAGTGCAGCTCTGGAGTATAATACAGGATGTAACTCAGGATCAGTACAGGATAAGTAATGTATGTACACAGTGACTGCACCAGCAGAATAGTGAGTGCAGCTCTGGAGTATAATACAGGATGTAACTCAGGACCAGTACAGGATAAGTAATGTATGTGCACAGTGACTGCACCAGCAGAATAGTGAGTGCAGCTCTGGAGTATAATACAGGCTGTAACTCAGGATCAGTACAGGATAAGTACTGTATGTACACAGTGACTGCACCAGCAGAATAGTGAGCGCAGCTCTGGAGTATAATACAGGATGTAACTCAGGACCAGTACAGGATAAGTAATGTATGTGCACAGTGACTGCACCAGCAGAATAGTGAGTGCAGCTCTGGAGTATAATACAGGCTGTAACTCAGGATCAGTACAGGATAAGTACTGTATGTACACAGTGACTGCACCAGCAGAATAGTGAGCGCAGCTCTGGAGTATAATACAGGATGTAACTCAGGACCAGTACAGGATAAGTAATGTATGTGCACAGTGACTGCACCAGCAGAATAGTGAGTGCAGCTCTGGAGTATAATACAGGCTGTAACTCAGGATCAGTACAGGATAAGTACTGTATGTACACAGTGACTGCACCAGCAGAATAGTGAGCGCAGCTCTGGAGTATAATACAGGATGTAACTCAGGACCAGTACAGGATAAGTAATGTATGTGCACAGTGACTGCACCAGCAGAATAGTGAGTGCAGCTCTGGAGTATAATACAGGCTGTAACTCAGGATCAGTACAGGATAAGTAATGTATGTACACAGTGACTGCCCCAGCAGAATAGTGAGTGCAGCTCTGGAGTATAGTACAGGATGTAACTCGGGATCAGTACAGGATAAGTAATGTATGTACACAGTGACTGCACCAGCAGAATAGTGAGTGCAGCTCTGGAGTATAGTACAGGATGTAACTCGGGATCAGTACAGGATAAGTAATGTATGTACACAGTGACTGCACCAGCAGAATAGTGAGTGCAGCTCTGGAGTATAATACAGGATGTAACTCAGGATCAGTACAGGATAAGTAATGTATGTACACAGTGACTGCACCAGCAGAATAGTGAGTCTCTCCCTCTCTACTGTATATACAGTATACTGTCCTCTGTATATACCGCACTGTAGGTATTATCTAGTATTACTGTATGGAGGTATTAATTTTAACTTTTTTATGTTTTAGCAAATTTATACGTTTGGTAAGAAGTTGGGACAGGGCAGCTTTGGAGTTGTCATTGAAGCCACTTACAAGGAGACGGGGAAGAAGTGGGCCATTAAGAAGGTGAATAGAGAGAAGGTAAGATGTTGTGTTACTCTCGTTAGATGATGGTGGTGATAATCTCAGCATCCATCCATCACCTGAAAAATAAAATCCAAATTCACTTCACTAGCTACTATCACTCCCAGCATGCTCTGCACCCCCACTTTTGTTCTTCCCTGACCTCTCCTTAGGCTGGAAGCTCCGCTGTCAAACTGCTGGAACGGGAGGTTTCCATCTTGAAAAGCGTAAATCACGACCACATCATCCACCTGGAGGAAGTGTTTGAAACTCCCAAGGTAAGTAGTCCTTGTTTCCTGTCCTTACCACTGGAGATTGGCCGCGTGTCCCCTGATCGGGCCCTAAACTACACACCATGGCTGGGCTCCCCTGTAAGGTGCCGTTTATCCTGCAGCATGTCCGAGCTGCGTTCCCCCTTCTGTAGTTAAATCCTGTCTCATACTCCAGTCACATCCAGAGCTGCCTTCTTCACTCTCTTCTTACATTATGTCTTATTCGCCAGTCTCATCCAGAGCTGCCTTCTTTACTCTCTTGTTACACCCTGTCTCATGCTCCAGACACATCCAGAGCTGCCTTCTTCAACCTCTTGTTACATTATGTCTTATTCTCCAGTCACATCCAGAGCCCGGTGTGAACAGGACAAGCCCCACAATGCATTATACCCTGTACCGTCACAAGGGGGCAGCAGAGGGAGTAACATCCGGCAGCCTGTGGGCTAACTAGAAGCAGAACTAGTATGCAGGTTTAGATGTAACCGGAGATAATTTCCAAACGATAAAGCAAAGTCTGTGCCGGTTTCCTTCAGAGGGTGTACCTGGTAATGGAGCTGTGTGAAGGCGGAGAGCTGCGGGAGATCCTGCAGCGGAGGAAGCGGCTGTCCGAGACTGAAACCAGACACATTATCCACAGCCTGGCTTCGGCCATCGCCTATCTTCACAAGAAAGGTATGCAGCGCGGCTGCTGAGTGATGATACGAGTATTATACAGTGGGATCAGCATCAGCTCTACAGGACCAGGCTGCCGCTGACTCCTATTTCATAAATGGAAACAGTCAGCAAGCCGGTAAAAAAATAAAATAAAAATTGATGTGTAAAACCCCCATAGGCTGTCATTATTCTGAAAACAGCCATGTGATGACCATTAAAAATCATCCTTTACATGGCTGTGTAAATGATTGTAAGCTCTTGTGGGCAGGGTCCTCTTTCCCTCTGTACCAGTCTGTTAATAGTTTCTTGTTTTACTGTGATTTTTTATTTTTTTTTATTTCTGTGTAACCTCAACTGGATGTACATGGAAGTAATTTATAACCAATAATAACAGTGATGGCCGAAACCTTGAGTACCAGAGCCATGATCTGCTGTCCACTGGCGCACTCTGCTGGTGGCTCCGAGGTGCTGCACATAATGTGCTTCCGTATATACATCTATCTCTGATCCACCATTGTTGCCTTACATAAAGTGAAGGGATTGTCCTGAATGTCTCTCAGCCAGCCGCTATCTATAAATCAGCAGACAGTGATTGGCTACAGGGGTCACAACATTATCACTGCTCGGTTACATCGGAGTATGTGTACATACTTTACTTATCCTGAGCTACATCCTGTATTACACTCCAGAGCTGCACTCACTATTCTGCTGGTGATCTTGCAGGGGTTGCACAGATATCATCTTCTGTCTTTGCTCTTGTAGACATCGTCCATCGGGATCTGAAATTAGAAAACATTTTAGTGCAGAGCGAGGAGGCAGCAGAAGGTGCAGAGATGAAGCTGAACATCAAGGTGCGACCTGCCTGACCTTCTCTATGATCTTACAGGGGTTGTCCTCTCCTACGTGGTGGCAGATAAGTGCGGGTCACAAAGCAAAGGAGACCTGGCGCTCGTCTATTTTCAGGACTCCGATAGAGTTTGGGGCGCGGTTCTGGAGAAGGGTACGGGTCTGACTTTGGTAGCATATCCTAGCAATATGCCGCCAGTCTCTTAGATGAGACAATCCACTTAATGTCAATATTTATTCTCAACCAGAAGGGGGCAGCAGCGCCTTATACTGATCCTGTATTCTCCACTGCAGCGTTCAGTCACTCGTTGTTTTTGGAAACAGTCAGCAGAACCCCTGATACTGCTGGAGGGGAAGCATTATATGGCCCCCTTTTAGTCAGGGCTTGGTCATAATGAGGTCCTGACTGGGGGGCCCCACATGTCCTAGAAGAAGGTTCACTTCTCGAATCTCAGTGGTTTAATTCGTTCAATATTTTTAAACTTTTTTTTTTCTTGTTTAGGTGACAGATTTTGGTCTGGCCGTACAGAAAGGTGGGGTCGGCAGTGAGAACATGTTGCAGTCCACCTGTGGGACTCCGATATATATGGGTAAGAGCGCAGGGATGGACGCCCATGGTTGTAGGCATCAGTCGGGTCCGGATCGGTGACGCTGCGCAGTCGTGCCGGTCGGGTCGCTCCACTTTGAGCCTTAGTTTTGCAGGATCAGCAGCCGCCACATCAAACATTTACGCCTGGATCTTGTAGCTCTGTCTGCGCTGCGCCCCAGCTGCTGGTGCAGTCACTTCCAACAATTAAAAAGTCACCTATCATCCGGATATTCCTCCAGTCATCACTTCTGTGGGAGGGAAACACGGACTGAACGAGTCTGTACATAATTCATCCCAACATCTGCCGTCTTCCTGGGCTCATCAGGGAATAAATTAGACGCCATCAGCGAGTTTGCTGCGCGGCGTGTTTAAGCATTTATAAGTGAAATCTGTATTATTAATATTAGTGTTTATCCGGCAGCTCCCGAAGTGATCAACGCTCACGCCTACAGCCAGCAGTGCGACACCTGGAGCATCGGGGTCATCATGTATATGCTGTGAGTAGTCATGGGGCGCCACCTCTATACAGTACCCTTCTTACTAAGAGTGCAAGGGAATCCTCTTTTCAGTACAGATGGTTGTACCCCATCTGTTGAGCACCGCCACTCTCTCCCCCCCCCCCCACCTTGTCTCTGTCGGGGTGCCGCTCCCCTTCCTCATCTCTGTCGAACACTGCTCTGACCCCCCCACCTCTGTTTAGCGGGTGCCCCCTCTGTCCCCCAGTCTCTAGCGGGTGCCCCCTCTGTCCCCCAGTCTCTAGCGGGTGCCCCCTCTGTCCCCCAGTCTCTAGCGGGTGCCCCCTCTGTCCCCCAGTCTCTAGCGGGTGCCCCCTCGTCTCTAGCGGGTGGCCCCCTCTGTCCCCCAGTCTCTAGCGGGTGGCCCCCTCTGTCCCCCAGTCTCTAGCGGGTGCTCCTCTTCTTGCCTGTAGAGAACTGCACCCCACTGAATGGAGGCTTGCCCGTCACTTGGCAGTAGCGGTGAGTACACTTGCGTTGTGGACACTCTCCGGCGGTAATCTGCGCGGCGTGGAGGGAAATGTAGAATCGGCATTCTGTCGTCTGTTCCCAGAACCACAGTCTGTTACCATCCCCCTGATACGTCCCGTCCTCGTCGCTGCGGCGTTGTCATTGCAGATGGATATTTTGTATTTTTTTATTTTTATTTTTACCACTCAGATCATAGTGTGAAAACATCCCGTAAATCGTGGCGCCATTCTCTGCTCTCCCGAGTGACTAATTGTGATTTTCATTATTCCGTCTATAATATCTTTATACGTCCACAAAACAAATAAAAGGAATTTGCATTTTGATGAGGATCATTATGTAATGGCGCGCGCTGACACTTGTGAAATTGGGTTATGTTCATTGGCGGAATAATTGACTACCAGAAGAAGAGCCATTTATTAGTCAATAAAGTTCATCAGATGAGCGACAGCGACCCCTGCAGGCCGGCCAGGCGCATCACATCCCGCAGGGAAGTTCCTTTCATCCGGGATCGGCACCACACCAGAGGGACAGCAGCAGATTTTATCTTGGGCTCCCAGTTTCCCTATAGGTTCTCTGTCCTTACAGGTGTGCGGCCATCTGATAATCCAACATGAGTTGGTAGGTACCCCAATACCCACCGTCCCGGGGGTCTCCCTGCTCCCAGAATAGAAGATAAATTTCGCTAAGTTTTGGGATCTCAGGTGACACTGGACGACCATCAGATGTGCATTAGGTGTTCAGCCTGTGATAGAGAGGTCCGGAGAGTTCTAGAAGAGGGGGCTGAGGAGGGGTCTGGAGGAGGGGACGGCGGAGGGGTCTGGAGGAGGGGACGGCGGAGGGGTCTGGAGGAGGGGACGGCGGAGGGGTCTGGAGGGAGGGGGCGGAGGAGTACGGAGGAAGGGGACAGAGGGGTCTAGACAGGTGGCACAAAGGGGTCTGGAGGGGGGGGGGGGGACAGAGGGCCTGGAAGAGCTGGGGGAAGGGTTCAGGAAGAGGGGACGGAGGGGGGGGGGGCAGAGGAGTCTGGGTTGGGAGCGGAGGGGTCTGGAGGAGGGGGCACTATGTGATGAGCTGTGACGAGACGTTCACGATGCAGCCCCCCGCGCTCTTCTGTCCGCTGGTTTTGCTCTCTTGCTACATTCCCCACTGTGATGTTTCTCTAATAAAACCTGACTGTGTGAACCTGGGCTAATGTGTTATTTGGGGTGAGCTTTGGTGATGAGCAGGGGGTCCGTGTCGCTCCATGTCTGCTCCAGTTACTGGTCCTAGGGGTCCATGAATCCGCTTTCTGACCTCCTGATTTTTGCCTGCAGGTTATCCGGGGATCCGCCATTTATGGGGAGCTCAGAAGACAAACTTTTTGAACTTGTAAAGCGAGGGGAATTAAAGTTCTCGGCTTCAGTCTGGCAGTCGGTGAGCGAGGCGGGTAAGTGCCCACACAGAATGTCGCACGCGTGTTTACATCCCCTGTAAGGACAGAAGCAGCGTGCGTCGCTGACAAAAGGCTTTTAATGGCCGCGAGGAGCCCGGGCCGGACCCCAGAGCCTTTCAGCAGCGACACGGCGGGCAGAGGCGGCCATTGTTCCGCTGACATGGAGGTTACTTAGGAAAGGTTCTGCTATTGATTGCCCGCCTTATGTATTATCTAATGTCAGCCAGCGGGAATGGATTGAGCCTCGCGCCTCCTCCTCCCACATGCACTTAGAGAAACCTCACACCCAGGGTCTGCACAATATTTAGGGGCAGTCGGGTGCAAACAAGGGGGGAGTCCGCACAGAATGGCCGGAGCCTCCATTTATTCCCCTGAATCTGTCAGTTTGACTAAAAGAAAAAAAAAATATTGTTAATCAGCGAGGCAAAGGCTTAAAGGGCTACTAGCCCCGTCTTCTGTGCTTAAAGGGCTACTAGCCCCGTCTTCTGTGCTTAAAGGGCTACTAGCCCCGTCTTCTGTGCTTAAAGGGCTACTAGCCCCGTCTTCTGTGCTTAAAGGGCTACTAGCCCCGTCTTCTGTGCTTAAAGGG
The DNA here is from genome assembly GCF_014858855.1 of Bufo gargarizans. NCBI lineage: Eukaryota > Metazoa > Chordata > Amphibia > Anura > Bufonidae > Bufo > Bufo gargarizans. Next base: position 14,057,946 of record NC_058089.1, on the reverse strand, counting down.
CTACTAGCCCCGTCTTCTGTGCTTAAAGGGCTACTAGCCCCGTCTTCTGTGCTTAAAGGGCTACTAGCCCCGTCTTCTGTGCTTAAAGGGCTACTAGCCCCGTCTTCTGTGCTTAAAGGGCTACTAGCCCCGTCTTCTGTGCTTAAAGGGCTACTAGCCCCGTCTTCTGTGCTTAAAGGGCTACTAGCCCCGTCTTCTGTGCTTAAAGGGCTACTAGCCCCGTCTTCTGTGCTTAAAGGGCTACTAGCCCCGTCTTCTGTGCTTAAAGGGCTACTAGCCCCGTCTTCTGTGCTTAAAGGGCTACTAGCCCCGTCTTCTGTGCTTAAAGGGCTACTAGCCCCGTCTTCTGTGCTTAAAGGGCTACTAGCCCCGTCTTCTGTGCTTAAAGGGCTGCTAGCCCCGTCTTCTGTGCTTAAAGGGCTGCTAGCCCCGTCTTCTGTGCTTAAAGGGCTGCTAGCCCCGTCTTCTGTGCTTAAAGGGCTGCTAGCCCCGTCTTCTGTGCTTAAAGGGCTGCTAGCCCCGTCTTCTGTGCTTAAAGGGCTACTAGCCCCGTCTTCTGTGCTTAAAGGGCTACTAGCCCCGTCTTCTGTGCTTAAAGGGCTACTAGCCCCGTCTTCTGTGCTTAAAGGGCTACTAGCCCCGTCTTCTGTGCTTAAAGGGCTGCTAGCCCCGTCTTCTGTGCTTAAAGGGCTGCTAGCCCCGTCTTCTGTGCTTAAAGGGCTGCTAGCCCCGTCTTCTGTGCTTAAAGGGCTACTAGCCCCGTCTTCTGTGCTTAAAGGGCTGCTAGCCCCGTCTTCTGTGCTTAAAGGGCTACTAGCCCCGTCTTCTGTGCTTAAAGGGCTGCTAGCCCCGTCTTCTGTGCTTAAAGGGCTGCTAGCCCCGTCTTCTGTGCTTAAAGGGCTGCTAGCCCCGTCTTCTGTGCTTAAAGGGCTGCTAGCCCCGTCTTCTGTGCTTAAAGGGCTGCTAGCCCTGTCTTCTGTGCATATAGCTTAAAGGTATCTTAAACTTTATGCATTAATCCCTGAATATTTTCAAGACCTCTGCTTGCTGTTATTTGCCCTGGTGCTCACACAGGGGCCGCGTGCGTGACAGAACACGGCACCGATAACTGCGCTGTAATGAGAAGTGTACCATCACATGGAACCAATGGATGAAAACATTGAAGGTTCCTCACGATTGCCAGCCAGCAGAGATCTTGAAAACTGTGAGGGATTGATGCAGAAAGTAAAAAGAAAATGGTTAAAGAGTTTCATTATACAAAAAAATAAGATTTATTGAATCCAGAATATCCCCTTTTTAGGAAGTCCTGCAGCTTTATATTAGTTCTTCTTTCAGATCCTCTCCTCACCATTTTCTAGATCTCTGCTTGCTGTCCATTATTGGAATTTTGTTGTTAATATTCAGAAGCGGAGATTTCATCTGGATTTAATACTTCTCGCAGCTGAGGTTTTGTTACAGTTGCTTTCAGCCTATGTAATATTGTCGCAGCAGGACAAAGCGCAGTTATCCTACAGGATTGCTTAGACCAGGGCTGGTCAACCTGAGGCTCTCCGGCTGTTGCAAAAACTACAACTCCCAGCATGCCCAGACTGCCTACAGCTATCAGCCTACAGCAGGGCAAGGTGGGAGTTGTAGTTTTACAACAGCTGGAGAGCCGCAGGTTGGCCATGCCTGGCTTAGACCAAATTCTTTTGGTACTAAGAAGAATGATTCCAGTTTGGTGACAGCAAACAGAGATCTTGAAAATAGTGAGGATTTGAAAGAAGCAGTTCTAGGTAAGTGTTCGCAGAGTTGAGTTTGGGTTTTAACTGCTGAGGTTTTGCTCCTTTGGCCGGATACATAGACATATATCACGTATTCCAGGCATGCTCTACCTGTGGTCCTCCAGCTGTTGCAAAACTACAACTCCCAGCATGCCCGAACAGCAGGGCATTGTGGGAGTGTTAGTTTTACAACAGCTGGAGGGCCACAGGTTGAGCATGCCTGATGTATTCATTAGTGGGGTGGGGTGATTGCAGGTGCACGGGGGTCTTTGTGTTTAAGGGGCCACATGCAAAAACAGTGGCATGATCAATGACTCGTGTCAGTTGAGGGGCCCCGATTCAGATTATGTATCAGGACCCTGTAACTTCAGTTCTGTGTACCTCCCCCTCCCCCGTCCTCACATCCTTCCCGATATTCTGCATTTGTCTTATTGTTTGTTCTTTTTATATTTTCTTCAAGCCAAAGATGTTCTGCAGAAGCTTCTGCGAGTGGATCCCGCCGACCGGATCACTGCTAACGAGCTGCTCGACAACCCCTGGATCACAGTAGGTTGCTGCCTATAGAACTTCAGTAAAATACCGTGAACCCCAGGTTTCCCGGGCTGCACGCCAGGATAATCGCACTTCATCTCAGGTTACAATGCAATATGGCGCCTCATTGCTGCTAATACTAGCCATGGGTGTCACAGAAGTCCCATGTAAATATGGAGTCACGTGCCCGCAATAACACCGCAGCATGCAGTCCTGAAGATCCTGGGCGATCGGTACTTGTGCCACCCTCCATATGGCGCCGCTGTCCGCTGTGCAATCCCTCTCTTACAGAGTCTTTTCTGTCATTGGTTAGGGGGACACCAGCAGCGTCCAGAGACCCTCCAATGTGCTGGAGATGATGAAGACATGGAGGAACAGCCTGGACAATGATGACCATCTGGAAGGAGATTCAAACAGCGTTTCAGACGCCGCCATGTCGGGCACGGCCAAGGATCGGAGCAGCCCAGCCAGCAGCAATGGCACGTCTGAGACCGACAGCTGCAGCAGCAAACCATCCACGCCTACCAAACCGGTATATAAAGGAGACCCCCACCCAGACGTGCACACACATGTATTTGTCTATGGGACCCCTAACCAGCCCCTTCCCACCTCTGCAGGAGAACGCTGCATCCCCTCCCCCCTCCGTAACGTACGGTCCTTTTGATTTACAGCACAGGCGCTGTCTTCCTGTGATAACACTGAAGCGTTAAAGCCGGGACGTGACCCCATTTAACGAGTAGCGTCCCATAAAATCTCAGTTTTATTGTTATTTGCGGTTTATTGACGAATCGGACGTTTCCCTTCCATGCGCCGTATTTCTGAGCGACGTTTTCAGTGTCTTTTTACTGGACAGTAAATGTCAGCCTCTGACTTACAGACGGGATGGCCGCTACGTTTTCTCGTAATTCGTATCTTTGCTTAGTTTATTGCTGGGGGATAAACTCTTTGTGGCAAAGGAAGGACTCGCCGACGGTCCCATACTGCTCCTCTTTAAGTGGGTCATGCCCCTCCTCATGCCCACTATACTGGACACCGTTATTAAAGGGATATTCCACTTTTGCAGATCATTCCTTAATGAAAAATTGTGTAACTTTTCAATACACATATGGCTGCAAACCCGTCCTGACCTAATACTTCTCACAGCTGAGGGTTGGTAACAATTGCATCCAATCTAGACTATCCTCCATGACTCCAGGTTCAGACATTTTACCTGCAATGATACAAACAGGAGAGGAGAGAGCTACTGTTGTGTTCAGCTCACGGTCTTATTAGGCTACTTTCACATCCGGCAGGGCTCAGCAAAAAACGCTTCCATCATAATACATCCGTTCTGAATGGATCCGGTTGTATTATCTCTAAAACCATTGTAAGTCAATGGGGGACGGATCTGTTTTGTTTTTGTGTCAGAGAAAACAGATCCGCCACCATTGACTTACATTGTGAGTCATGATGGGTCCGTCTTGCTCCGCATCTCAGGACGCACTCAAAAACGAAGCTTGAAGCGCTTTTCTGTGCGTCATGGGAACGCAATGAAACGGAACGGAATGCATTCTGCTGACTCCGTTCCCTTCAGTTCAGTTTTGCCCCCGTCCTATGACGGACTTCAATAGCGGAAAAGGAAAGCACAGATGTGATAGTAGCCTTATCCACGTACTCCTGGGGCGGGGGGCCCTTTAACTTCCTCTGTTGGGGTCCCGGTTGACCGTTGCAGTGACAGCCGCTGTTTGCGGACATTTCTTGGTCAGTGCTATAAACGCCTGTAGACTGGGTGACGTACACAGCGCGGCGGCCGCCGCCTCCCTTCCTGCGTCTACTCCTTCTGTTGTGTCCTTCACCGTGCGTCCATTCAGCCCCCCCCCCCCAGCCGCTGATAAATCTTTGCTTCATTACTTTTAGGTTGAGAAGAAGAAGCTTCTATCCTGTTCTCTGCCAAACGGGACGGTCCTGAAGAAGAACGCAAGCCTCCGGCCTTCTAACGCAGTAAGTTCAGCATGCATGTGGACTACTTACAACTGCAAGCGGGTGAGGGCACCGGCCAGGTAGGTTACTATCCATTGCTATTATTTCTGCCCCCCCCCCCCCCCCCCCCCATACACAATGGGCTCAGCTGAAGATGCTTGTTTACTTATTAACTCCAAGCGGGTACGGGCACCTGCAAGGTAGGTTACTGTCACTGTAAGTCAGCTGCACCCTGGGCTTAGACAAGCATGCATGTGTTTTCAGCCCTGATTACAGCTCTGGGGGAGTGAATGCACCAGCAGTCACTGGGTGGATCATTGCTTTATCTAGATAGAATTCCGCATGGAAGTGACACATTATCTGTCTGTCCCCACCTGTATCATGTCTGTTCTCTGTCCTCAGCCAGCCGAGAGGAAAACCTCTCCAAAGTCCAAGCCCAGACGGCTCCAAGATGGCCAGGACCAAACTCTGTCACAGACCTTAAGAGTGACCCCCGGGAAGGTGGACCCCGGAAGAATCTGCATGAGCTCCAGTCACAGTTTGGGCCACAGAGTGTCTGCCGGACCCCCGAACACCCCCCGCCCGAAAAAGATGTTGTAACCCTCAACAATAGGAAATCTTTGTGCCAAAGTAACAGGGGCCCAACCCCCACAATGAAGAGCAGACACAGGAGATTTCATTCTCTGCTACGTGTGAACACCGCAATCAACACATTTACGGAACTGTCTCTGCCGGAGCCGAAGACCCAGCCCTTTGATTGCACTGACTTTAGGGAACACAATGCGGACCCCCCCCCCCCTGTGCCTTGTGTAGTGTCTTAGAGCAGATGCGCTGTCCTCCCCTGCAGATCCGGACCTTAACCACCTATCCATAACTTATCACCGTACCTTAAAGGAGAGATTGGTGCTTTGTAAGGACGGCGGCAGGGAGTGGGTAAAGGCTGCTGCCCGGTCTGGGCATCACTACAATGGAGGAATTTCTGAGGTCAAGGACTAGAAGTCCAGAGAGGGGACTGTTAGGACGAGAATGCGTAAGTAGACTACATTGATAGCAGAGATTCCTCCATTGAAGCTGTAAGTCTGTCAGCAGCGTGCTGCAGTTACGCCGTGGTGACGCCTGACGTGCCTGTGACTTTACATAGAATTGCATTGACACAAAGCACATCAGCAGGACACGAGGGGACCGCAAAACGTAATCCAGCCCGTATATAGGCTGCCCCAATGGCCCCCTCCACCCTGGCCCAGCCCTCGTCATCATTCGGTTTCTTTTCCCATCAATATTCTTATTCAGTCTCTCAAAAGATCTGGAGAAGTGACCGGATTTTTATTAAAATGACAATGGTCACGGCTTGGACCCCACAGACCGCTCCTAACTTTGTGCTGCTATGATGGCGATGAGTGAAATCTGAGCGTGTAGCTGGGAGCGGCGCACGCCCGACTTCTGAAACTCACATTCATGTGTTAACTCTTCAGATTTTCTCTTCCCATTAAAAACTTGTCATCTCATCTGCTGCTGCCATTTCTTCTGTGAAATTTGCATGGAAAAACAATGGGATTTAGTCATTTGACAAAAATCTGATTAATAGAGCAGCAACCCAGAGAGCGTGTCGTCGTCGGAGGTCCCATAATCCCCCTCTGCCCTCAGCTGACGGCACAATGTATCCCTGTCCACGAGACGGCAGCCGTCGCGCCACGTCAAGCGGCATTAGTAATCAGATTTTAGGTAGAGAATCATCTTAAAGGGATTTTTTTTCAGTTTAGAAAACCAATCTTGAAAAAGAGGGAACGTTTCCCCACCAAGACCCTCGTCTGTGATCCAGGACAGGGAGCGGCTGTCATTCTGGGGCCCCCCCCCCCCCCCCCTCTCATCTCTGCATCCCATAGATTTCTACAGGATGTGGCCAGATAATAATGGATTCTTAATACTGATACATTGTAACAACCCCTCAGCATATGTAATAAAGAATGTCCCAATTTAATGGTGAGGAATTGAAGTACAACGTATATTAGAAAGTTTCTGAACTTTACATCGCGGAGCCGACCCCCAGAGCGCCTCGGAACGGATCTTGAGCAGCAGCCGCTTATTGGTGTAAAGAGGATGTGACGTTGAATCGCCGTTGCCACGGTTTATTAGGTTTCACGTTTCTGGTATAAAATTCGTCCAATCGCAGAACATCCCCCTCCCCCGCCGAGTTGTTAAATATAGTTTGTCTTCGCCGCGCCGTCACCCCAGAATCTAAATTAAGCCTTTTTTTTTTTTTTTCCTAATTCATCCTGCAATTTTCCGAGGCTGCGCAGGCAGATGGTAGTTTTTTCGCGCAGGACTATCAATCTCCTAATGACGTTCCTTATTTTAAACTACTTTGTATTCAGGACTTCAGCAATTATAATAAATGAGTTCATTTAAACTTCAAATCAATCAGAGGAAGAAAAAAAAAATGTAAGTACCAATTAAGAATGAAAAAGTGATCTCCATCATCGTCTCCAATATTAATGTGGTGTGATGGGGCTGTTGGCGGCCGCAGAGCGTTACAGCTGCGTACACCGAGAGCCGCGACGCTCTGCTACCTGGATGATTGTGTGAATAAGATGTGATCGCTCTGTCACCTGTGTCGTGACAACAAAGCTAACGACTCACTAATGAGGGCTGAGCTCGGCCGCAGTCCCACCGCCGCCAGATCCCACAGCGAAAAATCGGAATCATCCCACTTTCCAAGGGTACTTACCTCTGACTTGGTTACACCTAATACAGCGATTGAAACGCGCTAGTCCTCCTGCACATGGCCATATTACGGCTTTGTATACCTCTTGGGGCTGCCATTGTAGAGAAACACTCGCTGGGGTACATTGTAAAACATTTTGTAGGGTCCCCACCCTTCCCATGGGTGAGCTTGATAGACATGTCTTTTTTATTTTTATTTTTTATTTTTTTTTCAACCATATTAACTATGTAACTATGTCTGCTTGCCATCAGTGAATAGAACCAATCATCTATGGTTTAGGCTACTTTTACACTAGCTTTTTTTGAGGATCCGTCATGGATCTCCCAAAAAAATTCCGTTACAATAATACAAGCGCATGCATCAGTCATAAACGGATCCGGTTGTATTATGTCTTATATAGCCATGACGGATCCGTCATGAACACCGTTGAAAATCAATGGGGGACGGATCTGTTTTCTATTGTCGTCTCGCTCCGCTGCTTGTAGCGTTATTCTGTCCGCGATTGGAGCGCAATTAAACGGAATAGAATGCATTTTGTAGCGTTTCGTTCAGTTTTGTCCCCATTGACAACACTGAAGCATTTTCATCCTATGACGGATCTCAATAACGGAATTGAAAACGCTAGTGTAAAAGTAGCCTTAAATACTGCAGACCATACCTCTCCTCTGTACTGGTAGTTTGCTACAGTGTGTCAGTGCTGGTGAAATGTATCAGTTGGGATTGTAACAATTTTTGTTTTACAATACAATGGGTTAAATACTGAATGATCCATATCAGACATGGCGCCGCTGCTCACAGTTACCTGGAGGAGAACAAGCGCTGTAGAAATCACAAGCGACAGCTGTTTATGGGGCAACATAGGATTTTCCCCCTTAGAACACCCCAGACCCTGTCACTACTGACCGTAAACGAACGCTGCGGGGAGAGGAAATGTTTTACATGAAGACAGCGCAGCCGCCAACGCAGAGTATTTGGGACTTTGTGTTACTTAATGCTTATGGGATCCACAACAAAGAAAAGCTTCAATTCTTCCCGTCCCTCTGGGTCCATTCACTTATTACGACTCGGTAAACCGCAGCAGTACAACCATTGACAAAGTAGAAAAACGTGTTACATCCAGGACCGCGCAGTCAAAGCCGCAGTGATTTAATGGTAGAGCTCACCACCTGCTCGGCCCACGTATAGTAGATGTTTCCAGAACGTATTCTCCTTATTCAGTAATTAACCTGATTGTCCCACAAAACTGTCATTCTCAATCTAATTACCAATCTGAATCTGTTATAATCTCTTACATCTTCATAAAGGTGAGAGCTGAAATTCGCTGCCTACCCATAAGGTAAGAGGCTAAAACTCAGCAGCCACCACAAGAGGGATGTACATATTCTACAGTTGCAAAAAAAAAAAAAAACTTTGGAATGATCTGGATTTCTGCACAAATTGGTCATAAAATGTGATCTGAGCTTCATCTAAGTCACAACAATAGACAATCACAGTCGGCTTAACCTAATAACACACAAAGAGTTAAATGTTACCATGTTTTTATTGAACACACCATGTAAACATTCACAGTGCAGGTGGAAAAAGTATGTGAACCCCTAGACTAATGACACCTCCAAGAGCTAATTGGAGTGAGGTGTCGGCCACATGGAGTCCAGTCAATGAGATGAGATTGGAGGTGTTGGTTACAGCTGCCCTATAAAACACACACCAGTTCTGGGTTTGCTTTTCACAAGAAGCATTGCCTGATGTGAATGATGCCTCGCACAAAAGAGCTCTCAGAAGACCTACGATTAAGAATTGTTGACTTGCATAAAGCTGGAAAGGGTTATAAAAGTATCTCCAAAAGCCTCGATGTTCATCAGTCCACGGTAAGACAAACTGTCTATAAATGGAGGACGTTCAGCACTGCTGCTACTCTCCCCAGGAGCGGCCGTCCTGTACAGATGACTGCAAGAGCACAGCGCAGACTGCTCAATGAGGTGAAGAAGAATCCTAGAGTGTCAGCTAAAGACTTACAGAAGTCTCTGGCATATGCTGACATCCTTGTCAGCGAATCTACGATACGTAAAACACTAAACAAGAATGGATTTCATGGGAGGACACCACAGAGGAAGCCACTGCTGTCCCATAAAAACCATTGCTGCACGTTTACAGTTTGCACAAGAGCACCTGGATGTTCCACAGCAGTACTGGCAAAATATTCTGTGGACGGATGACACCAAAGTGGAGTTGTTTGGAAGAAACACACAACACTATGTGTGGAGAAAAAGAGGCACAGCACACCAACCTCAAAACCTCATCCCAACTGTGAGGTATGGTGGTGGGGGCATCATGGTTTGGGGCTGCTTTGCTGCGTCAGGGCCTGGACGGATTGCTATCATCGAAGGAAACATGAATTCCCAAGTTTATCAAGACATTTTGCAGGAGAACTTAAGGCCGTCTGTCCACCAGCTGAAGCTCAACAGAAGATGGGTGCTGCAACAGGACAACGACCCAAAGCATAGAAGTAAATCAACAGCAGAATGGCTTAAACAGAAGAAAATCCGCCTTCTGGAGCGGCCCAGTCCGAGTCCTGACCTCAACCCGATGGAGATGCTGTGGCAGGACCTCAAGAAAGCGATTCACACCAGACATCCCGAGAATATTGCTGAACTGAAACCGTTCTGTAAAGAGGAATGGTGAAGAATTACTCCTGACCGTTGTGCGCGTCTGATCTGCAACTACAGGGAACGTTTGGTGGAAGTTATTGCTGCCAAAGGAGATTCAACCAGTTATTAAATCCAAGGGTTCACATACTTTTTCCACCTGCACTGTGAATGTTTACATGGTGTGTTCAATAAAAACATGGTAACATTTAACTCTTTGTGTGTTATTAGGTTAAGCCGACTGTGATTGTCTATTGCTGTGACTGAGATGAAGATCAGATCACATTTTATGATCAATTTGTGCAGAAATCCAGATCATTCCAAAGGGTTCACATACTTTTTCTTGCAACTGTATGTACGAGAATCTAACTACTATAATACTGCCTCCTATGTACAGGGATACAACTACTATAATACTGCTTCTATGTACAAGAATATAACTACTATATAAACCCTGAGGTCCCTGAATCGTGTTGGGGATGTGGTACAGGTATTGGGTCTTTGTCGCATATTTGGTGGTTTTGTCACAAGATTCAACCGTTTTGGAAGTCAATTGAGTCAGTGGTCAACCAAATTTGCAAAACTAAGGTTTCGATAGATGCTAAACTGGTGCTTTTATGGTGCCCTAACAGCTCTCTATCTCCCTCTAAACATGACCTCCCCACGATGCTGCTTACAGCAGCTAAGTTACTTATTCCCTTTTTGTGGAAGAATGACTCCCCACCGACTCTTCTTATGTGGACCGACAAGGTGGACCAGATCTACCGTTTCGAGGAGCTTGCGCATTGGGAGACTAACTCACGCGCCCGCTTCTTAAAACTGTGGTCCCCATGGAAAGTTCACAGAAATTTTACATGATAGAGCAGAAGTTATCTCACTTCCTCGTTTCCCCCCCCTCCTCCCTTCTGATTGTCCCTTCCCCTTCTTCCCCTTTTACATTTTTATTTGGTGTTTCTTACTAACTATGACAAGATTGATTGTATTGTCTATGCATGATGTATATGCCAGATGAGCATTTGGAGATTTGTCATCACCACTGAAATGTCATGTATGGGCCTCGACCCTGATTTCTTGCTCTTTTTCAATAAAAAGAAATATGGTTAAGAATATAACTACTATAATACTGCTCCTATGTACAAGAATATAACTACTATAATACTGCTCCTATGTACAAGAATATAACTACTATAATACTGCCTCCTATGTACAAGAATATAACTGCTATAATACTGCCCCTATGTACAAGAATATAACTGCTATAATACTGCTCCTATGTACAAGGATATAACTCCTATAATACTGCCTCCTATGTACAGGAATATAACTCCTATAATACTGCTCCTATGTACAAGAATATAAATACTATAATACTGCTCCTATGTACAAGGATATAACTACTATAATACTGCCTCCTATGTACAAGAATATAACTACTATAATACTGCTCCTATGTACAAGAATATAACTACTATAATACTGCTCCTATGTACAAGAATATAACTACTATAATACTGCTCCTATGTACAAGAATATAACTACTATAATACTGCCTCCTATGTACAGGAATATAACTACTATAATACTGCTCCTATGTACAAGAATATAACTACTATAATACTGCCTCCTATGTACAAGAATCTAACTACTATAATACTGCTCCTATGTACCAGAATATAACTGCTATAATACTGCCTCCTATATACAAGAATAAAACTACTATAATACTGCCTCCTATGTACAGGAATATAACTACTATAATACTGCTCCTAGGTACAAGAATATAACTACTATAATACTGCTCCTATGTACAAGAATATAACTACTATAATACTGACTCCTGTGTACCAGAATATAACTGCTATAATACTGCCTCCTATATACAAGAATATAACTACTATAATACTGCCTCCTATGTACAGGAATATAGCTACTATAATACTGCTCCTATGTACAAGAATATAACTGCTATAATACTGCTCCTATGTACGAGAATATAACTACTATAATACTGCCTCCTATGTACAGGAATATAACTACTATAATACTGCCTCCTATGTACAAGAATATAACTGCTATAATACTGCTCCTATGTACGAGAATATAACTACTATAATACTGCTCCTATGTACGAGAATATAACTGCTATAATACTGCTCCTATGTACGAGAATATAACTACTATAATACTGCCTCCTATGTACAAGAATATAACTACTATAATACTGCTCCTATGTACAAGAATATAACTACTATAATACTGCCTCCTATGTACAAGAATCTAACTACTATAATACTGCTCCTATGTACCAGAATATAACTGCTATAATACTGCCTCCTATATACAAGAATAAAACTACTATAATACTGCCTCCTATGTACAGGAATATAACTACTATAATACTGCTCCTAGGTACAAGAATATAACTACTATAATACTGCTCCTAGGTACAAGAATATAACTACTATAATACTGCTCCTATGTACAAGAATATAACTACTATAATACTGACTCCTGTGTACCAGAATATAACTACTATAATACTGCCTCCTATGTACAGGAATATAGCTACTATAATACTGCCTCCTATGTACAACAATATAACTACTATAATACTGCTCCTATGTACAAGAATATAACTACTATAATACTGCCTCCTATGTACAGGAATATAACTACTATAATACTGCTCCTATGTACAAGAATATAACTGCTATAATACTGCCTCCTATGTACAGGAATATAACTACTATAATACTGCTCCTATGTACAAGAATATAACTACTATAATAATGCCTCCTATGTACAAGAATATAACTACTATAATACTGCCTCCTATGTACAAGAATATAACTACTATAATACTGCCTCCTATGTACAAGAATATAACTACTATAATACTGCTCCTATGTACAAGAATATAACTACTATAATACTGCCTCCTATGTACAAGAATATAACTACTATAATACTGCCTCCTATGTACAAGAATATAACTACTATAATACTGCTCCTATGTACAAGAATATAACTACTATAATACTGCTCCTATGTACAAGAATATAACTGCTATAATACTGCTCCTATGTACAAGAAATATAACTAGCTGTAATACTGCTCCTATGTACAAGAATATAACTACTATAATACTGCTCCTATGTACAAGAATATAACTACTATAATACTGCCTCCTATGTACAAGAATATAACTACTATAATACTGCTCCTATGTACAAGAATATAACTACTATAATACTGCCTCCTATGTACAAGGAATATAACTGCTATATACTGCTCCTATGTACAAGAATATAACTACTATAATACTGCTCCTATGTACAAGAATATAACTACTATAATACTGCTCCTATGTACAAGAATATAACTACTATAATACTGCCTCCTATGTACAAGAATATAACTACTATAATACTGCCTCCTATGTACAAGAATATAACTACTATAATACTGCTCCTATGTACAAGAATATAACTGCTATAATACTGCTCCTATGTACAAGAATATAACTACTGTAATACTGCTCCTATGTACAAGAATATAACTACTATAATACTGCCTCCTATGTACAAGAATATAACTACTATAATACTGCTCCTATGTACAAGAATATAACTACTATAATACTGCCTCCTATGTACAAGAATATAACTGCTATAATACTGCTCCTATGTACAAGAATATAACTACTGTAATACTGCTCCTATGTACAAGAATATAACTGCTATAATACTGCTCCTATGTACAAGAATATAACTACTGTAATACTGCTCCTATGTACAAGAATATAACTACTATAATACTGCGTCCTATGTACAAGACTATAACTACTATAATACTGCGTCCTATGTAAAGTGCTAATAATTTACATCTTAGAAGTTATTATTGGATTCCTCCTGGTTTTGTTCCTTGGATTATGAAGCTTCTTTCCCTGGAGATTTTCCCTTTTTTATTTATTCTTTTTTTCCTATTTTATCAGAAACCGTTTAAAAAAAATCACTTTTAATTTTACTTAAATGTGAAGTTTCCTTAATAACAGGTAGAGGGAGGAATAAAGAGGCTTCAGTGCAGGATGGGAGATTACAAGTCTCCTGGGAGATTCGCTGCAAAAAGAATTTGTCGGTTTAATGCGGCAGATGAAAACCGTAAATGACAAGCGCGCAGGTAAACAGAAAGTCATTAGCGCGGCCGCGGTTCTCTCAATCAGACGCTCGCAGCGCCGAGAGATCTGCCGTTTATTAGGATGAAATAATAGTTTGGGGAGCAACGGCGTCAAAAGTTCATTACGGTGAGACAAAGACTTATGTATAATCAATGTTACAAAGCCGTTATTATTGACTTTAAATGAAATGCGCGGCGCGGCGTCCTGCCCGATACCGAGAGCTGGAAATCTGGAGGATTTTTTTTGAACAATAAAGGATTAGCAGTATCAGGATAATGGGCGCGGAGCGCGGGGGCTTAGACGCCCTTATCTTAAATTAATACTGCGCACTTTTGTTACGAAGTTTATTTCTTGCAATTTCACTAAAAACGACCTGAATTGTTTCAAAGGTCGATGAATGAAGTGATGGCGAGCGCGAGGACGCTGGGTGACAGGAGCGCGAATCTGGTGGTCAGACAGAGCGACTGATCATCTATACATCTTTAGTTACAGTAGCTATTCATCTATTACTGCTGACAACTGGCCTGTATATCCTGTCTGAGAGGTAGTCACAGCCCCGCCCCCTGCTGATGACATCACTGATATAATGACATATGATCAGACATGAGATCCTCACACCTTATACTACAGGAACATCTACTCCTCTATTACTGCTGACAACCTGCCTGTGTATCCTGTCTGAGAGGTAGTCACAGCCCCGCCCCCTCCTGATGACATCACTGATATAATGACGTGAGCTCCACGCCCCTTATACTACAGGACTGTTACTGCTGACAACCTGCCTGTATATCCTGTCTGAGAGGTTGTCACAGCCCCGCCCCCTGTTATACATGTTTGTATACAGTGATCCTGGGCTCAGTATATCTACAGTAAGTGCAGATATTTCTGTCAGGCGATGCCCCCTTCTATATATTTTCGGTTCTGCGGCTCGGATACATTCACGGGTCGGGTTTGGTAGTTCTTTGTAAGAAGCGCTGATTTGCATGTATGTAAATATATGCAGATTGTGTGCTTAGTTTTATTCCTGCACATCTGGACACCCTAAAGGGAGCAGGGGTTGGATAAGGAAGGAATCTACATAAATTATGATGCTGATTCCAGCTCGTGGTTCAGCATAATGTGAATGATACAGAATATAACTTATGGATATTGTGCGCAACGTGTAAAATGGCAGCTGCTGCGAAAGTAAGAGAAATGGAGATTACAGGAGCGCAGAATGTTAATGAAGAGAATTAGATGAGATCTTTCTATTTTATAAATAATAAAACTGTCCGACCTGCTGGAATCTGGCATAATATAAATCTCCTAGATTAACCGTGTCCCCATAAACCAGGAGCTGGTAATGGGGGGGGGGGGCTGCACCTCATCCTGGTGCTGAGGCCACGAACACCCGGGTCGCATCCCGAATCAGGGGCTGCATCGACTGATGACAACACAAACTGCACATACAATGTATCATCACTTCCTGCTGCTCTCTGACACGTATACAATGTATCACTTCCTGCCGCTCTCTGACACGTATACAATGTATCATCACTTCCTGCTGCTCTCTGACACGTATACAATGTATCATCACTTCCTGCCGCTCTCTGACACGTATACAATGTATCACTTCCTGCTGCTCTCTGACACGTATACAATGTATCATCACTTCCTGCTGCTCTCTGACACGTATACAATGTATCACTTCCTGCCGCTCTCTGACACGTATACAATGTATCACTTCCTGCCGCTCTCTGACACGTATACAATGTATCACTTCCTGCCGCTCTCTGACACGTATACAATGTATCACTTCCTGCCGCTCTCTGACATGTATACAATGTATCATCACTTCCTGCCGCTCTCTGACACGTACACAATGTATCATCACTTCCTGCCGCTCTCTGACACGTACACAATGTATCACTTCCTGCCGCTCTCTGACACGTACACAATGTATCATCACTTCCTGACACTCTCTGACACGTATACAATGTATCACTTCCTGCCGCTCTCTGACATGTATACAATGTATCATCACTTCCTGCCGCTCTCTGACACGTACACAATGTATCATCACTTCCTGCCGCTCTCTGACACGTACACAATGTATCACTTCCTGCCGCTCTCTGACACGTACACAATGTATCATCACTTCCTGACACTCTCTGACACGTATACAATGTATCACTTCCTGCCGCTCTCTGACACATACACAATGTATCACTTCCTGCCGCTCTCTGACACGTACACAATGTATCACTTCCTGCCGCTCTCTGACACGTACACAATGTATCACTTCCTGCCGCTCTGACACGTACACAATGTATCACTTCCTGTCGCTCTCTGACACGTACACAATGTATCATCACTTCCTGACGCTCTCTGACACGTACACAATGTATAACTTCCTGCCGCTCTGACACGTACACAATGTATCATCACTTCCTGCCGCTCTCTGACACGTACACAATGTATCATCACTTCCTGCCGCTCTCTGACACGTACACAATGTATCACTTCCTGACGCTCTCTGACATGTACACAATGTATCATCACTTCCTGCCGCTCTCTGACACGTACACAATGTATCATCACTTCCTGCCGCTCTCTGACACGTACACAATGTATCATCACTTCCTGCCGCTCTCTGACACGTATACAATGTATCACTTCCTGCCGCTCTCTGACACGTACACAATGTATCACTTCTTGCCGCTCTCTGACATGTACACAATGTATCATCACTTCCTGCCGCTCTCTGACACGTACACAATGTATCACTTCTTGCCGCTCTCTGACATGTACACAATGTACCACTTCCTGCCGCTCTCTGACACGTATACAATGTATCACTTCCTGCCGCTCTGTGACACGTATACAATGTATCACTTCCTGCCGCTCTCTGACACGTATACAATGTATCACTTCCTGCCGCTCTCTGACACGTATACAATGTATCACTTCCTGCCGCTCTCTGACACGTACACAATGTATCACTTCCTGCCGCTCTCTGACATGTACACAATGTATCATCACTTCCTGCCGCTCTCTGACATGTACACAATGTATCACTTCCTGCCGCTCTCTGACATGTACACAATGTATCATTTCTTGCCGCTCTCTGACACGTACACAATGTATCACTTCCTGCCGCTCTCTGACATGTACACAATGTATCACTTCCTGCCGCTCTCTGACACGTATACAATGTATCATCACTTCCTGCCGCTCTCTGACACGTATACAATGTATCATTTCTTGCCGCTCTCTGACACGTACACAATGTATCATCACCTCCTGCTGCTCTCTGACATGTACACAATGTATCATCACCTCCTGCTGCTCTCTGACATGTACACAATGTATCACTTCCTGCCGCTCTCTGACATGTACACAATGTATCATCACCTCCTGCTGCTCTCTGACATGTACACAATGTATCATCACTTCCTGCCGCTCTCTGACACGTAACACAATGTATCACTTCCTGCCGCTCTCTGACACGTACACAATGTATCACTTCCTGCCGCTCTCTGACATGTACACAATGTATCATCACCTCCTGCTGCTCTCTGACATGTACACAATGTATCATTTCTTGCCGCTCTCTGACACGTACACAATGTATCACTTCTTGCCGCTCTCTGACATGTATACAATGTATCACTTCCTGCCGCTCTCTGACATGTACACAATGTATCATCACTTCCTGCCGCTCTCGGACACGTACACAATGTATCACTTCTTGCCGCTCTCTGACATGTACACAATGTATCACTTCCTGCCGCTCTCTGACACGTATACAATGTATCACTTCTTGCCGCTCTCTGACACGTACACAATGTATCACTTCTTGCCGCTCTCTGACACGTACACAATGTATCACTTCTTGCCGCTCTCTGACATGTACACAATGTATCACTTCCTGCCGCTCTCTGACACATACACAATGTATCACTTCCTGCCGCTCTCTGACACGTACACAATGTATCACTTCTTGCCGCTCTCTGACATGTACACAATGTATCACTTCCTGCCGCTCTCTGACACGTAACACAATGTATCACTTCCTGCCGCTCTCTGACATGTACACAATGTATCATCACCTCCTGCTGCTCTCTGACATGTACACAATGTATCACTTCCTGCCGCTCTCTGACATGTACACAATGTATCATCACCTCCTGCTGCTCTCTGACATGTACACAATGTATCATCACTTCCTGCCGCTCTCTGACACGTAACACAATGTATCACTTCCTGCCGCTCTCTGACACGTACACAATGTATCACTTCCTGCCGCTCTCTGACATGTACACAATGTATCATCACCTCCTGCTGCTCTCTGACATGTACACAATGTATCATTTCTTGCCGCTCTCTGACACGTACACAATGTATCACTTCTTGCCGCTCTCTGACATGTATACAATGTATCACTTCCTGCCGCTCTCTGACATGTACACAATGTATCATCACTTCCTGCCGCTCTCTGACACGTATACAATGTATCATCACTTCCTGCCGCTCTCGGACACGTACACAATGTATCACTTCCTGCCGCTCTTTGACATGTATACAATGTATCATTTCTTGCCGCTCTCTGACACGTATACAATGTATCACTTCTTGCCGCTCTCTGACACGTACACAATGTATCACTTCTTGCCGCTCTCTGACACGTACACAATGTATCACTTCTTGCCGCTCTCTGACACGTACACAATGTATCATTTCTTGCCGCTCTCTGACACGTACACAATGTATCATTTCTTGCCGCTCTCTGACACGTACACAATGTATCACTTCCTGCCGCTCTCTGACACGTATACAATGTATCACTTCCTGCCGCTCTCTGACACGTACACAATGTATCATTTCTTGCCGCTCTCTGACACGTACACAATGTATCATTTCTTGCCGCTCTCTGACACGTATACAATGTATCATCACTTCCTGCCGCTCTCTGACACGTACACAATGTATCACTTCCTGCCGCTCTCTGACACGTATACAATGTATCATCACTTCCTGCCGCTCTCTGACACGTACACAATGTATCACTTCCTGCCGCTCTCTGACATGTACACAATGTATCATCACTTCCTGCCGCTCTCTGACATGTACACAATGTATCACTTCCTGCCGCTCTCTGACACGTATACAATGTATCATCACTTCCTGCCGCTCTCTGACACGTACACAATGTATCACTTCCTGCCGCTCTCTGACATGTACACAATGTATCATCACTTCCTGCCGCTCTCTGACATGTACACAATGTATCACTTCCTGCTGCTCTCTGACACGTATACAATGTATCATCACTTCCTGCCGCTCTCTGACATGTACACAATGTATCACTTCCTGCCGCTCTCTGACACGTACACAATGTATCATTTCTTGCCGCTCTCTGACACGTACACAATGTATCATTTCTTGCCGCTCTCTGACACGTACACAATGTATCATTTCTTGCCGCTCTCTGACACGTACACAATGTATCACTTCCTGCCGCTCTCTGACACGTACACAATGTATCATTTCTTGCCGCTCTCTGACACGTACACAATGTATCATTTCTTGCCGCTCTCTGACACGTACACAATGTATCATTTCTTGCCGCTCTCTGACACGTATACAATGTATCATCACTTCCTGCCGCTCTCTGACACGTATACAATGTATCACTTCCTGCCGCTCTCTGACACGTATACAATGTATCATCACTTCCTGCCGCTCTCTGACACGTACACAATGTATCACTTCCTGCCGCTCTCTGACATGTATACAATGTATCACTTCCTGCCGCTCTCTGACACATACACAATGTATCACTTCCTGCCGCTCTCTGACACGTATACAATGTATCATCACTTCCTGCCGCTCTCTGACACGTACACAATGTATCACTTCCTGCCGCTCTCTGACATGTATACAATGTATCACTTCCTGCCGCTCTCTGACACATATACAATGTATCATTTCTTGCCGCTCTCTGACACGTACACAATGTATCATCACTTCCTGCCGCTCTCTGACATGTATACAATGTATCATTTCTTGCCGCTCTCTGACACGTACACAATGTATCATTTCTTGCCGCTCTCTGACACGTATACAATGTATCATTTCTTGCCGCTCTCTGACACGTATACAATGTATCATCACTTCCTGCCGCTCTCTGACATGTACACAATGTATCATCACCTCCTGCTGCTCTCTGACATGTACACAATGTATCATTTCTTGCCGCTCTCTGACACGTACACAATGTATCACTTCTTGCCGCTCTCTGACACGTATACAATGTATCACTTCCTGCCGCTCTCTGACACGTACACAATGTATCACTTCTTGCCGCTCTCTGACACGTACACAATGTATCATTTCTTGCCGCTCTCTGACACGTACACAATGTATCATTTCTTGCCGCTCTCTGACACGTACACAATGTATCACTTCCTGCCGCTCTCTGACACGTATACAATGTATCACTTCCTGCCGCTCTCTGACACGTACACAATGTATCATTTCTTGCCGCTCTCTGACACGTACACAATGTATCATTTCTTGCCGCTCTCTGACATGTACACAATGTATCACAATCTTCCCTTTACTAAGAGCGACTAGACTAAAACGTAAGCATTTCACAATTCCACCTCGTGATTGTTCTGAGCGGATGACAACCTTTCGTACGTTTCACTTGGCGCAGCAGATACTGGGTAATAGCTCTGCTGACCGCGTACCGAACCCAGCGAATGACACGCTGTCCTGACTATTGCTAATATTCCATACAATACATTTCTAAATGTGGCTCCTTATTTGCATAGCATGTAGTTAGAGTGGGGGGGGGGGGGGGGGGGGGGGCGGCTATGTCAATGTACTTTGAAATCGAAGGTGTCATTGAAAACTTCAGTGCTGGTTCCTTTCATTTGTCTTTCTAGCAGACCGGGTGTTTTCCAGACGCAGAGCTCCGGCTTCCAGGGGCCACGTGGGGGAGCTCACTGCACATGCATTTATACAGCTCTCATAGGACTCAGTAATAAATCCTCAGGCTGGGAGCTCCCCCTAGTGGTGACTGCAAGCAGTAAGACTTTTGGCAATGTGAAGAGAAGCCGGGTATGTGGAGCTACACCTAACAACACCTCTGTCACCATTCTTATAGGATCAGCAACCTCCGGCACTCCAGCTGTGCTGAAACTACAACTCCCAGAATCCTCCTTCCACTTCTATGGGAGTTACAAGAACAGCTGAGCAAGTGTGCATGCTGGGAGTTGTAGTATCACAGCAGCTGGAGTGCTGGAGGTTGTTGACCTGTGTTATAAACGATTAGTACGTGTTATGGATGTAACAAGGAGATCCCGGATATGGATGTGTGTCTAGGATATAAAATATTCCTAATTCTGAAACAATTTTTTTAAGAAGGGGGATAGGTAAAACATATATTTTATTTCATTTACATAAAAAATATTGCAGACATAACTAGTGAGTAAAGCGCATACACAGTGCGCCTGAATATGCTTAAAGAAGGTCTAGTTGGGGTAGTTGAGGTCCCTTTCCCTTATCTAGGTTCCTTCACTCTATTATCCTGCCCTAGCGTCGCCATAGCGGAGCAACCAACCGGACCTCGTACCTAAACCCTAACCTGACAGAGCCGGGCGCTGGAGGACCTACATTCTCATGCAAAAGATCTGACCTGCAGTCCTATGTAACACAACAGGTAACACAGTGATATCTCTCTCAGTACAGATAATGTAGTACATTAAATGTCATCTGCAGTCCTATGTAACGAGACAGATAACACAGTGATAACTCTCTGAGTACAGATAATGTAGTAGATGTCACCTGCAGTCCTATGTAACACCACAGATAACACAGTACAGATAATGTAGTAGATGTCTCCTGCAGTCCTATGTAACACCACAGATAACAGTGATAACTCTCGGAGTACAGATAATGTAGGAGATGTCACCTGCAGTCCTATGTAACACCACAGATAACACTGTGATAACGCTCTGAGTACAGATAATGTAGGAGATGTCACCTGCAGTCCTATGTAACACCACAGATAACACAGTACAGATAATGTAGTAGATGTCTCCTGCAGTCCTATGTAACACCACAGATAACAGTGATAACTCTCGGAGTACAGATAATGTAGGAGATGTCACCTGCAGTCCTATGTAACACCACAGATAACACTGTGATAACGCTCTGAGTACAGATAATGTAGGAGATGTCACCTGCAGTCCTATGTAACACCACAGATAACACTGTGATAACGCTCTGAGTACAGATAATGTAGGAGATGTCACCTGCAGTCCTATGTAACACCACAGATAACACAGTAATAACTCTCTGAGTACAGATAATGTAGTAGATGTCACCTGCAGTCCTATGTAACACCACAGATAACACTGTGATAACGCTCTGAGTACAGATAATGTAGTGAGGAAAATTCTTTACACAGAAGGAAGGCCATGCTCTGCATCTTAGGCTACTTTCACACTTGCAGCAGGATGGATCCGGCAGGCTGGTCTCCCTGTCAGATCTGTCTTTCCTCTGTTTCGCTGGACCGCCGCTCCGTCCCCATTGACTATAATAGGGACGGGGGCGGCGCTCCGGCGCAGTACGGCAGTGCACGGCTAAAGGCCGCCAGACTAAAAGTCCTGCATGTTTGACTTTTTAGTCCAGCGGTCTCTGACCGTGAACTGCCGTACTGCGCCGGAGCGCCGCCCCTGTCCCCATTATCGTCAATGGGGACGGATCGGCGGTCCAGCGAAAGCGCAAGGACGGATCCAACAGGGAGACCAGCCTGACGGAGCCGTCCTGCCGCAAGTGTGAAAGTAGCCTAAGATGCTTTGTATCCCTGTATTCCAGGCTGCCCCTTCAGGTGATGTGTGATATAGCAGTTTACATGGGACTGACTGCTCTACAGGTGTTTGATATTCCAGAGCCTCCTGTTGGCCGGGGGAGGGGGGCAGACATCACCTTGTTGGCAGAGAACAAGTTTAATTAATCTCTCATTTAATTTATGCTAATCATGAAAGTAAAGCGCCCGCGCCGTCTCTCGCCGTAATTAGGCCGATCCTTCATTATTTAACGGTTCAGGCCTCTAGGTGTCTGCAGTTAATTAGCGCGCTTCTTGTTTGGGATTATAAAAAAAAAAAAAAACAATGGAGACCGGCCGCCATTATCTCCTAATCACCACAAAGTAATAGAGATCATTAGGAGCATCGTATAGCGAGCGCGGCGTTATCTATACCGTATGTCATGTGACGGGCGGAGGCGAGGAGCCATAAATGGCCACAGCAATCGGGAAAATTCAGCCACACTTTGCTCCACTCTATGAGGCGAGGAGACGGTGCGCCTCGCGCCTCGTTTATGTAATATGGGTCCATGTGACAATGTATCAGTGTAGACCCCAGACTGATACATTGTAACAAACACATCGGCGCTTGGAGCCGGACAGATCTGCAGGCTTCAGAGCTGACATCATTCCCTGCAGAGAGAACGCCGCGCCGGTCATTTCAGTTTCCTTGCTTGCCACATAATGCGCGCTGAGGGGTCCTCATCACTGTGGGGCCCCTACACTATTGCACTAGTGTATTCCCTTCCAATATTAACCCTTGATTTCCTATATTCGCGTTCTCCTCCGCACGGTCGCACATTAATCTGATATTTTGCTGCCGGTGACGCGTGACGTGGAGCGGAAAACTTTCCATGTGCGTTAATGAGTGAAAAGCATCTTCCATTTGTATCTTTTGTGCTTTTACATCTCGCTCCCAGCTGCGGCTTTGTAGGTAAAACGTGTTTCTTTACCGTCTGCCTCCGACCCCCGCTGCCACCAGACATTTATAAATGTCACTTCCATCGCCTTAAAGCGCCGGCTCCTCGGCTAATTTGTGAGGATGATTTGTGCGGCGGTGACAATCGGCAGCGCGGAGAACGATCTTTTCTTCTTGTTCAGGTGTTTCTTTCCTTTATGACTGGAGGTCTTGGGCTCTGCGTCCGGTCGGAGTCTGAACTGCGGCAAAACAAGAAGGAAATAAATAAATAAATCCAAAACAGAAAAGGAAACAAAGTCACCAATTTGTTCTACAATGAAATTTTTTATTGATTACAACATTAGAGTCACTATTGAATAAGTTTGTGACCCCCCCCCCCCCCCCCCCCTTCCCCATTCAGCTTGAATGAAGATCTGGAGGTTTCCTATACTGCTGGTGCTGACGGACATGGCGGGGGCAGGGAGGACAAGTCCAGGGGGGCTCCAGGCCTCGTCTCTCATAAGCATGGCAGCCTGGCGGCAAGTGTTTTTCCCTGCAGTGCCCCCACAGGCAGAATGGAGTATTACAATAAGCTCTATGACAAAGACTATTAAAAGTGTAATCCCCCTTGAAACTCTCCCCCTGCTTCTGTCGGTGACTTTGCCGGAGTAAGACATGCAGGTTTTGTATGAAGTTCTCAGTTCCGCTCGGTTCGGCAGTGACCTGATGGGCGGCCATCGTCCTGAGCCGGCGGACATTATAATTTGTGCTGCGAGGTATCCGCCGCTCTTAGTGTCACTGTCACATCAGGCAGTCATTACAATATTCCATTATTTTGCAGCGTTGGCCGTCACAATGTAAGCCATCCCGTGGATCCGTAGCGAGCTCGGTGCCGGGCTCACAATTTAAATCTTTACACATGGATGCCTTCCATTCTATACAAATTAATCTACAGCGGGCCGAGTCCAAACGCCGGAATGGGATTTCTGAATCAGTGGTGTGAATATGAATGTGACAGAGGAGTGGGATGACATGGCGGCCCGCACTCCTGTACAGCGTAACAGGGCTGGTGTCATGGCCGCCTGTGCTGATACATTGTAGCAAAACAATAGTGCTAAATGCTTACTTCAGGATACAGTTGTAACAAACCCTCAGCTATAAGAAGTGTTTTTTGAGAATATGGATGTAAGAAAGAATCCTAATCACTGACAGCAAGCAGGGAACACTGAGGAAATGGAAATGCCTTTGTTTGGACTGGCCCTTTAAATATAAAGTCTTAGCAAGGTTTTTACTTTACAACTGCCGACCCATCCTGTGGATAGGTGATCAGTATGTGATCGGAGGGGTCCGACACCCGGGAGCCCCATCAATCCGCTCACCAGGCACAGCGCCGTACATTGTATAGTGGCCCCCACCAGTCAGATACGGAGGAGTTATAAAGAAAAACCCTTTAATCTTTGTGTAACAAGATATCATCCAAACATGGTTATTTATAATAGTGCTGGAGCGTTATAAGAGGAGCGGCTGATATCAGTCACATGTGATGTATTGTCTCTGGAGGTTATATCAGCGCTGGAGCGTTATAAGAGGAGCGGCTGATATCCGTCACATGTGATGTAATGTCTCTGGAGGTTATATCAGCGCTGGAGCGTTATAAGAGGAGCGGCTGATATCAGCACATATGATGTAATGTCTCTGGAGGTTATATCAGCGCTGGAGCGTTATAAGAGGAGCGGCTGATATCAGTCACATATGATGTAATGTCTCTGGAGGTTATATCAGCACTGGAGCGTTATAAGAGGAGCGGCTGATATCAGTCACATGTGATGAAATGTCCCTGGAGGTTATATCAGCGCTGGAGCGTTATAAGAGGAGCGGCTGATATCAGCACATATGATGTAATGTCTCTGGAGGTTATATCAGCGCTGGAGCGTTATAAGAGGAGCGGCTGATATCAGTCACATATGATGTAATGTCTCTGGAGGTTATATCTGCGCTGGAGCGTTATAAGAGGAGCGGCTGATATCAGTCACATATGATGTAATGTCTCTGGAGGTTATATCAGCGCTGGAGCGTTATAAGAGGAGCGGCTGATATCAGTCACATATGATGTAATGTCCCTGGAGGTTATATCAGCGCTGGAGCGTTATAAGAGGAGCGGCTGATATCAGCACATATGATGTAATGTCTCTGGAGGTTATATCAGCACTGGAGCGTTATAAGAGGAGCGGCTGATATCAGTCACATATGATGTAATGTCTCTGGAGGTTATATCAGCGCTGGAGCGTTATAAGAGGAGCGGCTGATATCAGTCACATATGATGTAATGTCTCTGGAGGTTATATCAGCACTGGAGCGTTATAAGAGGAGCGGCTGATATCAGTCACATATGATGTAATGTCCCTGGAGGTTATATCAGCGCTGGAGCGTTATAAGAGGAGCGGCTGATATCAGCACATATGATGTAATGTCTCTGGAGGTTATATCAGCACTGGAGCGTTATAAGAGGAGCGGCTGATATCAGTCACATATGATGTAATGTCCCTGGAGGTTATATCAGCGCTGGAGCGTTATAAGAGGAGCGGCTGATATCAGTCACATATAGAAGGTTCTCAGTGCTGCAGATATGTCATACACAGTAATGATTATTGGGGGGGGGGTTTGCAGTTCATGTCACTCATTCCTTACAAGAAAATGTGACATTCCGCCTCCATTCCGATAATTCTTAGGCCCCTTTCACGCGGGCGAGGTGAACGCATTGCACCCGCACAGAATCTGGACCCATTCACTTCAATGGGTCTGTGCAGATGAGTGGTGACTTTTCACGCATCACTTGTGCGTTGCGTGAAAATCGCGGCATGTTTTTCAAGCGACACAAGCCCCCTAGAAATGAATGGGGGTGCGCGAAAATCGCAAGTATCCGCAAACAACTGCAGATGCGATTTTCACGCATGGTTGCTAGGAGAGGATGTAAGTAAATTGATAAAAGTCAACAGGGTTATAATGGAAAAAAATAGAATTCTTACTACAGAATACTAGAATGTCGATTGAGGGGTTAAAAAAATATATAAATAACTCACCTCATCCTCTTGTTCGCGCAGCCGGCATCGTCTTCTTTCAGGACCTGCAAAAGGACCTTTGATGATGTAATCGCGCTCACCTTGCGGGGACGTCAGCGCAGGTCCTGCTGAATGAAGATAGAAGATGACGTCATGAAAGGTCCTTTTGCAGGTCCTAAAAAGAAGACGATGTCGGCTGCGTGAACAACAGGATGAGGCGAGTTATTTTATTTTTTAACCCCTAAAGCCACATGTTACTTAGCATTGTATTCAGAATGCTATTATTTTCCATGTTAGAAGGGAAAATAATAAAATCTACAGAACATCTTCAGTGAAGAATTCCGGGTTCGGGTCTGGGTACCACATTCAGTTTTTATCACGTGCGTGCAAAACGCATTGCACTTGCGCGATAAAAACTGAACCCGTGTGACCGCGCCCGTAGTGGTAGATCGCAGCGTGGATCTCAGAGAACGCGGTTTTGGTGTCACATTTTGCAGATCATGATAATAAATAGAAGGATATGAAGTGATAAGCGGTGACATTAATAATCGGCGCCTCCTGATCGATGCTGAGTAATTGTGAAATTCATCCCAATAATGAGGGAAATGTCAGATCATTAGAAGGAGAGATCTCTGCGTCCCGGGGGCGACGACGGACCCTCCATATAGTAATAATATACATCGCTAAAGGGGCCGTATTCTCAGTGATATGAAGGATTCTATGGTGGCGGGGGGGGGATTAGAATCTATAGGGGGTCCTAAAAGCAGGTGGGGCTGCTACTATCTATAGGGGGTCCTAAGATTAGATGGGGGACTAGAATCTGCAGGGGGTCCTAAGAGCAGATGGGGCTGGTATCTATAGGGGGTCCTAAAAGCAGATGGGGGCTAGCATCTATAGGGGGTCCTAAGAGCAGATGAGGGGGCTGGAACCCATAGAGGGTCCTAAAAGCAGATGGGGCTAATATCTATAGTGGGTCCTAAGAGCAGATGGGGCTGGTATCTATAGGGGGTCCTAAAAGCAAATGGGGGGCTAGTATCTATAGAGGGTCCTAAAAGCAGATGGGGGCTAGTATCTATAGGGCGGCTTAAGAGCAGATGGGGGCTAGAATCTATAGGGGGTCCTAAGAGCAGATGGGGCTAGCATCTATAGGGGGTCCTAAAAGCAGATGGGGGACTAGAATCTATAGGGGGTCCTAAAAGCAGATGGGGGCTAGTATCTATAGGGGGTCCTAAAAGCAGATGGGGGCTAATATCTATAGGGGGTCCTAAGAGCAGATGGGGCTGGTATCTATAGGGGGTCCTAAAAACAAATGGGGGGGCTAGTATCTATAGAGGGTCCTAAAAGCAGATGGGGGCTAGTATCTATAGGGGGTCCTAAGAGCAGATGGGGGGGCTAGTATCTATGGATCTTTATGTCTTATCCTGCGCAGATATATTTTGTGCCCCCTTCTGTAATTTAAGCAGCGGTGACAGACTCCATTGTAGGTGGCGGTTTTCATTTTCGTGCCCCCCCCCTCGTAGCGAGCCCTCGCCCTTATTTGTGGAACTGCGTACACGGCCAGACAGGTGTCTATGGAAATCTGTGGACGAGACATAAAAAGATTTGTGACAAGATGGCGGCTGCGCTGGACTCACCTCCCCCGCTGGAGGCAAACACGCTGGGGGCAGCAGCCGGTACGTTAATTGGCCTCATTAACATTTTGTGATTCTAATGACTTGTAATCGATATCGGACGCGTTATTGACGGGCGGCGCTCCGGCTGCTGTTTGCACGAAGTCCTGGATTTCCTTCGCTGGAATTCCAATCAGGGCATTAATGCTGGTCAAACGCCGCGGCCCGGACACGTCGCCTTCACAAGACAATTAATTCCCTCTTCGGATCTCATTTATTCCAGGGTGCGTGACAAGGTGACCGGCCGACGGCGCCTCCGAGACATTATTTTGATAACTGAACACACGGAGCGCTTGAAAGTTCAGCCACTAAAACCTCGAGGCCGGCGGAGAATACTAATGAGGTGCTGTACGATTATTAGCGGACAGATATAAAGATGAGCGCCTCTCCTGTCCACAGGTGGTGTCTGGTACTGCAGCCAAGCCCGACGCAGTACCAGACTCTGCCCCTGGAGAGCTGTGGCGCTCCTTCTGGAAGAGAACTCCATTCATTTCCTAATCCTTGAAAACTCCTTCACCTTATACCAATCTTTAGTTAAAGCATGCTGTATACTCTAGTAACATCCAGAGCTGCACTCACAATTCCTTTGTTGCATCGTGATCTATTCACATACAAGTCTGCATCAAAAATCTTGCTGATTGTCAAATAAAATCTATCCCTGTGGAGCTAAATGAAGTCGCTCTGAGGTTATTGGGGGGGACGCACATTTCAGCATCTCCCGCAGCGATATATCCACCGATAAGTGTAGGTTTACACCAATGCACGGAACGGCCAGCACACGGTCGTGTGCATGAGCCCTAACAGTGTCCTCCACAGCGCCCCCCCATAACAGTGACAGCCACAGATCCCCTATAACAGTGTCATCCACAGAGCCCCCATAACAGTGACATCCATAGAGCCCCCATAACAGTGTCATCCACAGATCCCCCATAACAGTGACATCCACAGTGCCCCCATAACAGTGACATCCACAGTGCCCCATAACAGTGACATCCACAGCGCCCCCATAACAGTGACATCCACAGTGCCCCCATAACAGTGACGTCCACAGTGCCCCCATAACAGTGACATCCACATTTCCCCCATAACAGTGTCATCCACAGATCCCCCATAACAGTGACATCCACAGTGCCCCCATAACAGTGTCATCCACAGATCCCCCATAACAGTGACATCCACAGTGCCCCCATAACAGTGACATCCACAGATCCCCCATAACAGTGTCATCCACAGTGCCCCCATAACATTGACATCCACAGTGCCCCCATAAGTGTCATCCACAGTGCCCCCATAACAGTGACATCCACAGATCCCCCATAACAGTGACCTCCACAGTGCCCCCATAACAGTGACCTCCACAGTGCCCCCATAACAGTGACCTCCACAGTGCCCCCATAACAGTGACATCCACAGTGCCCCCATAACAGTGACCTCCACAGTGCCCCCATAACAGTGACATCCACAGTGCCCCCCATAACAGTGACCTCCACAGTGCCCCCATAACAGTGACCTCCACAGTGCCCCATAACAGTGACATCCACAGTGCCCCCATAACAGTGACATCCACAGTGCCCCCATAACAGTGACATCCACAGTGCCCCCATAACAGTGACATCCACAGTGCCCCCATAACAGTGTCATCCACAGCGCCCCCATAACAGTGACCTCCACAGCGCCCCCATAACAGTGACCTCCACAGTGCCCCCATAACAGTGACCTCCACAGTGCCCCCATAACAGTGACATCCACAGTGCCCCCATAACAGTGACCTCCACAGTGCCCCCATAACAGTGACATCCACAGTGCCCCCCATAACAGTGACCTCCACAGTGCCCCCATAACAGTGACCTCCACAGTGCCCCCATAACAGTGACCTCCACAGTGCCCCCATAACAGTGACATCCACAGTGCCCCCATAACAGTGACATCCACAGTGCCCCCATAACAGTGTCATCCACAGCGCCCCCATAAGTGACCTCCACAGTGCCCCCATAACAGTGACATCCACAGCGCCCCATAACAGTGACATCCACAGTGCTCCCATAACAGTGTCATCCACAGTGCCCCCCATAACAGTGACATCCACAGTGCCCCCATAACAGTGTCATCCACAGTGCCCCCCATAACAGTGACATCCACAGTGCCCCCATAACAGTGACATCCACAGTGCCCCCATAACAGTGTCATCCACAGATCCCCCATAACAGTGTCATCCACAGAGCCCCCATAACAGTGTCATCCACAGAGCCTCCATAACAGTGTCATCCACAGAGCCCCCATAACAGTGTCATCCACAGAGCCTCCATAACAGTGACATCCACAGTGCCCCCATAACAGTGTCATCCACAGAGCCTCCATAACAGTGACATCCACAGAGCCCCCATAACAGTGACATCCACAGTTCCCCCATATCAGTGTCCTCCACAGATCCCCCATAACAGTGCTCCCCCCATAACAGTGACATCCACAGGGTCCCCATAACAGTGTCATCCACAGAGCCCCCATAACAGTGACATCCACAGTTCCCCCATCAGTGTCCTCCACAGAGCCCCCATAACAGTGTCATCCACAGAGCCCCCATAACAGTGTCATCCACAGATCCCCCATAACAGTGTCATCCACAGAGCCCCCATAACAGTGTCATCCACAGATCCCCCATAACAGTAACGTCCACAGCGCCCCCATAACAGTGACATCCACAGTGCCCCCATAACAGTGACATCCACAGTGCCCCCATAACAGTGACATCCACAGATCCCCCATAACAGTGTCCTCCACAGTGCCCCCATAACAGTGTCCTCCACAGTGCCCCCATAACAGTGTCATCCACAGTTCCCCCCATAACAGTGTCATCCACAGATCCCCCATAACAGTGACCTCCACAGTGTCCCCATGACAGTGACATCCACAGTGCCCCCATAACAGTGACATCCACAGTGCCTCCATAGCAGTGTCATCCACAGTGCCCCCATAACAGTGACCTCCACAGTGTCCCCATAACAGTGACCTCCACAGTGTCCCCATGACAGTGACATCCACAGCGCCCCCATAACAGTGACATCCACAGAGCCCCCATAACAGTGTCATCCACAGTGCCCCCCTTAACAGTGACATCCACAGTGCCCCCATAAGTGTCATCCACAGTGCCCCCATAATAGTGACATCCACAGTGCCCCCATAACAGTGTCCTCCACAGTGCCCCCATAACAGTGACATCCACAGTGCCTCCATAACAGTGTCATCCACAGAGCCTCCATACAGTGACATCCACAGATCCCCCATAACAGTGTCATCCACAGATCCCCCATAACAGTGTCATCCACAGATCCCCCATAACAGTGTCATCCACAGAGCCCCCATAACAGTGTCATCCACAGTGCCCCCATAACAGTGTCATCCACAGTGCCCCCATAACAGTGTCATCCACAGAGCCCCCATAACAGTGACATCCACAGTGCCCCCATAACAGTGACATCCACAGTGCCCCCATAACAGTGACATCCACAGTGCCCCCATAACAGTGACATCCACAGTGCTCCCCCCATAACAGTGACATCCACAGGGTCCCCATAACAGTGTCATCCACAGAGCCTCCATAACAGTGACATCCACAGTGCCCCCATAACAGTGTCATCCACAGAGCCCCCATAACAGTGACATCCACAGTGCCCCCATAACAGTGACATCCACAGTGCTCCCCCCATAACAGCGACCTCCACAGTGCCCCCATAACAGTGTCATCCACAGTGCCCCCATAACAGTGACATCCACAGTGTCCCCATAACAGTGACCTCCACAGCGCCCCCATAACAGTGACATCCACAGTGCCCCCATAACAGTGACATCCACAGTGTCCCCATGACAGTGACATCCACAGTGCCCCCATAACAGTGACATCCACAGTGCCCCCCATAACAGTGACATCCACAGATCCCCCATGACAGTGTCATCCACAGTGTCCCCATAACAGTGACCTCCACAGTGTCCCCATGACAGTGACATCCACAGTGCCTCCATAACAGTGACATCCACAGAGCCCCCATAACAGTGACATCCACAGATCCCCCATGACAGTGTCACCCACAGTGCCCCCATAACAGTGACCTCCACAGTTCCCCCATAACAGTGACATCCACAGATCCCCCATGACAGTGACATCCACAGTGCTCCCCATAACAGTGACCTCCACAGATCCCCCATAACAGTGACATCCACAGATCCCCCATGACAGTGACATCCACAGATCCCCCATGACAGTGACATCCACAGTGCTCCCCATAACAGTGACATCCACAGATCCCCCATGACAGTGTCATCCACAGTGCCCCCATAACAGTGACATCCACAGTGCCCCCATGACAGTGTCACCCACAGTGCCCCCATAACAGTGACATCCACAGTGCCCCCATGACAGTGTCATCCACAGTGCCCCCATAACAGTGACATCCACAGTGCCCCCATGACAGTGACCTCCACAGTGCCCCCATGACAGTGACATCCACAGTGCCCCCATAACAGTGTCCTCCACAGTGCCCCCCATAACAGTGACATCCACAGTGCCTCCATAACAGTGACATCCACAGATCCCCCATGACAGTGTCATCCACAGTGCCCCCATAACAGTGACATCCACAGTGCCCCCATGACAGTGTCATCCACAGTGCCCCCATAACAGTGACATCCACAGTGCCCCCATGACAGTGTCACCCACAGTGCCCCCATAACAGTGACATCCACAGTGCCCCCATGACAGTGACATCCACAGTGCCCCCATAACAGTGACATCCACAGTGCCCCCATGACAGTGTCATCCACAGTGCTCCCCATAACAGTGACATCCAGAGTGCCCCCATAACAGTGTCATCCACAGTGCCCCCATAACAGTGACATCCACAGTGCCCCATAACAGTGACATCCACAGTGCCCCCCATAACAGTGACATCCACAGTGCCCCATAACAGTGACATCCACAGTGCCCCATAACAGTGACATCCACAGTTCCCCCATAACAGTGACCTCCACAGTGCCCCCCATAACAGTGACCTCCACAGTGCTCCCCATAACAGTGACATCCACAGCGCCCCCCATAACAGTGACATCCACAGTGCCCCCCATAACAGTGACATCCACAGTGCCCCCCATACCAGTGACATCCACAGTGCCCCCATAACAGTGTCATCCACAGTGCCCCCATAACAGTGTCATCCACAGTGCCCCATAACAGTGTCATCCACAGTGCCCCATAACAGTGACATCCACAGTGCGAGAGATCAGCATGGAGTCGTGGGGTCACCAGTACATAGGTCTGTGCTGGGAGAGATCAGACATCAGTCAGTCGGGGGGTGAAGTGGGAGCCCCATATACACGTACGATCGCAGAGCGCTTCATTTCCAGCCTCGGCCGCAGAGCACGGTATCACATCTCCTCCAATATCGGAGGCAGCGGATAATAATTAATCCCTGTAAGATTTCCTCGGAGTAGATTTGGGGATTTTTAATGAAGACGCGTTTTCCTGGGTCAGCGCTGAAGTTCATTCCAGGAAGACGGGATTTAACCCTCCTGTGTCCAATTAATTCTGAGACTGGCGCCTGGCCAAAATAATATAATTCACGGTTAATTTCTGCCTGAGCCAACTGGAGATGTGCAAGTTATGGATGGTCCAGGTACGGAAATGGCTGCGTGTACCAGAGGAAGGGACGCAGGATCAGCCGAAGTCAATACTGGCCCTGGCGGGTTCTGGTCTGACACGGGGACCAGTGAGTGAAGGGACTGGAGCAGACTCCTCGTAATTAGGCTTCATGCACACGAACGTTGTTTTGGTCCGCATCCGAGCCGCAGTTTTTGCAGCTTGGATGCATTGCAGACCAATTCACTTCAATGGGGCCGCAAAAGATGCGGACATCACTCCGCGTGCTGTCCGCATCCACTCCGCGTGCTGTCCGCATCCACTCCGCGTGCTGTCCGCATCCACTCCGCGTGCTGTCCGCATCCACTCCGCGTGCTGTCCGCATCCACTCCGCGTGCTGTCCGCATCCACTCCGCGTGCTGTCCGCATCCACTCCGCGTGCTGTCCGCATCCACTCCGCGTGCTGTCCGCATCCGTTGCTCCGTTCCATGGTCTGCAAAAAAAAAATATATAACCTGTCCTATTCTTGTCCGTTTTGCAGACAAAAATTTAATGATTTTCCTAATTTATGACGTAAAGTCATGATTTTATGAAAGACACGGAGGCTCCTATTGCTTAACCCTTTCTTTACTGAACCACACAGCAGCAAAGAAAATACAATAACATAATCCACCAATGGGCGAATAGCCGTCCTCCTAGCCACAGTATAAAGGGAACTCCTCTCAAGTCCTTCTTCCTCTTTCTTTGTCTTCTCGACATCTCCATCAGAAGGAACCGGAACGAACGCCATCTGAAGAACACCGATCAACTCCAAACGTAGAGCCAAAACCAATCTCCAACAACCGAAACGGAGAAACTGATAGCAAAACACCATCCGCCGAAGCAGGAATCAACCTTCCATCCGAAGTCTAACGGAATCAACCTTGAAAAAGAAACAAAACAGGTAATAGAAAATAACGCAAATAAGCGTCTAACTTTCAATATCATACTTGGAACAGAAATAAATATATGTACATAGATAAATAAGCATAAATTATCTGAAAAAAATGCTAATGGTCAAAAACGATATTAGAAAAAACCCCATTATTGTAACCAGTACCAAGAGCAGATCAAATTGAGGAGGGAAGAAAACTGGGTGGTCAATACTCGCCTCCGTGTCTTTCATAAAATCATGACTTTACGTCATAAATTAGGAAAATCATGAAATTTTATCTCAAGACACGGAGGCTCTAGATTAAAGCCGATTTACAATGGAAGCGAATACATGAGGGTCCAGTCTGAAATAAAATTCCTTAAAAGTGGAGACTCGCGACCAGTCCGCCAACTTCATGACATCCTCCAATCGCGCCCCAGACATAGCTAAGGATGTGGCGGAAGCCCCACGGACGGAATGCGCAGTAAAAATGGAAGTGTCTATACCTGAGAGAGACAAAATCCATTTCACCCAACTTGACAAAGTGACTGAAGAAACCGGAGCATAGGGCCCACGAAATGAAATAAACAACTGGGAGGCCGAAGATGACCGTAACGACTGAGTTCTGGATTCATACTCCTTCAGACATGCGACCGGACAGAGTGCCACAGATGAAGGAAAAACCGGGTAAGAGACTGAACTGATATTGGTCTTTGTACGTCGAGAAATATTAAATGTCACCCCTTCCGGAGTAAATGACCGGGCGTCATGATCCAAAGCTCGGACATCCGAAACCCTCTTACAGGAAATAAGACAAAAGAGAGTAACCAATTTGGCCGACAATTGGCGAAGTGACAATTCCTCATTGGCCTGCCAAGCCGAAAGGAAAGACAAAACCGTGGAGACGTCCCAAGAGCTAGTAAAGCGAGAACGATGAGCCGGAGGGAGGCGGGAACCCTTAAGTAACCTACACACCAGAGGATGCCGTCCAGACGGACAACCCTCAAACCCCCTATGTCCGGAGGAAATAGCTAATCTAAACAGGCCTTACCCTCCTCATAAAGAGAAGTGAGAAACTGGACAACATCGTTCACAGCTGCCGTAGCGGGATCCAAGTTCCGAAGGAGGCACCAACCAGACCAAGAGTGCCAAGCTGCCCGATAGACCCTTCTGGTTCCCACATCCACAAATGTAACTACTATAATACTGCTCCTATGTACAAGAATATAACTACTATAATACTGCTCCTATGTACAAGAATATAACTACTATAATACTGCTCCTATGTACAGGAATATAACTACTATAATACTGCTCCTATGTACAGGAATATAACTACTATAATACTGCTCCTATGTACAGGAATATAACTACTATAATACTGCTCCTATGTACAGGAATATAACTACTATAATACTACCTCCTATATACAAGAATATAACTACTATAATACTGCTCATATGTACAAGAATATAACTACTATACTACTGCTCCAATGTACAAGAATATAACTTCTATAATACTGCTCCTATGTACAGGAATATAACTACTATAATACTGCTCCTATGTACAGGAATATAACTACTATAATACTGCCTCCTATGTACAAGAATATAACTACTATAATACTGCCTCCTATGTACAAGAATATAACTACTATAATACTGCCTCCTATGTACAAGAATATAACTACTATACTACTGCTCCTATGTACAAGAATATAACTACTATAATACTGCTCCTATGTACAAGAATATAACTACTATAATACTGCTCATATGTACAAGAATATAACTACTATAATACTGCCTCCTATGTACAAGAATATAACTACTATAATACTGCCTCCTATGTACAAGAATATAACTACTATAATACTGCCTCCTATGTACAAGAATATAACTACTATAATACTGCCTCCTATGTACAAGAATATAACTACTATACTACTGCTCCTATGTACAAGAATATAACTACTATAATACTGCTCCAATGTACAAGAATATAACTTCTATAATACTGCTCCTATGTACAGGAATATAACTACTATAATACTGCTCCTATGTACAGGAATATAACTACTATAATACTGCCTCCTATGTACAAGAATATAACTACTATAATACTGCCTCCTATGTACAAGAATATAACTACTATAATACTGCCTCCTATGTACAAGAATATAACTACTATAATACTGCCCCTATGTACAAGAATATAACTTCTATAATACTGCTCCTATGTACAGGAATATAACTACTATAATACTGCTCCTATGTACAGGAATATAACTACTATAATACTGCTCCTATGTACAGGAATATAACTACTATAATACTGCTCCTATGTACAAGAATATAACTACTATACTACTGCTCCAATGTACAAGAATATAACTTCTATAATACTGCTCCTATGTACAGGAATATTACTACTATAATACTGCTCCTATGTACAGGAATATAACTACTATAATACTGCTCCTTTGTACAAGAATATAACTACTATAATACTGCTCCTTTGTACAAGAATATAACTACTATAATACTACCTCCTATGTACAAGAATATAACTACTATAATACTGCCTCCTATGTACAGGAATATAACTACTATAATACTGCTCCTATGTACAAGAATATAACTACTATAATATTACCTTCTATGTACAAGAATATAACTAATATAATACTGCCTTCTGTGTACAAGGATATAACTACTATAATACTGCTCCTATGTACAAGAATATAACGACTATAATACTGCTCCTATGTACAAGAATATAACTACTATAATACTGCTCCTATGTACAAGAATATAACTACTATAATACTGCCTCCTATGTACAGGAATATAACTACTATAATACTGCCTCCTATGTACAAGAATATAACTACTATAATACTGCCTCCTATGTACAAGAATATATCTACTATAATACTGCCTCCTATGTACAAGAATATAACTACTATAATACTGCCTTCTGTGTACAAGAATATAACTACTATAATACTGCCTTCTATGTACAAGAATATAACTACTATAATACTGCTCCTATGTACAAGAATATAACTACTATAATACTGCCTCCTATGTACAAGAATATATCTACTATAATACTGCCTCCTATGTACAAGAATATAACTACTATAATACTGCTCCTATGTACAAGAATATAACTACTATAATACTGCCTCCTATGTACAAGACTATAACTACTATAATACTGCCTCCTATGTACAAGAATATAACTACTATAATACTGCCTTCTGTGTACAGGAATATAACTACTATAATACTGCCTCCTATGTACAAGAATATAACTACTATAATACTGCTCCTATGTACAAGAATATAACTACTATAATACTGCTCCTATGTACAAGAATATAACTACTATAATACTGCCTCCTATGTACAGGAATATAACTACTATAATACTGCCTCCTATGTACAAGAATATATCTACTATAATACTGCCTCCTATGTACAAGAATATAACTACTATAATACTGCCTTCTGTGTACAAGGATAT
Organism: Bufo gargarizans; assembly: GCF_014858855.1. Classification (NCBI taxonomy): domain Eukaryota; kingdom Metazoa; phylum Chordata; class Amphibia; order Anura; family Bufonidae; genus Bufo; species Bufo gargarizans. Next base: position 14,019,592 of record NC_058089.1, on the reverse strand, counting down.
AACTACTATAATACTGCCTCCTATGTACAAGACTATAACTACTATAATACTGCCTCCTATGTACAGGAATATAACTACTATAATACTGCCTCCTATGTACAAGAATATATCTACTATAATACTGCCTCCTATGTACAAGAATATAACTACTATAATACTGCCTTCTGTGTACAAGGATATAACTACTATAATACTGCCTCCTATGTACAAGAATATAACTACTATAATACTGCTCCTATGTACAAGAATATAACTACTATAATACTGCCTCCTATGTACAGGAATATAACTACTATAATACTGCCTCCTATGTACAAGAATATATCTACTATAATACTGCCTCCTATGTACAAGAATATAACTACTATAATACTGCCTTCTGTGTACAAGGATATAACTACTATAATACTGCCTCCTATGTACAAGACTATAACTACTATAATACTGCCTCCTATGTACAAGAATATATCTACTATAATACTGCCTCCTATGTACAAGAATATAACTACTATAATACTGCCTTCTGTGTACAAGGATATAACTACTATAATACTGCTCCTATGTACAAGAATATAACTACTATAATACTGCCTCCTATGTACAAGAATATAACTACTATAATACTGCTCCTATGTACAAGAATATAACTACTATAATACTGCCTCCTATGTACAGGAATATAACTACTATAATACTGCCTCCTATGTACAAGAATATATCTACTATAATACTGCCTCCTATGTACAAGAATATAACTACTATAATACTGCCTTCTGTGTACAAGGATATAACTACTATAATACTGCCTCCTATGTACAAGACTATAACTACTATAATACTGCCTCCTATGTACAGGAATATAACTACTATAATACTGCCTCCTATGTACAAGAATATATCTACTATAATACTGCCTCCTATGTACAAGAATATAACTACTATAATACTGCCTTCTGTGTACAAGGATATAACTACTATAATACTGCTCCTATGTACAAGAATATAACTACTATAATACTGCCTCCTATGTACAAGAATATAACTACTATAATACTGCTCCTATGTACAAGAATATAACTACTATAATACTGCTCCTATGTACAAGAATATAACTACTATAATACTGCCTCCTATGTACAGGAATATAACTACTATAATACTGCCTTCTGTGTACAAGGATATAACTACTATAATACTGCTCCTATGTACAAGAATATAACTACTATAATACTGCCTTCTGTGTACAGGAATATAACTACTATAATACTGCCTCCTATGTACAAGAATATAACTACTATAATACTGCTCCTATGTACAAGACTATAACTACTATAATACTGCCCCTATGTACAAGAATATAACTACTATAATACTGCTCCTATGTACAAGAATATAACTACTATAATACTGCCTCCTATGTACAGGAATATAACTACTATAATACTGCCTCCTATGTACAAGAATATATCTACTATAATACTGCCTTCTATGTACAAGAATATAACTACTGTAATACTGCCTTCTGTGTACAAGGATATAACTACTATAATACTGCCTCCTATGTACAAGAATATAACTACTATAATACTGCCTTCTGTGTACAGGAATATAACTACTATAATACTGCTCCTATGTACAAGAATATAACTACTATAATACTGCCTCCTATGTACAAGAATATAACTACTATAATACTGCTCCTATGTACAAGAATATGACTACTATAATACTGCTCCTATGTACAAGAATATAACTACTATAATACTGCCTCCTATGTACAGGAATATAACTACTATAATACTGCCTTCTGTGTACAAGGATATAACTACTATAATACCGCTCCTATGTACAAGGATATAACTACTATAATACTGCTCCTATGTACAAGAATATGACTACTATAATACTGCTCCTATGTACAATACTATAACTACTATAATACTGCTCCTATGTACAAGAATATAACTACTATAATACTGCCCCTATGTACAGGAATATAACTACTATAATACTGCCTCCTATGTACAAGAATATAACTACTATAATACTGCTCCTATGTACAGGAATATAACTACTATAATACTGCCTCCTATGTACAGGAATATAACTACTATAATACTGCTCCTCTGTACAAGAATATAACTACTATAATACTGCTCCTATGTACAGGAATATAACTACTATAATACTGCCTCCTATGTACAGGAATATAACTACTATAATACTGCCTTCTGTGTACAAGAATATAACTACTATAATACTGCCTCCTATGTACAAGAATATAACTACTATAATACTGCTCCTATGTACAAGAATATAACTACTATAATACTGCTCCTATGTACAGGTATATAGTTCTGGGCAGGTAGATCTGTTTGGATCCTCTTTCCTTCTGTTCTGGATCTTTTTGGCTTCCTCCTTCGGGATCTGATTAGCAGTTGTTCTGTGGATCATGTTTGGCGGTACATTAATTGCTCTACATGCAGATAACATGCTAGAAATGTAGAATATTTTATATGAACCTCAGAAAGCTCAGACTCCAGATCTTTTCCCTTTTTTTCTTAGGAGGAGACGTTGAAGAAGCTGCTAACAATCAATTGAGTGTCCTGAGCGCTGGAGCTGCAGCCGGAGCACGATTCATCTGAAATGTTCCAGATAGCAGCCATGTTATTGTGAGGAACAAGGAGCTTAATGGGAACTCATTTCCCCAGTGAACGCCATTTGTGCCTTGAAATTGAGGCAAGAACTTTGGGCGTAGGAAGGAGATGTGCGCCTCACCGGGGACATGCTGTTGTTACGGAAAAACTAATTCACTAAAAATGGCTTACTGAATCAGAAAAAACTCCGACTGACAAGATTATCTCTGCGGCTGCCGCTCTCCAGTGCTCCGAGCAGACCACGGCTAGAAGAGGAGCTAAAGAGGTTGGAGAAACCGAACAATGACAAGAGTAATCGATAGTCAATTCACCTTCGTTATATACACTGAGGAGCAAAAGGGTAACAATGTTCTAAACTTCTGACTTTCTTTTTTATTATTCACTATTGACAGAATACCAAAAATCACAAACAAAAGAGTAATATCAAAATATATACTTCCGACTTCCAGGCTTCGTATCTCACCATCCACTACAGCTTCGACCATGAGACTCCCATCATCCTACAGACAATCTTCTTGGCTATCTCATACATTGGACTTGCAGCTATTCAGCATATGACTAGTTCTGCAGATTCTTCTCATGTAACTGCATTGTTCCTGTTCTGCTCCTGGTGGTGGAACAATCTTCTTCTTCTTGTAGACTACAGATTACAGCCAGTCCTCACATTCCCAAATATCTCAGCGTGTTATTAGGTAGATTCCCAAGTGAAAGGTCACTGGTTGGAATCCAGGAGCCACCATGAAGAAGATCTCCCAAGAAAAGAGAAACAGCGTCATCCAGCTCATCGATAGCGGTATCTCGGCCAAGAAAATTGCCAAACTGCATCATGTGAGGCCATGACAGCTGGAAGAATCCGAAATAAAGGCCAAGAGGTGGACATCTGGGCAAAATACCGGAGTCAACAAATTGGCTCATCACAAGGTCTATCAGTTCTGGGGCGACAAACACGGCAGTGACGGCGGCTCGTATGCTTCGTAATAGTGAGATCACAGACGCCCAAGCAGGAGCCATGTGACATGCATTACACAAGTCTGGAATGGTGGTCCGAAAAAAGAAGCCTCAACTTCAATATCGTCATAAGAAGCATCGGCTCGAGTTTGCAAAAAAAGTATTAACAGTGGACAGTAGAAGATGGGAAACGGGTGATTTGGAGCAATAAGACGAAAGTCAATAGACTGGGCTCTGATGGGGCAAATGGGTCTGGAAGAAACAAGGGAGAAAGGGCTAACGTGTCGGGAAATGGAAGGAACTGTCAAGTTGGGTGGAGAAAGCCTGATGATATAGTGTTGTTTCACAGCCAAAGGCGCTAGATACTTGACCAGGATCAATGGTGGTCTCAATGCTGAGCTATAAGTGAGTATCCTAGAAAACAAATTACTTCCTACACTCAAATACTATAGGTATGAAAAGGATGATGTAGTGTTCCACCAGGACAACAACCCGAAGCATAAGTCGAGATTGGAGAAGAAATGGTTCAAAGACAGTGAAGTAGAGGGGCTGGATCGGCCCACACACTCCCCAGACCTCAACCCAATCCAACACTTGTGGGTAGAGTTAAAGAAAAAGCTGTATTCGTACCCAAGTGAGCCGACCAGTATGGCCAACATTGAGAATGTGTCGAAGAAAACTGGGAACAGATTTCGGTCAAGACATACCTGAATCTGATGAAGAGCATGCCCAGAAGGGTTCAGGCAGTGCTGGAAGCCAAAGGTGGATTTACAAAATACTAATAAAATAATAAAAATTAATAATTAGAACTTTAAGAGCAAAACAGTAACAACGCAGTCACATGACAAGAATCTGCAGAACTAATCATATGCTAAATAGCTGCAAGTCCAATGTATGTATGAGATAGCCGAGAGGATTGTCTATAAGATGAGATCTGGAGCCTGAAAGTCAGAAGTTCTAACCATTATTAACCTTTTGCTTGTCAGTGTATACGGACACTGCACAGTAACACTTCTCCTGTCCTGTATACTGGGTGTAATCCTCAGTATCTGCTCTTACTCTGTATATATATACACAGCACAGTACCACTTCTCCTGTCCTGTATACTGGGTGTAATCCTCAGTATCTGCTCTTATTCTGTATATGGACACTGCACAGTACCACTTTTCCTGTCCTGTATACCGGGTGTAATCCTCAGTATCTGCTCTTATTCTGTATATATATACACTGCACAGTACCACTTTTCCTGTCCTGTATACCGGGTGTAATCCTCAGTATCTGCTCTTATTCTGTATATATATACACTGCACAGTACCACTTCTCCTGTCCTGTATACTGGGTGTAATCCTCAGTATCTGCTCTTATTCTGTATATGGACACTGCACAGTACCACTTTTCCTGTCCTGTATACCGGGTGTAATCCTCAGTATCTGCTCTTATTCTGTATATATATACACTGCACAGTACCACTTCTCCTGTCCTGTATACTGGGTGTAATCCTCAGTGTGCAGGAGCCACTGGTCGGGTGTGGTTGTGTGTGGAGGAGCTCCTGCTGATTGCTAACGAGACTTCCAGGGATTTTTCCAGCTATCCCAGCCCAGGCCCTGCCTCTCTCTCCCCAGGGAGGTGGTGGGGTCCTGGGCTATGAAGCGACTCAAGACCCAGGATCCTGCTTCCCGGGGTAGGCCGGCGGGAGGTAGGGGAGGTGAGCTACCGGCCTCAGTTCCATCTTCCGCCCCGGGGGTCAGAAGATCCAGCAGGAGTCGTGGTGCAGCGGCCCCTGCAGCCCCCGGAGGTGAAGCCGTGTCCATCGCCGGCGGTTCCAGGAGGGCGGACAGTAGCCCTCCAAGAGGTACGCGGAGTGCTCCTGGGGATGGGCTGGTTCCGGTCGAGGCTGACTGGGGTGACATGAAGCCCCGGGAACTGATCGCCGTTTACAGCTCCCGGATCGCGGCCTACCTCCGGGAGTTCGAGGAGGCGAATAGGACCCTCAAGAAGGTGAGGGAGCAATTAAGGCTTGAGAGGGGGAAGGTGGACAAAGCGGCCAGAAAAAACTGGCCGGAAATAACAAGGAAAATAAAAGGCTTGAAAGAAGTTATAAAAGAGCTGCAGGAAAGAATGGGGGCCATTCTGGAGAACAGTGGCCCCTTTAAGGAAAAGCTCCTGAATGACAAAAGATTTAATGAAATGGCTGGAAACCAAAAACAGCAAGAAGATGACTCCTCTAGTGAGGAGGAAGTGTCGGACATGGGGGGGCAACCTGTGGAAACTGGCATCACCGCAGAGCAGGTGTGCCTGCCCCCCACTAGTTCCGATGAAGAAGGCGGGTACAGTGAGAACAGCGGAGTTGGGGGTCAGCTTATGGCCGAGATACGCCACCTGGAGTCCCCCAAAATTCGTGAGGACATTTGCTTTGGTGACGAATTACCTGAAGATGAGCCAATAGGAAAGAAGAGAAAGGCAAAGACATTAAAGCCAGAGGTGAGGTATGTCTATGTGACCCACCCTGCGTGCCCGGGGCCAGCTGAAAAGCCAGCTCAGGGCACGAACCCCACCATCCTCCCTGGCCCGGTCTCTGCTGTGGGACCGGTGCGTAGGAGTGGGGAGACAGACGTGGCAAAGATGGCGCAGGACGCCGTCCCTGTTTGCGGTAACAGGGGCGGTGAGGAAAAGCAGGAGGGGCCAGACAGGAAGGCTCCCGGGGCGAGTGGCGAGGGGGGCATGGTTGGTGGTCGGGTGGCTCCGCCCGCCTCTGCTGGGGCACTGGACATGTGCCGGATGGAGGTGCGGCGGGGCGATGTGGCTGCCACTGCCCCCCTTGCAGAGGTTGTTGCCGGGATCCCTGTCCTGGGGTCTGCGTCCTCTGCCCCGGTCTGCTTTGCCGCTCCCGTGCGCCCTGCAGTCCCCCATGCCGGTTTTGGCATGGCGGCGGGGGACGGGGGGGCAGGGGTGGCGGGGGTGGCTGTGGGTGGAGGGGGTGCGGCTGCGGGTACAGCGGTATCCCGATCCGGAGTTGCAGGGGGAGGGTGCGAGGTGGCTGCCTCCGCCCCTCCCAAGTTGTGTGCCCGGGTCCTTGCCGGGGTTCCAGTCTCCTCTGCCCCGGTCTGCTCCGCTTCAGTCCCTTCCGCTGGTATTGTCGTGGCGGCAGGGAGTGGAGGCGCAGTGGGAGTGGTCAGGGGTGGAGGGGGTGGGGCTTCGGATATCCACAAAGGAGCTAAGAGCAGTGTGTCTGTAGGCAGAGAGGGAGGGGGCGGTCCTGATGCGAGTGTGGTGCGCACCGCCCCTCCCTCCTGCACGGTCCGTCAAGTGGATAAGGCCGGCGTGGCTGGGACCAGTGGTTCTACAGCCCGCCGGCCCGAAAAATCCGGAAAGACTGTTAAAAATGTGTCCAGTAAGGAAATGATGGACAAAAGAAATAAAGTGACCTCTGTCCCCTCTGGCCCAGCAGTGTGTGTGGGCGGAGGGGAGAGTGCGGTAGTGGCCACTGAAGAAGTGGTCACTTGTGTGAATACGGTTTTTGTTAGTGGTGTTGCCCCGGGCCCTGATGGAGGGGTGAATGTTGGAGGTCGGCCGACCACTGTACAAGTGGCCGGTGCGCCTCATGTAGCCCCTTCAAAGGGGTCTGGAGTGACACCTGCTGTAGATAGGTCTGGGGGGGGTGGGGGCGGGCCCGGTCCGGCTGCCCCTCCTGCGTCGGTTACGCCTGGCAGAAGTTATGCTGGTGTGGTCGCCGGCGCAGGGGGGGAGGGGCGGTCCCCATTGTCCTCCCCATTACCAATGTCTGGTGACGGTAACTTGCAGCGGCAACTTCTAGAGGCTCTTAGGAAAGGGGAGAATTCCATTACAGTAGGGGGGCAGCAGGTAGATCTATCCTTCTGGATAGACAGGCATGGCCTGCGTGCCTTCCGAGAGCAAGGCGGGGGCGAGACCACCTGGTCCTCACCCACAACCGGCCCTGGGTCAGTCAGACGGAATGTTGTCTGTCTGAAATGGAGAGGCAATGAAGCGTGCCCTACCAGGAAGAGGGTGGCGGAGCTTCTCTTTCAGATGGGCATCAGGGCATGTGACATCTTTGCCCTGATACATCCGTATGGCACCCGGGAGTTTGATGTCAGTTTTGCCCGGCCAGAGGGTCTTGAACTTTTCTGGTCTGGGTATGAGCTGGCAAAAGACCAGCCGGACTGGCAGGGGTTTTTTGTGCAAGCGATAACCCGCCAGAATGAGGTCAAGAAAGTGACCGTTCTGACCCGTAACGAGTCACTTTCTTGTGTTGACATCTTGACCTGGTTGAGCAGGAACGGGGACGTCCAGGGTCTTCCTAGCAAGAACCTGGATGAGTTTGGCATCTGGTCGGGTGCCTGGACGTTTCAGATTAAGTTGAAACATTCAGGGGGGTCGGTTTCCCACATACCGTCATCTGCTTTCCTTGGTCGGGATAGGATCATGGTGTTCTACAGGGGGCAGCCTAAGCTGTGTTACAAGTGCGGCAGCCCTTCGCACTTCAGCGCCAGCTGCCGAGTGCAGAGGTGCGCGTTGTGCGGGGGTGAAGGCCATCTAGCTGCATCTTGTGGGCAGATTAGATGCAACCTGTGTGGTGAGCTAGGGCACCCGTTCAGTCGTTGCCCTCGCTCTGTCGCCAACGTGGCTCGTGCACGCGCAGAGGCGAGCCGGGAGGCCCCCACTGCCGAGGCGAGTGCTGGCGAAGGCGACAGGGCAGTGGGGTCAATGAAGAGAAAAGAAAGCCCGTCCCAGCAGAGACGGAGGGAGAGGCGTCAAATGGAGAGGGGGCAGGTGGAACCCCCTCCTGGGGTGATGCCTGTGCCCTCCCAAGAGAATGCCTCTCCTAGAGCTGAGACCCTGGGGGATATCGAGGTGAATGAGGAACTCAGCGAGACTAGACCGTTCCGAGGTGACTCTGTCCTCTTGCTACGAGAGTGCAACAGAGGAGAGTGAGACAGAGTCTAAAAGAACAAGAAGGAAACGTCTGACCAAAAAAAGATCTAGCCCGGCTAGAGTGCCTGTGGAAGGCAAAGCCAGCTCCCCCCTGGACCTCTCTAATCCTGACTCTCTTCCCCTGGATCTTTCCAACCGGTACCTCACCTTGGATGAGATCTCTTCTTCCGGGGAGGAGGTTGAAGGTGGGGAGCCGGAGGGGCAAGAGAAGGAGCCTCTGGAAGGGCCCGCGCCTCCCTCCGGTGAGGATGCAAGGTCCTCGGGAGGTGGGGCGGGTCCAGGCGCTGGTAATGGGAATGACAAGGGTGGTGCGAAGGGGGAGGCGGTGGTGACTAATGAGATGGACACCACTGTCTCTCTCAAAAGAGATCGTGCCACCTTAGGGGGTAGCCCCAAGAGGGGTAAGAAAAAGAACAAGAAGGGGAAGGGAAGGAAGAAGGCCGTCTAACTTAATCACTCTGTATGGCGGCACTCACTCCGTTGACGCTGGCGACCATTAATGTCGCCAGTATTAAATCGGATGCGGCTAGGTTTGCAGCCTTTGATTTTCTCAGCCGGGTTGAAGCTGACATTTTATTTTTGCAAGAGACCAGGCTGCCAGATTTGGCGGCTGTGTATAAAGCAAAAAAGGAGTGGAGGCGTGGTCCATCATATTGGTCTCTTGCGGCTGAGCCGTATAGCGGAGTGGCGGTTCTTTTTACCGCACCAGTAGAAAGCCGACGAGTGATTGAGTTAGAAATGGGGAGGTGTTTGATTTTAGATGTCCTCATGAAGGGTCAAGAGCTTCGCCTGATAAACATCTATGGTCCCCAAACCAGGTGGGATCGGAAGCGTCTCTTTATGAGGATCAAACCTTTCCTTTTTACGAGTCGGCAGGTGGTCTTTGGCGGGGACTTTAATACAGTCACTAGGTCCCAAGACCGGGGAGGCGCCAGAAACCGGCTGGCTTATGATAGTGTATCCCTGAATAGCATAGCTAGCGAGGCTCGCCTGGTGGATGTCCACATTAGGCACACCCCAGGCCACGGTGGTTTCACTTATTATAGAGGTAGTCAGATTAGGTCTAGAATAGACAGGTTTTATTTAAAGGAGGAGACTACTTTTTCACCTTTAGAGGTGGTAGAGGTGGAATTCTCTGATCACTGTATGATTATGTTCTCTTTGAATGTTGCAGAATCCCCCCAAATGGGAAGAGGCTATTGGAAGCTAAATTCGGCCCTCCTGGAGGAAGCAGAGGTGAGACAATCCTTTAAGGACTTCCTTCAGAGTCAGGTAGAGTTGCTGGATCTTTGTGACACTAAGTCTGAGTGGTGGGAGATATTCAAAGATCGGGTGGCAAAATTCTTCCGCCAGCTCTCGAGCCTCAGGTCCCTGGACAGGTACCGCTTGTATCAGGGTCTGAGGAGGAAACTCGAACAACTGGTCTCGACTGGAGGTAGCCGAGAGGATATCTCCAGGGTGAAATCTTTGCTTAAGAGGTGCCAGTACGATAGGCACACATCTTTGGTTTTTGAGAGGGATTTCGGGAAGTACCGCTCGCCCGACCCTTACAGAAACTGTAAGATGTCAGTGAAAAGTAAGTTGGTGACGGGACTGGTCGATGGTACGGGATCTCTGGATAGGTCCAGATCAGGGATCTTGGAAATCGTCAAGTCCTTCTACTCGTGCCTCTTGAGGAAGAAGGATCTGAATCGGGACAGGATTTCGGCTTTCCTGGCTGAAACCATCCCTGAGTCAAGAGTAGACCTCTCTTGGCGTTTTGATAGAAGAAATCAGAGAAGAGGAAGTCAGCCTGGCGATCGAAGGGCTTGCCCTAAAGAAGTCGCCAGGCCCGGATGGCTTAACATCCGAGTTTTATAAGACCTTTAAGGACTCCTTGGTTCCCCTCTTGACTAAGGTATTCAATGAGTGCCTTTCCTCGGGTGCTCTGCCAAAGTCAATGAGGAGGTCAGCTCTGATCCTTATATCAAAGGGTAAAGATCCGAGCCGTATTGAGAATTGGCGTCCCATAGCGCTTCTCAATACGGACAGAAAGATCCTGGCCAAGATACTGTTTAAACGGTTGGTGCAGTTTGCGCCCCGGCTCCTTTCGGAGACCCAACATTGCTCAGTTCCAGGCCGAAGCACGTTTAGTGCTGTGCTCGGTGTCCGAGAGGCAGTGGAGCAGAGTAGGGCGGGTAACTGGAAGGGGTACATGCTGGCTTTAGATCAGGCAAAGGCTTTTGATCGGGTTGACCACGAGTACCTCTGGGCAGTCCTTCTGAAATATGGCCTGCCGGGGGGGTTTGTCGATTGGTTAAAGATCTTGTATGCAGGGGCAGAGAGTTTCCCTCTGGTGAACGGTTGGTCTGGCAGCCCTTTTGAGGTCGGGTCTGGAGTCCGCCAGGGTTGTCCATTGAGCCCGCTCTTATACGTGTTTGCGATTGATCCTTTTATTAGGAGGATTGATCGAGGACCGTTGGCGGGAGTCAGGATGAGTCTGGAGGAGCCGGAAGCCACTCTGAGGGTGGTGGCGTATGCCGATGACGTCACTGTTTTCGTGTCCTCGGGAGGGGAGGCGGAATACGTGATGTCGGAGGTAGAACGCTACTCGGAAGTTTCCGGGTCCGTGATTAACCGGGATAAGTGTGAGAGTCTCTGGCTGGGAGGGGGTGATCCATCTTTCGGTCTCCCGGACACCCTCCCAGAGCCCCAGTCGTCAGCCAAAGTCCTAGGCGTTCAATTCGGCCATGGGGATTATCCCACCCAAAATTGGGACAGCAGGCTCACGATCGCCGCTCAGAAGGTTGACCAGTGGAAGGGTTGGTCTTTGACCCTCAGAGAAAGGGTGAACCTGATCAAGACTTACCTTCTCCCTTTGCTTATCTATTTGGCCAGTGTATGTGTCTTGCCAGAACCTCTCTGGACTCGGGTTTACAGTCTGTTCTTTCAACTGTTATGGGGGAATAGGCTGAACCTAGTCAAGAGAGAGGTGACATACCGTACGAGGAGATTAGGGGGGTTGGGTATGGTCAACCCAGTGGTGTTCCTCGTGAACACCTTTGTTAAGATCAACCTGGCAAACCTCTGGAAAGAGAGGGCTCCTCCGTGGGTAGTCTCTTGCAGGGGTTGGTTTCGGCCTTTCTTCCAGGAGTGGGAGACAGGAGGGCAAGTGAAGGATTTGCGTACACCTCACGGATATCTTCCGGCTTATGTCACCCCGATTCTGAAGGTGATCCGCCAGTGGGGTTTGGGAGTGAGGGAAATCAAGACCCAGTCGAGGAGATCCCTTGACGAGAGGGTCTTGTTGACCCACTTCCGAAAGCCCCTGGCCCTTAAGGATTGCCCAAGCCGGGATCTAGACAGGGGTTTACAGTTGTTAAATTCGGCAAGGATCCCCTTGAAGTTTTGGGATTTGGCTTGGCGCTGCTTTCACAGGAAGCTGTATGTAAGGGGCAACTTGAGGTATAGGAACTCTGATGAAAGGGGTTGTCCCCGGGAGGAGTGTGGCGACATACTGGAAAGTATGGAGCACTTCCTGCTTCAGTGTCCCTTTAATACAGAGGTATACAAACGGGTGGGCGCATCCATTGGCTGGCCTAGGCTAGCCAACCTCTCCTATGCGGAATGGGCTTATGGAGCATTCAAAGGTTTGGGAAGAAGGGACCCATGCACAGCTTTTGTAGTTAGCATAGTGATCAGGTACTTCACATGGAACGCACGGTGTTTAGTTTCAACCCAGCAGAAAGTCCTCCCTGTGGAAGAGGTGTGTAGGAACATTCTAGGTGACCTGGCGAAGGTTCGCTCTCTTGAGTGCGAGAAGGTGGGTACGGATGGGGTCTCTTACCTCTGGAGAGGCTTCACCTTTGATGTACCTTAGCCTCAGTAGCACTTTTCCTGGTGTTGGGCTGAGGCTTTCACATTAGGTTTTTGTTTTGTATTTAAGATGAGTTTTTGAAGAAAGGTTTGCAAATGACTGAACTTGGGCCTTCGGGTGGATTTTAATATTGGTTTGTATAGATAGATATGGGTTGTTATAAGATGTATATATTGTATGATAGGGTAAGTGGGGTGTAGTTAGGTTGGGTGGGATGGGGTGGGGGGGTTCATATTTATTTATTTATTTTCGTGTGGGGAGGCCTGCATCCAGCCCTGGACTATGCGGACATAGGAGGACATGAGGCGAGGGGCTGGGTGTGGGTGGTGGAGGAAGGGCTGGCCTCATGGAGGGACAAGAGGCGGAGGTTGGCCCTGGGTGAAGGTGATGGGATAGATAGATTGGTAGGGTTAGTATAGGTTTGTTTTTGTTTTTCTCATATGTGTGTGTATACCCAAAAAAATACAAAAAAAAAAAAAAAATCTATACAAAAAAAAAAATACAAAAAAATCTATATATATTTAAAAAAAAATAAAAAAAAATATTTTTGTTATTTGATATTTTTAGTATGATTATTTATTGTGACAAGTTGTCTTTTTTTCTGTTAGAAACAATTTGTATAAATTTGTATATAGTCGGGGTTCAGCCGGATCGGATGTTTACGTTAGGCTAGGTTTTATTTTCTCTTTTTAGTAGGTATGAATGAGATAGTATGCATGGAGCTGGGCCAGTAGGGTAAGTGTATATACTTGTTTTATATATTGTATATTTATATATTGTATTTTTGTATAAAATTAAAAAGAGTTCCTCAGTATCTGCTCTTATTCTGTATATGGACACTGCACAGTACCACTTTTCCTGTCCTGTATACCGGGTGTAATCCTCAGTATCTGCTCTTATTCTGTATATATATACACAGCACAGTACCACTTCTCCTGTCCTGTATACTGGGTGTAATCCTCAGTATCTGCTCTTATTCTGTATATATATACACTGCACAGTACCACTTCTCCTGTCCTGTATACTGGGTGTAATCCTCAGTATCTGCTCTTATTCTGTATATGGACACTGCACAGTACCACTTTTCCTGTCCTGTATACCGGGTGTAATCCTCAGTATCTGCTCTTATTCTGTATATATATACACTGCACAGTACCACTTCTCCTGTCCTGTATACTGGGTGTAATCCTCAGTATCTGCTCTTATTCTGTATATGGACACTGCACAGTACCACTTTTCCTGTCCTGTATACCGGGTGTAATCCTCAGTATCTGCTCTTATTCTGTATACAGTATATAGACACTGCACAGTACCACTTCTCCTGTCCTGTATACTGGTTGGAATCCTCAGTATCTGCTCTTATTCTGTATATATATACACTGCACAGTACCACTTCTCCTGTCCTGTATACCGGGTGTAATCCTCAGTATCTGCTCTTATCCTGTATATATATATATATATACACTGCACAGTACCACTTCTCCTGTCCTGTATATACAGTTGCAAGAAAAAGTATGTGAACCCTTTGGAATGATTTGGATTTCTGCACAAATTGGTCATAAAATGTGATCTGATCTTCATCTAAGTCACAACAATAGACAATCACAGTCGGCTTAACCTAATAACACACAAAGAGTTAAATGTTACCATGTTTTTATTGAACACACCATGTAAACATTCACAGTGCAGGTGGGAAAAGTATGTGAACCCCTAGACTAATGACATCTCCAAGAGCTAATTGGAGTGAGGTGTCAGCCAACTGGAGTCCAATCAATGAGATGAGATTGGAGGTGTTGGTTACAGCTGCCCTATAAAACACACACCAGTTCTGGGTTTGCTTTTCACAAGAAGCATTGCCTGATGTGAATGATGCCTTGCACGAAAGAGCTCTCAGAAGACCTACGATTAAGAATTGTTGACTTGCATAAAGCTGGAAAGGGTTATAAAAGTATCTCCAAAAGCCTTGCTGTTCATCAGTCCACGGTAAGACAAACTGTCTATAAATGGAGGACGTTCAGCACTGCTGCTACTCTCCCTAGGAGCGGCCGTCCTGTAAAGATGACTGCAAGAGCACAGCGCAGACTGCTCAATGAGGTGAAGAAGAATCCTAGAGTGTCAGCTAAAGACTTACAGAAGTCTCTGGCATATGCTGACATCCTTGTCAGCGAATCTACGATACGTAAAACACTAAACAAGAATGGATTTCATGGGAGGACACCACAGAGGAAGCCACTGCTGTCCAAAAAACCATTGCTGCACGTTTACAGTTTGCACAAGAGCACCTGGATGTTCCACAGCAGTACTGGCAAAATATTCTGTGGACAGAGGAAACCAAAGTGGAGTTGTTTGGAAGAAACACACAACACTATGTGTGGAGAAAAAGAGGCACAGCACACCAACCTCAAAACCTCATCCCAACTGTGAGGTATGGGGGTGGGGGCATCATGGTTTGGGGCTGCTTTGCTGCGTCAGGGCCTGGACGGATTGCTATCATCAAAGGAAAAATGAATTCCCAAGTTTATCAAGACATTTTGCAGGAGAACTTAAGGCCGTCTGTCCACCAGCTGAAGCCCAACAGAAGATGGGTGCTGCAACAGGACAACAACCCAAAGCATAGAAGTAAATCAACAACAGAATGGCTTAAACAGAAGAGAATCCGCCTTCTGGAGCGGCCCAGTCAGAGTCCTGACCTCAACCCGATGGAGATGCTGTGGCAGGACCTCAAGAAAGCGATTCACACCAGACATCCCGAGAATATTGCTGAACTGAAACCGTTCTGTAAAGAGGAATGGCCAAGAATTACTCCTGACCGTTGTGCACGTCTGATCTGCAACTGCAGGGAACGTTTGGTGGAAGTTATTGCTGCCAAAGGAGGTTCAACCAGTTATTAAATCCAAGGGTTCACATACTTTTTCCACCTGCACTGTGAATGTTTACATGGTGCGTTCAATAAAAACATGGTAACATTTAACTCTTTGTGTGTTATTAGGTTAAGCCAACTGTGATTGTCTATTGTTGGGACTTAGATCAGATCACATTTTATGACCAATTTGTGCCGAAATCCAAATCATTCCAAAGGGTTCACATACTTTTTCTTGCAACTGTATATATACACTGCACAGTACCACTTCTCCTGTCCTGTATATATATATACACTGCACAGTACCACTTCTCCTGTCCTGTATATATATATACACTGCACAGTACCACTTCTCCTGTCCTGTATATATATATACACTGCACAGTACCACTTCTCCTGTCCTGTATACTGGGTGTAATCCTCAGTATCTGCTCTTATTCTGTATATATACACTGCACAGTACCACTTCTCCTGTCCTGTATACCGAGTGTAATCCTCAGTATCTGCTCTTATTCTGTATATATACACTGCACAGTACCACTTCTCCTGTCCTGTATACTGGGTGTAATCCTCAGTATCTGTCCGTTTTTGGTACGCAGGCTCACATGGGTCTTGTGGGATAAGTTCCTGACCTGTCCTGCCGTTTTGGATTGGCCACGCCCCCCCGCCATAGACGAGCCACGTTTGTAGTGCAGTGTATCAGTCTC
This sequence comes from Bufo gargarizans, assembly GCF_014858855.1. Taxonomy (NCBI): domain Eukaryota; kingdom Metazoa; phylum Chordata; class Amphibia; order Anura; family Bufonidae; genus Bufo; species Bufo gargarizans. The sequence goes on along the minus strand of NC_058089.1, from coordinate 14,003,611 downwards.
CAGGGACTGGGTTCCTTCCGGTTGGATTCTTTGGAGAGTTGCCTGGGAATGAGGCTTTTTAGTCGAGGCGATGAATGGCGTACTAGTAATGCACCTCTGGGCTTTCTCTTATGACTTCATTTCATCCTGTAATATTGTCCGTGTCCTATAATTGTGCAACGTAATAAACTCTAATAGAATTTCATTTGGTTTCGGTGAAGGCTGGATGGCGTCGGCGCTCGCTCGCAGCGCCATCATGATTGTTGCGGCCACACATGGCTGCCCCTGACCTTCTGCAGTCTTTGGGTGGATCTGGAAATATATTGATTCAATTACACAGTGATGACAAATGAAGGAAACGGAGAGGAGGGAAAGGTCACGAATCTGCGAGCGTGGAAATCTTCAGCCTTTTTCTGGTTTACCCCAAAAACGAGGAGAAAGTCATTCGGCTACAAACAAAGTCTCGTTACACGGTCATGACTTCAGCGCCTCTTTCTTTTTGGCTTTGGCGCCGGACTACCTCTCTCTGGACTTCTTATTTGGCGTTTTTTATCATATATTTTATAACAAGACACAATGTAACAGATCAGCGCAATGTCTCGAGGATTCATCTTTGGAGATACGGACACTCAGGGTCTGACGACGTGTTCATCGATATTCCGCCACCATCATCGGTATCAGTTTGTCCTGAGGACTTTTGTGATACATTTGTTTCAGTCTCACAGTTTTCGGGTTTTACTGGTGGCCGGGAACAAGAGAAAAAGTCTGAACTGAATCCAAGTTGATGGCGATATTGTGTCACACGTGCGCCCACCCTTATATTGTTATACACCTCGCCTCGAAACGCCCATCGGCTGCTGACATCATTGAGAAGAACATCACTCGCCTCCCCTCACTCCAGCCCTGTGTGCTCTCCGATACAATCTGATGATGTTATCAGGAAGAGCATACTTCACTCTGCTTGTTATTGCCATGGTAACCGGCACCACCTTGTGATATCATCAGATGGTGGATTCGTCTGGTGGTGTAGAGTATACTCGTTGTTAACCATTTACATGGTCGCTGTACATTTACACAACTTTACATACATCAATAGTACAGGCAAATAATAATAATAAATAACGCCAGCAAAAACCGAAAAGAATCGGCAAACCACAGAATTCTAGCAGTGGCCTAAAACTATACGTGTGTTTTACTGATACGCTGCCACGGATCATAACGGAATTTGGAATCCATAACGGGATTCTTCGATAACCCGAACTTTGGACGCTGAACTTAAACCACAAGTTCGCACAACGCTGGTCATAACTACAGCTACACTTCAAATGAAGGTTAATAATCAGATTTTATTAAATATAACAATAGTTTATACAAACCGGATTCTCAAAAAGTTGGGACACTAAACAAATTGTGAATAAAAACTGAATGCAATGATGTGTAGATGGCAAATGTCAATATGTTATGTGTAATAGAACGTAGATGACGGATCAAACGCTTAATCCGAGTAAATGTATCATTTTAAAGGAAAAATACGTTGATTCAATTTTTCACGGTGTCAACAAATCCCCAAAAAGTTGGGACAAGTAGCAATAAGAGGCTGGAAAAAGTAGATTTGAGCATAACGAAGAGCTGGAAGACCAATTACCACTAATTAGGGCAATTGGCAACATGATCGGGTATAAAAAGAGCTCCTCGGAGCGGCAGTGTCTCTCAGAAGCCAAGATGGGTAGAGGATCACCAATTCCCACAATGTTGCGCAGAAAGATAGTGGAGCAATATCAGAAAGGTGTTACCCAGCGAAACACTGCAAAGACTTTGCATCTATCATCATCCACTGTGCAGAACATCATCCGAAGAGTCAGAGAATCTGGAACAATCTCTGTGCGTAAGGGTCAAGGCCGTAAAACCATACTGGATGCCCGTGATCTCCGGGCCCTTACACGACACTGCACCACAAACAGGAATGCTACTGTAAAGGAAATCCCAGAATGGGCTCAGGAATACTTCCAGAAACCATTGTCAGTGACCACAATCCACCGTGCCATCCGCCGCTGCCAGCTGGAACTCTACAGTGCAAAGAAGAAGCCATTTCTAAGCAAGATCCACAAGCTCAGGCGTTTTCACTGGGCCAGGGATCATTTACAATGGAGTGTGGCAAAATGGAAGACTGTTCTGTGGTCAGACGAGTCACGATTCGAAGTTCTTTTTGGAAATCTGGGACGCCATGTCATCCGGACCAAAGAGGACAAGGACAACCCAAGTTGACCCTGCATTTTTCAACAAGATAATGCCGGACCACATTCTGCATCAATCACAACATCATGGCTGCGTAGGAGAAGGATCCGGGGACTGAAATGGCCGGTCTGCAGTCCAGATCTTTCACCTATAGAGAACATTTGGCGCATCATAAAGAGGAAGGTGCAACAAAGAAGGCCCAAGACGATGGAACAGTTAGAGGCCTGTATTAGACAAGAATGGGAGAGCATTCCTATTTCTAAACTTGAGAAACTGGTCTCCTCGGTCCCCAGACGTCTGCTGAGTGTTGTAAGAAGAAGGGGAGATGCCACACAGTGGTGAAAATGGCCTCGTCCCAACTTTTTGGGGATTTGTTGACACCATGAAATTCTGATTCAACATATTTTTCCCTTAAAATGGTACATTTTCTCAGTTTAAACTTTTGTTCCGTGATTTATGTTCTATTCTGAATAAAATATTAGAAGTTGGCGCCTCCACATCATTGCATTCAGTATTTATTCACGATTTGTATTGTGTCCCAACTTTTTTGGAATCCGTTTTGTACTACAGCGATATAATGTCCTTCTCTTGCAAGTTCAGTATATACAAAGGATAAATACCTTACACTGAGTTGCACCGTCTGACAGCGACGCACCAGCTGGGAGTCCCATTGGGAAACCACCAGCTCCTGCACACGGCGGCCCTCGTGGCGAGCCTCTGACCGCTCCGTGAAAAGTTCCAGCATTTCTACTGTTTAACCATAGAGCTTCACCCCCTAGTGGAATGTAGCCTGCGCATGCGCTCCATGAGGGTCACTGTGTGTATCTTGTTCATCTGTTATCGTTCCGGAGCTCGGAGCAGCCGATTCCCAGATCCGCAATAAATCAGAATCCGGGGATAACCTCGGCAGACAGGTCATGATAGTTCTGTCAGGCAAAATGTAGTCCGAATGATCAGAGACTACATCCCCCCACTTTGGCGCGGCATGTCCCTGCCGGTCACCTCATCATACACATCACACCTCCTTACTGATGGGTTCCTTTGAAACCAGCAGAGGATGCACGCCTTCCACCTCAGACCGCTAGCTCCTTGCGGGGCTCCTTGTTTCTTGCTCCCATCCCCTTTGCTCCGCGCCTCTTCCTCAGGATCGGCTGGTGATCATGTGACATGCTGCGTCCTTATTACTGCAGGAAGACTATCCTCTGTCGAGGGCAACACCGGAGACAATAGCGTAGTGTGAAATTAATCACATCAGGACATGGAATAACCGGCATCAGGTCACAGTTGCCTTCACCTTGATATAGATCTCATCCTCTGGATGTGAAAGATGTTTTAATTCACTGACAGCATTCAGAGATCTTGAAAATGGTGAGAAATTAAAGCGTAGGCGCTTACATGTCACTGTGGTTGCACTACATCACACTGCACCTGTAAAGCCTGATGGGTGTAGTACTCCATTGGATCTTCCTCTTTGTGGACAGAATGACCACACAGCTGATCGGCAGACATGGTGACAGTGTCCACATTGCTTTATCTGCAGATCTCTCGGGTGCACCCTACGCTTATGTGAAGGGCGGGAGAACCCGCTGTATAATAAGGGTGACTCTCACAAGAACCGTGATCCAGTTGATATTTTAGCGACCACATTATTATAATTAGATTATGGCTGCAATAACCGGAGCTCCAGTCAGTGCTCCTACTGGAAAGGACTTCAATCACCAAGTCCGTTTCAGTGGAACCCCAGGGTGCTGCAGCTTTACTATAGAAATAAGTCTTTGCTCACATCTGCACTGGAGCCTCTTGCAGTACAATGCAGCTTTCCGGATCCCGTCCACATGTAGCAGAAAAATTCTGCATGAACGTCTGCAGCGCGCAGGAAGGTCCTGACGTTGCGGGCCACGTGCGCACCACCATATATTCAGTCTGTATCTGCATTTTTGGTGGATCAAATGTAGACCCATTCGTTTCTATGGGTCCGCAAAAAATGCGGACAGCGTGCGGGTGTCATTCGTGTCCGTTTTTTAAGACAAGAACAGACATTTTTACAATAGTGCGGGACGCACACGGCAGGTATCTGTGTTTTGCAGATTTACGGTTTGTGGACGGCAAAACACATACGGTTGAGTGCATGAGGCCTGATTGCGGTTTTTCAACCTCTGCAATGCAGCAGGGCGACGTCAGTGCAGATTTTGCAGGAGTTTTGTAGGGAAATTGGTGGGAACTGACCCCCCTCTGACAGCTCTCTACGTTTACAGGGAACAAGAATTACCCGTCCCACCAAATATCTCCCCCTGCTCGCTCCTTGCAGAGGTTTTCCAGGACGTCTTGGTTCTCGGATTCCGGACGCCGCTTAATAATTTGCTCCTAAGTTTGGAGAGCGAACTCTGCGCCCGAGTAATTAGCGGCTTCTTGAAGTTTGCAGTCCTTTGTTTCCAGCGCTTGTCCTTGTGCTCTCTCTGCCCCGGCAGCCTCCTAATTAGCAGAACGCCTGCGTGATTAACAATTCTCCCGGAGATTCGGCTGGATGTTTGCCGCTCTTAATGAGTGTTTGCGGACAGCTGGGAGCTCCCTCATCCCGGGACCTCCACTCTGCTGCGCGGACCTCTGTCAGGGCCCAGGAGTGAGAGCTGTCACTTTCTAATGTGGAGAAGAATTGGTCAAAAGCAGCGCGGTCCTGGAGGAGCCAGAAGCCCTGAAATATAAATGAGGATGAATATTCATATTTAGTTCAATAAGTGCCAACTATTAATATACATGTCTGTCCGCCGCGCGAGAGCGGAGCCCGGAAAAGTTTTACTGGAAACTCTCCAGAATAAAAGTTACACTCCAGAACTGAGGAGCAGGACTGTGAGGGCCCCGGGCCCCCGGGGGAGGGTCTAATGATCAATATACTCATCGGTCTGTGGACCAAAAAAATATCCCTTTAGGGGTCTCTGACTAATAATAAAACATACCTGTATTTCATCAATAATAAAACCTAAGTGCGATGAGGAAAAGCCTGGTGTTAAAATTCTCAGAGTGCAGAGAGGTAGGAGGTATAATGGACTCTTAGTGAGGTAGGAGGTATAATGGACTCTTAGTGAGGTAGGAGGTATAATGGACTCTTAGTGAGGTAGGAGGTATAATGGACTCTTAGTGAGGTAGGAGGTATAATGGACTCTTAGTGAGGTAGGAGGTATAATGGACTCTTAGTGAGGTAGGAGGTATAATGGACTCTTAGTGAGGTAGGAGGTATAATGGACTCTTAGTGAGGTAGGAGGTATAATGGACTCTTAGTGAGGTAGGAGGTATAATGGACTCTTAGTGAGGTATGAGGTATAATGGACTCTTAGTGAGGTATAATGTATAATGGACTCTTAGTGAGGTATGAGGTATAATGGACTCTTAGTGAGGTATGAGGTATAATGGACTCTTAGTGAGGTAGGATGTATAATGGACTCTTAGTGAGGTATGAGGTATAATGGACTCTTAGTGAGGTAAGAGGTATAATGGACTCTTAGTGAGGTAGGAGGTATAATGGACTCTTAGTGAGGTATGAGGTATAATGGACTCTTAGTGAGGTATGATGTATAATGGACTCTTAGTGAGGTAGGATGTATAATGGACTCTTAGTGAGGTATGAGGTATAATGGACTCTTAGTGAGGTAGGATGTATAATGGACTCTTAGTGAGGTATGAGGTATAATGGACTCTTAGTGAGGTAGGATGTATAATGGACTCTTAGTGAGGTATGAGGTATAATGGACTCTTAGTGAGGTAGGATGTATAATGGACTCTTAGTGAGGTATGAGGTATAATGGACTCTTAGTGAGGTATGAGGTATGAGGTATAATGGACTCTTAGTGAGGTATGAGGTATAATGGACTCTTAGTGAGGTATGATGTATAATGGACTCTTAGTGAGGTAGGATGTATAATGGACTCTTAGTGAGGTATGAGGTATAATGGACTCTTAGTGAGGTATGAGGTATAATGGACTCTTAGTGAGGTAAGAGGTATAATGGACTCTTAGTGAGGTATGAGGTATAATGGAAGGGTTAAAAAGGTGAAACTTTGATGACAGAATATTAACAGAGTCAAGCAGTAGTAACACATTTCAGCCACACTGTTGCCAATGGAGCGTCAGCACACAGAGGGCAGGGAATACATGAGGGCAGCCCAAAAGGACGGCAAATTGTTGCAAAATGTTGTAACAACTTCAGAACTACTGTATATAATAGGTACTGAGCGCTTTGAGCAGTTGAGATGTGTGGTTGTTGAGTTCGCCCCACCACACACTGGGCTGAGTGTGTAATTCCAATGCAAATAAAGTCATATACCCACATCCTGCCAACACTCTGACTACAGAGGTAGTAATACTACCCCCTGCTGATACTAGTGGCAAATTACCTATACACATTAGTTGTTTTACCCTCAGCATTTCCACAACTAGTGCACCACATTAGGTGCCTTCAAATAACAACTGCTGCATGGGACAAGATCCCTGAGTTGCCATCAGCAGCTAAGAGTCCATTTTACCTCATACCTCACTAAGAGTCCATTATACATCATGCCTCACTAAGAGTCCATTATACATCATGCCTCACTAAGAGTCCATTATACCTCCTACCTCACTAAGAGTCCATTATACCTCATACCTCACTAAGAGTCCATTATACATCCTACCTCACTAAGAGTCCATTATACCTCATACCTCACTAAGAGTCCATTATACCTCCTACCTCACTGCACTCTGAGAATTTTAACACCAAGTTTTTCCTTATCGCACTTAGGTTTTATTATTGATTAAATAAAGGTATGTTTTATTATTAGTCAGAGACCCCTAAAGGGATTTTTTTTGGTCCACAGACCGATGAGTATATTGATTATGACATCCTGAGGGTCCCTATAAGGGCCTTAGATTCTATTTCTTGAGGGTCTAATGATGTCACCATGCCTGGGACGGTGATGTCACTTAAAGGGCCGGTGCCGTGTTAGGTAAATAGATTTGTTAATAATAATAATATCAGCTACTGTCTCATGAACCTCTTCCCTCCCCCCATGTGTTTCAATTTCTTTTCCGTTTTAAGATCTCTGCTTGGGGTCAGTGAATGAAAACAGTTTTGCACGATTATGCATGAAGAAGGTCACAACGAGGAGCCATACCGCAGCCAGTGAAGAGTTTGTTACAATGTATCATTTTAGACAATCTTCTCTGCCACAAGCACATCAGATCTCTCTCCTGTCATGATAGTTTGTTACAATGTATCCATCTGGAGCCAATTCACAGAGGATTGTCTACACCGGATACAATGGGAACGAACCCTCAGCTGTGCAAGCATCACGGGCAGGGGGGGGGGGGGGTTATCAGTTGCTGCAGAAGACGAAGAACATCTTCTAGTTTGGAAAGTGTGGATTATCAGAGCAGCCGATGCCTGGCAATACTACATAGGATTGTATCTTTGCTGCTCTCCATTATCAGACCTGACATTAACCCTTTCCATCCCTTCTCCTCAGCCTTGACCAGTGACTGGAGCGGACAGCAATACCGTCATTATTATATGATTATAATGATCCCACCGCCTGATGCTTTGGAAATAATACATGGAATTTAAAGGAGCAATGTCCAAAAAAACATGAAAGATTCACCAGAAATAATGCAGCTGCCGCATCGCTGTGGAGGGCCGATAATGAGCGAGTGCGGCTGATTTACATAATTAACTAATTAAACATACATTTACTATTACAACAGCTGCTTACTGCATAATGAATGGAGAAGGCTTCAAAGTCACACCATCCAGTGCAGGGCGGTGGGGAGACAACAATATATACAGGACATACCCAGGTTATACCAGCATAGTCCATATCACTATATACAAGAAGATATATAACTTATACCAGCTGTACATATATAATTATATACAGGAGATGCCCAGGTTATACCAGCATGCTCCATATCACTATATATTAGGAATACCACACTAATACGGTGTTGGACCCCTATTTGCCCTCAGTACTGCCTTAAGTCTACGTGGCATTGATTCCACAAGGTGCTGATAGCATCTTTAGAAATGTTGGCCCATATTGATAGGATAGCATCTTGCAGTTGATGGAGATTTGAGGGATGCACATCCAGGGCACGAAGCTCCCGTTCCACCACATCCCAAAGATGCTCTATTGGGTTGAGATCTGGTGACTGTGGGGCCATTTTAGTACAGTGACCTCATTGTCATGTTCAAGAAACCAATCTGAAATGATTGGAGCTTTGTGACCTGGTGCATTATCCTGCTGGAAGTAGCCATCAAAGGATGGGTACATGGTGGTCATGAAGGGATGGACATGGTCAGAAACAATGCTCAGGTAGCCCGTGGCATTTAAACGATGGCCAATTGGCACTAAGGGGCCTAAAGTGTGCCCAGAAAACATCCCCCACACCATTACACCACCACCAGCCTGCACAGTGGTAACAAGGCATGATGGCTACATGTTCTCATTCTGTTTACGCCAAATTCGGACTCTACCATTTGAATGTCTCAACAGAAATCGAGACTCATCAGACCAGGCAACATTTTTCCAGTCTTCAACATTCCAATTTTGGTGAGCTCGTGCAAATTGTAGTCTCTTTTTCCTATTTGTAGTGGAGATGAGTGGTACCCGGTGGGTTCTTCTGCTGTTGTAGCCCACCTTTCTTTCCCATTCTGACATTCAGTTTGGAGTTCAGGAGATTGTCTTGACCAGAACCACAACCCTACATGCATTGAAGCAACTGCCATGTGATTGGTTGACTAGATAATCGCATTAATGAGAAATAGAACAGGTGTTCCTAATAATTCTTTAGGTGAGTGTATATTATTATATACAGGAGATACCCAGGTTATACCAGCTGTACATATATACCTCTCCTAGGTCGGGCCTAGGAGAGTCATGAACCATTGGACATTAAACCTTGTAGGTTGGTCACCTTGGACATTCCCACTTGTTGGTTTGAGAGGTGTCATGACACATTGAAATTTTTTCTTGTGGTTGTTTCTAAAGGGGTAATCTCCCTGTTGTTGGGGCTACAGGGGTCATAACCCATTGAACTTTTTCCTTGTAGTTGGGTCTAGAGAAGTCATAGGCCATTGAACCTTTCCCCCTATGGTTGGATCTAAGAGAAGTATGAACTAATGGTCATTAAAATTTGGAGGTTGAATCTTATAACTTTCCCATTGTGGTTCCATCTAAACAAGTCTTGAATGTTTGGACGTTCCACCGTGTAGTTGGGTTTATTCGACTTATGACCTATTGAACTTTTTTCCTTGTGGTTCAGTCATGGCCCAGTGAATTTTCCTCTTTGTGGTTGGTCTAGGGGAGTCATGAACTGCTGAATATTCCCACATGTCGGGTTTAGAAGAGTCATGACGCATTGAGCCATTGTCATGGAACCATGAACCAGACGTACAACAAGATATAAGTGGAAAATAAGAAGGTTTTATTGAAAAGCAAGCCGTAAGCAAAAGTCCAAACGGATGGCTAAACCGAAGCAGGGTCTTGCAGAGACAGAGGTCAGGAACCAGAAGGGTAGTCAGACGAAGCCAGGATCAGGAACCAACGGGGTAGTCAGACGAAGCCAGGATCAGGAGCTAGGCATCCAGCTCCTCCCAGTGGGAAGGAGAAGCCGCAGGGTGGGAGGCTACAAGAAACCCAGAAACCAAGATGGCCGCCAGCACATGTCAAACGAAGGAGAGTAGTAAGAAGGTAAGACCATGACAGTACCTTCCCCTCAAGGGCCCCTCCTCCGCGGAGTAAGGAACGGTTTCTGAGGGAAGCGTGCGTGGAAGGCTCGGAGCAAAGCAGGAGCATGGACATCTGCGGAGGGAACCCAGGAACGCTCCTCTGGACCATAACCACGCCAATGGACCAAAAACTGCAACCGACCGCGGACCAGGCGTGAGTCCAGGATATTGCTCACCTCATATTCCTCACGATTGCCCACTTGGACCGGACGGGGCCGAGGAACCGAGGAAGTGAAACGATTACACACCAATGGCTTCAACAGGGAGACATGAAACACGTTGGAGATCCGCATGCCAGGAGGAAGCGCAAGGGCATAGGCTACCGGGTTTACCCTGCGAAGCATTTGGAAGGGACCAACAAAACGAGGCGCCAGCTTGGGAGTGGGCACTCGAAGGTTGAGGTTGCGGGTGGACAACCATACACGGTCTCCGACCTGGTAGGAAGGAGCGGGCGCTCGTCTGCGATCAGCCTGGAGTCTCTGGCGCTGCGCAGAGACCTCAAGGGACCTCTGGATCTGTACCCAAGAAGCACGTAGGACGGAAAGGTGATCCTCCACAGCCGGAATATCCTGGGGAGAGAATACCTCCGGTAACATGGCAGGTTGGAACCCATAATTGGCCATGAAGGGAGACGTCCCAGAGGAAGAGTTCACCGCCGTGTTCCTGGCAAACTCAGCCCAAGGCAGGAGGTCAACCCAATTGTCTTGGTGATCGGAGACATAGCAACGAAGGAATTGCTCCAAGGCCTGATTGGATCGTTCTGCGGCCCCATTGGACTGAGGGTGGTAGGCCGAGGAGAAAACTGGGAGCAAAAGGCGCGCCAGAACCTGGACACAAACTGACTCCCCCGATCCGACATAATCTCCTTGGGCAAACCGTGCAACCGGAAGACCTCCCTGGCGAAAATCGTGGCCAACTCTTGTGCAGAGGGTAACTTCTTGAGAGGAACACAGTGGCACATTTTGGAAAACCGATCCACAATCATGAGAATGACCGTATGGCCTCGGGATACAGGGAGATCCACAATGAAATCCATCCCCAGGTGTGACCATGGGCGCTCCCCGGTGGCTATGGGTTGCAACAACCGAATGCGCAACTCCTCAGGCACAAAACACCTGCCGTTGGGTCTCCCAGAGGGAGCACCAGATTGAGCCGCCAAAATCTGCTCACCCAGGGGAGAGGTCAGGCTGGTGCGAATGGCGGCCAGGATCTGATTCGGAGGTATGACCGAAGTCGGAATCGACTCCTCCCCGGACAGCTCGGAGTACTGCCGTGATAACGCATCCGCTCTGATGTTCTTGGAACCGGGTAGGTAGGAGACCACGTAATTAAAACGTGACAAGAACAGAGCCCATCTGGCCTGACGTGGTGTCAATCTCTTGGCCTCAGAAAGGTAGGTCAGATTCTTGTGGTCCGTCAGGATGAGAACCGGAACCACCGAACCCTCGAGCAAGTGCCTCCATTCTTTAAGGGCCTGCACGATGGCCAATAACTCCCTGTCACCAATCTGATAGTTGCACTCCGCGGAAGACAGTTTCCGGGAGTAAAACCCACAAGGAAGCAGAGGACCCTCTGGTGTTCTACGCTGAGACAGGAGGGCGCCTACTCCCGTCTCAGACGCGTCCACCTCGAGGACAAAGGGCAACCCAGGGTTGGGATGCGACAGAATCGGAGCCGACACAAAGGCGGACTTTAGAGCCTCAAACGCTCGGATGGCCTCGAGCGGCCAGACCTGGAAATTACTGCCCTTCCTGGTCAGATCCGTGAGCGGCTTGGCTAGCATAGAAAAGTCCCTGATGAACTCCCGATAATAATTGGCGAAGCCCAAAAAGCGCTGCAGGGCACGGAGACCACTGGGCTGGGGCCACTGTAAGACAGCCGAAACCTTCTCAGGATCCATGGAGAACCCCTCAGCGGAAATGATGTAACCTAAGAAGGTTACCTGGGATCGGTGAAATTCGCATTTCTCAAGCTTACCGAACAGCCTGTTCTCTCGTAACCGTTGCAACACTCGTCTGACATCCATAATGTGGGCCTCCATGGATTCAGAATATACCAAGATGTCATCCAAATAGACCACCACACACTGCTGCAACAGGTCACGGAAAACATCGTTGATGAATTCCTGGAAGACTGCGGGCGCATTGCACAACCCAAAGGGCATAACCAAGGATTCATAATGACCGGTCCTGGTGTTAAACGCGGTCTTCCACTCATCGCCCGCCTTGATCCTTACCAGGTTATATGCCGCCCTCAGGTCGAGTTTGGTAAAGACCGTGGCCCCTTTGAGGCGATCGAACAGCTCGGAAATCAAGGGTATCGGGTAAGCGTTCTTGATCGTGATGCGATTGAGACCCCTGTAATCGATGCAAGGCCTCAACTCACCGCCCTTCTTTTTCACAAAGAAAAATCCAGCCCCTGCCGGGGACGAGGATTTGCGAATGTGTCCGCGTGAAAGCGCCTCCCTCACGTACTCCTCCATGGCCTCATTCTCCGCTACCGACAGTGGATAGACTTTGCCACGAGGAGGAACGGCACCAGATTGTAACTCTATGGCACAATCGTATGGGCGGTGCGGAGGTAGGGCAACCGCGCGCACCTTATCGAATACATCCCGGTACTCTTCGTATTCAGGAGGCAACAGAGAGTCCGAGGAAGTACACAGCAACTTGACAGGCCCATGGATGCAACTAGCCCCACACTGCGGTGACCACGAGAGGATCTCGGCCGATCTCCAATCGAAAGTCGGATTATGCTTCTGGAGCCAGGGGTACCCCAAGACCACCGAGTAGTGTGGAGACGAAATCACCTGGAAACAGACCGACTCTCTGTGAACGGCACAAATGGCTATCCCCACTGGAAGGGTCTCATGAGTCACGTGTGGCGGCAGAAGGGGTCTGCCGTCTATCGCCTCAAGAGCCAGTGGGGAACCTCGAGGCTGCAGAGGAATGGAATTGGCGGCAGCGAACACACTATCAATGAACAAACCACCAGCACCAGAGTCCACCAACGCCTGGGTCGTCACCGAGCCCCCGACCCAGGAGAGGACAACAGTGATCAGTGGTTTGTCAACACGGGAAACCGGGGACGAGGAGACTCCACCCAAGATCTGCCCCCGACAGGATCTCAGGTGCGAGCGTTTCCCGGATGGTTCGGACATGCCAACCGAAAATGCCCACCGAGACCACAGTACATGCATCGGCCCTCGCGTCTCCGGAGTACCCTCTCCCCCTCGGACAGGCGAGCAAACCCCAGCTGCATGGGTTCACCCCCAGACAAGTCATCCCCAGGAGGCGTGGGAGGAGAGGGAGGCACGGGTGGGACAGCAAACGTAGGCGCCAATCTGTTAGAAGACCTCCGCAGGCTCTCCTTAAAGGAAGGTCTCTCCCTGAGTCTGGTGTCAATCAAAATCAGGAAAGAAATAAGAGACTCGAGCTCCACTGGTAGGTCCTTAGCTGCAACCTCATCCTTCAAGGCATCCGAAAGACCATGAGAGAAAGCAGCGACCAGAGCCTCATTATTCCAGCCCACCTCTGCTGCCAGGGTACGAAACTCAATGGCGTATTCAGCTACGGATCGTGAACCCTGTCTGATGGACATAAGGAGCTTCGCAGCAGAGGCAGCACGAGCCGGCACATCGAATACCTTCCGAAGAGAAGCAACAAAACCGGAAAACTCGGCAACCACCGGATTGTTGTTCTCCCATAAAGGGCTGGCCCAGGCCAAGGCCTTGTCCGAGAGCAGCGAGATCAAGAAGCCCACCTTTGATCTCTCAGTAGGAAAGGCATGTGGCAGCAACTCAAAATAAATGCCCACCTGGTTAAGGAACCTCGGCACTGAGTTGGCTCTCCCCCAAAACGCTGTGGAAGGGGGGCAGAACCGGTCATACCCCGAGACACCGCAGGCGCAGCAACAGGTGTCGGGGTAGACTCTGGCGCAACAACCGGAGCGGCAGTAGGAACGGGCCCAGGAGCGACAACCGACCCATCGGCAACGGAAGCGAAATGAGCCGTGCGTTCAAGCAGGATTTGCAACGCCACAGCGAACCGACCCAACAGGTGATCCTGCTGATCAAGTCTGGCAACCAGCGTAGGTAGCGAGGATGGCCCTGTACCGTCAGAATTCATGGCTTGGTCCTAATGTCATGGAACCATGAACCAGACGTACAACAAGAGATAAGTGGAAAATAAGAAGGTTTTATTGAAAAGCAAGCCGTAGCAAAAGTCCAAACGGATGGCTAAACCGAAGCAGGGTCTTGCGGAGACAGAGGTCAGGAACCAGAAGGGTAGTCAGACGAAGCCAGGATCAGGAACCAACGGGGTAGTCAGACGAAGCCAGGATCAGGAACCAACGGGGTAGTCAGACGAGGCCAGGATCAGGAACCAGAAGCAGCAGCAGTCTTAGAAGCATGTGAACACAGGAGGACCAAGCAAGGAACTGAAGCCACAGACCTCCTATATATATGAGCTAGGCATCCAGCTCCTCCCAGTGGGAAGGAGAAGCCGCAGGGTGGGAGGCTACAAGAAACCCAGAAACCAAGATGGCCGCCAGCACATGTCAAACGAAGGATAGTAGTAAGAAGGTAAGACCATGACAGCCATTTACATGGTGATTAGTTCTAGAGGGTTCACGACCCGCTAAACATTTCTCTTGTAGTTGGGTCTAGAGATGTCATAAACCATTGAACTTCCTTGATCTAACAGAAACATGAACTACTGGACATTAAACCTTGTAGGTTGAAACATTGGACTTTTCTCCTGTGGATCAGTCGAAAAGAGTAATGAACCATTGGAAAGTCTACATTGTAGCTAGGGTTTGTGACCTAATGGGATTTTGGTTGAGTCTAGGGATCATGCATCATTGAAGTATGCTCTTGCAGTTGGATGTAGCGGGGTCATAAACCATTGAACTTTCCCATTGTAGTTCGGTGTAGAAGAGGCATGACCCACTTAACTGTTCTCCTTGGAGATGAGTCTAAAGAAGTCATGAACCACTGTGCATTAAACCTTTGAGGTTGGGTCTAGGGAGTCATGAATGACTGGACCTTTCTTCTTGTAGCTTGATCTAAGTAAGTAATGAACCACAGGAAGTTTCACTTTGTAGCTGGGTCTATAGCAGTAACTGTCTATTACACTTTCCCCTTATGGTTGGGTTTATGAGGATCATGACCCATCAGCCTTTTTCCTTGTGGTTGTATCTAAAGGAGTGACGACACATAGTTCTTTACTGCTTGTAATTCATATGATTTTTACACTTTGCGGTCTAGTCTAAGAAGGTGAAGCCCATTGGACTTTCAACTTAGGATGGATGAAGGACGATCGGGATCCACAGAACTTTCCACCAAGTCCTCTGATCACCCACCCATATTTGGTGAAGAACCTCTAGGGTATTTGCTCCCCTCCCTATTATTCATCTTTAATATCAATAAGGAGAAGCGTCCAATCGTCCATGACAAATTGCAGAACTTTTCCCGGATTTGTAGCTTCCATCTTGTCAGTCCAGTCCATCCAGTCTGGTAACGTTTGTGTTCTTGTTGTCTTAATTAGAATCTGCAGAGATGTCAGATATGGCGGGGCGCTGTGATGTTTCGCTTTAGTTATGGCGCTTGTCCCTGGCGATGGTGGCGGACACTATCTCCAGCCGCTTTTTACTCAGGAACATTAAGATAATATCAGCCATTATTCTAAGTAGCTGGGGCTTGTCATCTTAATTGATTCCTGTTTTGTCTTGTCAGCTTCTCGCCTTCCTTTGTGTAAATAAAATGTGAGCGCTAGGATTTGCTTCGTGTCATGCTCCTGGTGTCTGGCGGTAATTAGGCCCAGAGCAGCCTGTGCCGTCTGCTATATGTATACGTGTATAAATAAGGTAGGTACCAATACATGTCTCCCATATAACACCGCCATACATGAACATGTAATAGTGCCGCCAATACACAGCACACATATAACACCACTATACAATAACTGATAATAACACCAGCACATTGTCCCAATATAACAGCGATTTACATATAATAATACAAAAAAACTATCTAAAAGCCGTATAACAGAATATATAACAGTACCAGGTAATCCGGACCTGATTACATCCAGAACAATCCTTCTGATCAACCTCTGGGAGTTTCTGTCCAATATAGGTATTTAAAACAGTTATATAATGTTCATATTGTTAGTATTGTGTTTAGAACTGTATACTGAACTATATATATGTGTTTACTTACAGTCTCACCAAATGCAAGCATACAAACCGGATTCCATACAAATTGCATACAAACTGTAAATTGCTCATACCAGATCTTAAGCAATTGCATACTGCAAACTACAAACCAAGTGGAGCAAGCAGAACTATTAGTTAGACCTCAGATATACCTCTCCGAGAGATCATAAAGTGCTTAAATAACTTAAAGTGAGAGCACAGATACTCAAGAGAGAAATATATCCACCATTTTGTGTTGAATGACAAGATTGAACAGTTGAACCACCATCTTATGCATACCGCCATTTTGTGATATCTTTTCAACACGTGTTATGTACATGGACTATCTGCTGCGGAGGCGGCAGTGTTATATGAAGAAAAGTTGAAGTTAATAAAGAAGTTATTTCAAGCATTTGTTGCGCTCTTTAAACCTACTGTTTCCATAGAACGGCGCTGGAGGAATTACAGAGTAACAGACAATCTGGTTAGACTAAAAGTCAGAGATATCAAAATTCTTCTAATGCTGCAGCGCAAAAGGCACTTCATAGTGCTTCGCCCGCCACAGTGGAACTATTGCCCTCAGAGGGCGAAGTGATAGAGCTCCTTAACTTACACAGTAAAAAGCGCATTAGAGCAGCAGAGCGCCAGCATATACCGCCGCGCAGCAACTGTTCCCTGAGTGACAAGCAAAGACACCTCAGCGGAGCTACCGTAGAGGCCATAGAACGTGTGCATTAGTCAAACTGCAGCCGACTGTTAAAGTGGCAGAACGGCAAAGGCAAGATAGTCAGAGAAATTGTGCCAACCCTCCTGCGATCCCTAGAGAGAGAAAGAGACGCATGGTGGGAGTCCAAAGTCCAGAGCTAGAATGCCCGCACCACTTTCCACGGAGATACCACGTACTGCAGCCAGCTAGTTTCCCACCACTAGGCCCAAAGCCTGCAGCAGCATATCCAAGCCAGTGCATCGCAAGTCATCACAGATCATCGCAAGTCATCACAAAGCATCGCAAATCTGCACAGAGCATTGCAACTCAGCGCAGAGCATCGCAAGTCTGCACAGAGCATCGCAACTCAGCGCAGAGCATCA
The DNA here is from genome assembly GCF_014858855.1 of Bufo gargarizans. Taxonomy (NCBI): domain Eukaryota; kingdom Metazoa; phylum Chordata; class Amphibia; order Anura; family Bufonidae; genus Bufo; species Bufo gargarizans. The sequence goes on along the minus strand of NC_058089.1, from coordinate 13,986,360 downwards.
CAAGTCTGCACAGAGCATCGCAACTCAGCGCAGAGCAGAGCATCACATCAAGAAAAGACAAGTCTCCATTAAGACAGACATTTGTTCCAGCAACCTTCAGATCGCAGTATCCTGCTCTTCAGAATAAGGTCAGAGCTTTCCTTTTATTACTTATCATTGCGTATAGGCTTTGGCATAAAGAGACATTTTTTGTGTTCAGAAATAAGAGACTTTAAATAAAAACAAAGGACAGTTTGTATTACACGGACTCCAAAGCATTTAAAGTGAAAGTCATTTATTGACTGCATTTATCACTGTTGTATTTAAAGTGACAGTCATTTATTTCTGCATTTGTCAGTATTGCATTTAAAGTGAAAGGACTCTTAATATTCGTATTGATTATTAGTAATGCATTTAAAGTAAAATGTCTGAGCCTAGTATTACCATGTCACTGTTAGAGGACACAAAGATAGATTGAGTAGAGGGGGAAGAGCAAGGGAACCTGTCTGAGGTAGAAGAATCTGATGCAGCATTAGTCTTTCCTCAAACAAATATAGCCCAAACAAATGAACTAAGACGTTCATCACGTGCCAGAAACCCGACCCCAAAGATGCTGGAAAATTTGGAGCAAGAAGCAGCATTAAAAGGAAAAAAGTTTGCCAGACTGTATGAGAAGTGGAAATCATACATTAAAGACATTCGTAGAAAGCTAAAGCAAGAAAGTATAAAAAGGAACTTGAGTGATATGGTAGAGACAGTAGAAGAATCTGAATCAGAGCTTATGGCAGCATATGTCAACCTACGGTCGTTTACGACACCTTCCCAGGACATTGTAAGGAGCATGGACACATGTACTGCAGTCACTAAAAATTTAGTAAAGCTCATGAGAGAACTGTCATCTGCAGCAAACTATGATGAGGTTATAGCAAGAAGTAGAATGAATAAGCTTTTTATGAGAGACTATACTAGGTCCTTAGGTGGTACCACAATCTCAAGTGTGACTTTCTTCGCTAGCAGAAGTGCCACTCACATATTAGAGTCCTCAAGTACTTCAGCCAAAAGAAAGGAATTAGCTGAACAACTTGCTGTCAAGAGAGCAGAAATTGAGATGGAAGCTGCCATCGAGGCGCAGCGCCAACTGATGGCTGAAAAGGATGCACAACTCCATTCGATGGAAGCTGAAAAGGAGGCGCAGCGCTATCAAATGGAAGCTGAAAAGGAGGCACAGCGTTATCAGATGGAAGCTGAAAAGGAGGCACAGCGCCATCAAATGTAAGCTGAAATGGAAGCACAGCACCAACAGATGAAAAGTCTGGAAAGGAAGAAAGGAGTTAAGATCATAGAAGCCAGACTCAGAGTACACGAAGAGGATATGAGTCAGAGTAGTCTTAGGTTTAAATCTTCACTAGGTGAAGAAATAGACTCTTATTTTCCTTCATACGCTCAAGAGAATGAAAGAAAATCTCCAGCTTGTAGTGAGGAAATAAGTCATTATCCTTCCATCCCTGCTCATGAAAACAAAGAGAGGCCTAGTCAAGTGTTAGGAAAAAGGTGTGTGAATTTACCCTCTATCTCTACCAGAAAAGATAAAGAAAAGGACTCGCCTAATTCAGAACTAAGTGACAAAATAGAATCAGATGATTCTATTCCTAGATGCTACAGCAATGCTCAGGAGCGTGTTACAACTATTGTCCCAACAGGACAACAGAGAACAGTCCTCACTAGACTTCCCGTTCCGGAACCTACTGTATTTTCAGGAGACGTACTGAAGTTCATAGAGTGGAAGGCAAGTTTTGAAATGATCATTGAGCATCATTGCTTCAGTCAAATTGACAAGTTATTCTACCTTCAGAGATATGTTGGTGGGGAAGCAAAGAAAGTTCTTGAAGGTAACTTCTATAGAAAAGACGAAGAAGCCTACAAGCAAGCTTGGGAAAAATTTAATGCAATATATGGTCATCCTTTCTTAGTACAAAGAGCTTTTAGAGAGAAATTAAATAACTGGCCTAAAATAGGTCCTAAAGAACACTTCAGACTCCAAGAGTACGATGACTTCCTGCAAGCATGCAGCAATGCCATCCCACACGTTCAAGGACTGGAAGTACTGAATGACTATCTAGAAAACCACAGGATGCTAACTAAGATACCTGAAGAAGTGGCTTCTAGATGGAATCGCTGTGTGACTAAGCAGTTAGATCTAGGCAAGAACTTCCCAAGTTTTAAAGAGTACTCTGAGTTTGTCAATAAAGAAGCACGGATAGCATGTAATCCAGTAACATCATCTTATGTCTTAAAATCCTTAGAAGAAAGAGATAAGACGTGCAAGAGCAACTAACACAGCAGCTAAAGGTCCAGATACCTATGAGAGCAAGTTCAAAGTCACTACTGGGATCAGTAGAGAGACAGAACCGACAAATCTTCAGACTACCTTCAAGTGTATGTTCTGTGGAGAGAACCACTCCATACAGAAGTACCAACAATTGAAGGAGAAGTCCCCAGAAGAAAAGAAAAAATTTGCACTTGAGAACCAACTGTGTTTCTGTTGTCTAAGAAAAGGCCATGTTACTAAGGAGTGTAAGAAATAAGCCACATGCAGCATTTGCAAAGGACGCCATCCTACACCACTACATGAAGAACGTCCAAAGAAAGATAAATCCTCAATACCTAAAGATACTGAGGAAGGAAAGAAAGTATTGGTATTCTCTTGCAGAGTGAGGGAAGGAGAAAGCAACGGCTCATCAATGGTTGTACCAGTGTGCATTTCAAATCCTAAAAGGAGGAACAAGAAGGTATACGCCTATGCGTTACTGGATGCCCAGAGTGATGTCACCTTCATTGATGAAGAAATCTGCAAGAAATTACAAGTGGCTACAGAACCAGTGAAGCTCAAACTCACCACAATGACGGGGAGAGACACATTAGTGAGCAGTCAAAGGGTCAAAGGACTGAGAGTTAGAGGACTTCATTCAAACTGCACATTAGATCTACCTCCAGCTTATACAAAAAAAGATATACCTCTAGATCGACATTGCATACCTACCTGTGAAACAGTCAATAAATGGGAACACCTATCTGTCATATCTCATGAAATGTCCCCACTGAAGGAGTTTGGTGTTGGACTGTTGATAGGCTATGATTGTCCCGAAGCCTTGGTACCACCAAAGGGAATTCAGGGGGAAAGGGTGAACCGTACGCTGTTCAAACTGATCTAGGATGGGGTGTTGTTGGAGAAAAACAGCAGATCGCAAACTCAAGACAGGTGACAGGATTGTGTCATCGAATATCTGTCCAAGAGTTACCAACTGTAAGTTCAGCAAAAGTAATCAAGATCCTTGAATCCGACTTTGCAGACATAAGTTCTAAAGAAAAGAGTGTATCTCAAGAAGACATAAAGTTCGTACACACTCTAGAAGAAAGTATTCAGCAGAATCAACAAGGTCATCTTGAAATGCCCTTACCTTTTAGAGAACGACCTCATCTGCCAAATAACAGAAATCTTGCCCTAACAAGATTGAAATTTTTGAAGAAAAAGATGGGAAGAGATCCCAAATTCAAGCAGGATTATTTGAAATTCATGAAAGGCATCCTCAAAGAAGGACATGCAGAGAAAGTTAATAACCAACCTAAAGAAGGAGAAGTGTGGTACATCCCACATCAATGTGTCTACCACTCAAAGAAACCAGATAAGATTAGAGTGGTATTTGATTGCTCAGCAAAGTACAATGGTGTTGCATTGAATGATCATCTACTAAAAGGACCAGATCTTACAAGCGCTCTGCCTGGAGTACTCTGTAGATTCAGAAAGTATCCCGTAGCGGTCATGTGTGACGTTGAAAAGATGTTCCACCAGTTTCATGTGAAGAATGAAGATAGAGACTTCCTGAGGTTTCTATGGTGGGAGGACGGAGATACAGATACAGAGCCGGCAGAATACAGACTGAAAGTACACTTGTTTGGAGCAGCATCATCTCCAGGTTGCACCAATTATGGTATGAAGTACCTGGCTAATCTGAATGAAAAGGATTGCCCATCAGCAGCAAATTATTCTGAAGAAAAACTTTTATGTAGATGATGGTCTTATCAGTCTAGAGTCCACAGAATCTGCAATCAAACTAGTGAAAGAAAGCCAAGAGTTATGCGCAAGAGGAAATTGCGCAAATTCACAAATTCATCTTAAACAACATAGAGAGGTACTGGAATCCATCAGTGACTCTGAACGTGCAGCAACAATAAAGAATGTAGATCTCAATTATGATCATCTTCTAGTTCAGAATGTACTTGGATTGGGATGGAATGTAGAGAATGACAAGTTCTTCTTTGAAGTATCTATTGAAGAGAAAGTTGCAACTAGACGAACCATTCTTTCCGCAGTGGCTTCTATATTTGATCCATTGGGATTCCTGGCCCCAGTAATCCTCAGAGCAAAGGAAATACTGCAACAATTATGCAGACAGAAGTTGGGATGGGATGAGCCCATACCTGAAAATTTAAGTCCAAGGTGGGAGAGTTGCATAAGAGACTTGCAAAACTTGAGAGAAGTTTGGATACCCAGATGTTTTGTACCTCATGATTATGGAAAGGACAAGAAAATAGAACTTCATCACTTTTCAGATGCCAGCAGTTATGGTTATGGTCAGTGCTCCTACATCAGAGTGATAGGAGAAGAAAAGATACACTGTGCCCTGGTTATGGGGAAGGCCAGAGTTGCACCTACCAGTATTCAGACAATACCAAGACTTGAACTGACAGCAGCCGTAGTTTCAGCATCAGTAAGCAAGTTTCTGAGAGAAGAATTGGAATTGAAAATAGATGAAGAATATTTTTAGACAGACTCACAAGTTGTCCTAGGAAACATAAATAACGAAGCTCGAAGATTCCATATCTTTGTTACCAGCAGAGTTGATAAAATTCGGGAAAAAACTAATCCGCAACATTGGCACAAAGGATAACCCAGCAGATCACGCTTCAAAAGGCCTGAATGTAACAGAATTGAAATATTCTAACTGGTTCACCGGTCCATTGTTGCTTTGGTAAAAGGAAATCACGCCCAGTAAAGGTTACACAGAATTGTCTATGGGTGATCCAGAAGTGAAAGTTGTACAAACATTAAGCACTGCTGTCAAGTGTCAAGATGACATACTTGAAAGACTTGCTAGATGTTCAAAATGGAATACGGTCATAAACGTAGTAGCTCGAATTCAATGTTTGGCAAAGGGAATCAGAAAGAAGGAATTGTTGATTGTAGAAGAAAGAATGAAAGCTGAAGAAACAGTCATAAGACTCATTCAACAGAGATTCTACAGTGAAGAGTTGAAGAGACTTAGTCAAGAACCGAAAAGGCTTCCAAACAACCACCCATTGTACAAGCTTAATCTTGTTCTGCAGGATAGTATACTGAAGGTGGGAGGGAGACTGGAAAATGCATCGTTACCTAGCAGAGTGAGGCATCCAGCAATTCTACCCAAAAACTCTACCTTCACAAGATTGATTATTGATCACTACCACAACATATCCTTGCATGAAGGAAGAAGCTTTACCCAAAGCTGTTTGAGAGAAGGTGGTTACTGGATTGTGAAAGGAAGCAAAGTTATAGCAAAGTATATAAGAAAATGTGTAGTCTGCAGAAAGGCACGTAGACCTACCGAAGAGCAAAGAATGGCAGATTTACCAGCAGATCGTGTAAACCCATCACCACCATTTCTTTAGAGCGGAATGGATTGTTTTGGCCCATTCATCACCAAACAGAACCGCAAGGAGTACAAGAGATATGGACTAATATTTATATGTCTAAGCTCCAGAGCAATTCACCTGGAAATGTTAGAAGATATGTCAACTGACGCATTCATCAACGCCTTGAGATGTTTCATAGCCATTAGAGGTACCATCAGAGAGCTTAGATCTGACCAAGGATCTAATTTTGTCGAAGAGTATTTGTTACAGAAACAGTGTGATTTTCATATGAATGCTCCACATGCAAGCCATACAGGAGGAGTTTGGGAAAGACAAATCAGAACTGGGAGAAATGTGTTAAGTTCAGTATTGAAAAAGAACGACGGAAGAATAGATGATGCTTCACTTAGGAACCTGTTCTATGAAGTAATGTCTATTGTCGTCCACTTACAGTTGATAACATCAACGATTCAACAAGTTTTGACCCTTAAACTCCCAACCATCTACTTTACCTTAAGTCTGATTACATACTGCTGCTGCCTGGCAAGTTCACCAAAGAGGATTTATATGCCAGAAGGAGATGGTAAAGAGTTCAATATCTATCAGAACAGTTTTGGAATAGATGGAGGAAAGAGTACTTAGCCAATCTTATGCTAAGAAGTAAATGGCAAACACCCAGAAGAAATGTCCAAGTTGGTGACATAGTGTTAGTAAAAGAAGAAGATTTACCTAGAAGTCAATGGAAATTTGACAAAGTTTTAGAAGTTCAAAAGGATGAAGACAGACTAGTAAGAAGAGTGTTGTTACAAATAGGAGACTCAAAACTTAAGAAAAACGTCTCACTACTCCACTTAGGTTGGAACGTCCTATACAGAAGTTAGTTGTTCTACTGATAAAAAGACACTTGGGAGTTGAGAACCTGATGAAAAAGTCCTCAAATTCATGTTCAAGTCCTACCACTAAGAACATAGAATTATAGGTAATTTTGGTGGGAGTGTAGCTGGCCAGCTAAGACCTGTCCTAAGTTGCTAGTATAGCCGTGTATATAGCTAAACCTGCTAATAACCTTAATACAGTTCCTATGTTTATGTGTTAGAGACAAAAGCAGAGTTATTTACTGTGACATCATGTTTTGGATGTCATATCACTGTTATATATTGTGTTCACAGAAGCAGAAAAAGATAATATGCCTTTAAGATTCATTTTGTAATTTAATGTAAGCTCAGTGACAGCAGAAACAACAGAAAGTATAGTGTTAATCTGTTGTTGCTGGGCAGAAGTCTAGACCAATCACGGCCAGCTTCTCACACAGCTAGAGTTTTCACCAATCACAGACAGCCTCACAGACAGCCTGTCTGGGAATTCCCCCAGCTCCTGCTGCTAGAATCATAACTCACCAGAGACAGGAGCTGAAGAGACATTCACTCCACTGAGAGCTGAGTTTTATGGGAACAAGAGGCCAATATAGGTATTTAAAACAATTATATAATGTTCATATTGTTAGTATTGTGTTTAGAACTGTATACTGAACTAGATATATATGTGTTTACTTACAGTTCCACTAATTGCAACCATACAATTGCAAATACAAATTGCAAGCATACAAACCGGATTCCATACAAATTGCATACAAACTGTAAATTGCTCCTACCAGATCATAAGCAATTTCATACTGCAAACTGCAAACCAAGTTGAGCAAGCAGAACTATTAGCTAGACCTCAGATATACCTCTCCGAGAGATCATAAAGTGCTTAAATAATTTAAAGTGAGAGCACAGATACTCAAGAGAGAAATATATCCACCATTTTGCGTTGAATGACAAGATTGAACAGTTGAACCACCTTCTTAATCATACCGCCATTTTGTGATATCTTTTCAACACGTGTTTTGTACATGGACTATCTGCTGCGGAGGCGGCAGTGTTATATATGAAGAAAAGTTGAAGTTAATAAAGAAGTTATTTTAAGCATTTGTTGTGCTCTTTAAACCTACTGTTTCCATAGAACGGCGCTAGAGGAATTACAGAGTAACAGACAATCTGTGTCTCAGATATTATCATATCAGAGTGAGGACTTAGTCCGTATATAGTGCTTGCATCTACTTTACTAAGTGCATTATTATCTTATTTCTGTGGTTTTCTTCAATAATATGGCCAGGGACATCCGCACATTTGTATCATATCGTGCAGGATGTTTTTATCTTAGTTTTTTCTGTGATTTTTTTTGTCTATGTAGTATTTTCTTGAGGGAGTGGCACCTTCAAGTGTGAATGCGCACCTAGTATCTTGGGAGTAGCATTCCTCTGCACTTTTGCCCCCCTCCCCTATCCAATAGAGCGCCTTAATTAGGTGGTACATGTGGCTGTGCTTGCTCCTCCTCCCATTGGTTGCTTGATGCACATGGAGGTTACTAGGAGCAGCACACCATATGTGCGGCGTCTGCGCTCCTGAACATAGAAGCCCAACGGCTTAGGTAGGTTTAGCGTAGGACCCGCCTGACCTGAGACCACCTTGGCGTTCGGTAGGCGGCTTAGATGTGTTTTGATCAAAATATATTGACTAAGTGTCCCAGATATTATCATATCAGAGTGAGGACTTTGTCCATATATAGTGCTTGCATCTACTTTACTAAGTGCATCATTACCTTATTTCTGTGGTTTTCTTCAATAGACAATCTGGTTAGACTAACAGTCAGAGATATCAGAATTCTTCTAATGCCACAGCGCAAAAGGTACTTCATAGCGCTGCGCCTGTCACAGGGCCTGTTTCCCAGCATGCGGCTCTCAGCCCTTTAGCGCGGCACAAATTCACAGGTCCCAAAACACAGAGACTCCCCAGCTTCTCTGTCAGATAGAGGATAAACCACACACAGCTGAGACTGCTGGATGGGTTTTATATATAGGCCAAAAAAGACCCGACCTGAAGCGTGGGGAGCAGCCTCCCACCCAGCACTTTGGCTACTCCCAGTAAGAGCTGGCCCAGATTGGCTTTACAGCCATACTAACAAAAAACAGTGTCAGTCAGCACTAGCTGCCGCTGACACTTAAAACTACCGGCTCTTACCTCACCGGGGCCGGGAATCTCGGTGACACATACCTTCCATCAATGACGGCCCCTTGCACCTTCCTACAATAGGAACATTATTATAACAGTTATATTCTTGTACATAGGAGCAGTATTATAGTAGTTATATTCTTGTACATAGGAGCAGTATTATAGTAGTTATATTCTTGTACTTAGGAGGCAGTATTATAGTAGTTATATTCTTGTACATAGGAGCAGTATTATAGTAGTTATATTCTTGTACATAGGAGCAGTATTATAGCAGTTATATTCTTGTACATAGGAGCAGTATTATAGTAGTTATATTCTTGTACATAGGAGGCAGTATTATAATAGTTATATTTTTGTACATAGGAGGCAGTATTATAGTAGTTATATTCTTGTACATAGGAGGCAGGATTATAGTAGTTATATTCTTGTACATATGAGCAGTATTATAGTAGTTATATTCATGTACATAGGAGGCAGTATTATAGTAGTTATATTCCTGTACATAGGAGCAGTATTATAGTAGTTATATTCTTGTACATAGGAGGCAGTATTATAGTAGTTATATTCTTGTACATAGGAGCAGTATTATAGTAGTTATATTCTTGTATATAGGAGGCAGTATTATAGTAGTTATATTCTTGTACATATGAGCAGTATTATAGTAGTTATATTCTTGTACATAGGAGGCAGTATTATAGTAGTTATATTCCTGTACATAGGAGCAGTATTATAGTAGTTATATTCTTGTACATAGGAGGCAGTATTATAGTAGTTATATTCTTGTACATAGGAGCAGTATTATAGTAGTTATATTCTTCTATATAGGAGGCAGTATTATAGTAGTTATATTCCTGTACATAGGAGCAGTATTATAGTAGTTATATTCTTGTACATAGGAGCAGTATTATAGTAGTTATATTCTTGTACATAGGAGGCAGTATTATAGTAGTTATATTCTTGTATATAGGAGGCAGTATTATAGTAGTTATATTCTTGTACATAGGAGCAGTATTATAGTAGTTATATTCCTGTACATAGGAGCAGTATTATAGTAGTTATATTCTTGTATATAGGAGGCAGTATTATAGTAGTTATATTCTTGTACATAGGAGCAGTATTATAGTAGTTATATACGTGTATTTGTCACGGCTGAGGACGGGGAAAATCCTCAGCCGTGCAATGCCAGATGATGTTAACCCCTGCTCGGCCAGGATGACAGAATTAGGGAGCAGGTCACCTCCTAATCGCATCCCTAATCTGACCCTAACTCCTAGCTGCATGGGCCGACCTTTAAGGTAGGAAGACCCATGCTCAGGAACCTCGGATACCTAATTCACCCTCCGACCGGTCCCTGGACTAGGAGTCAGGGTAAGACGGCCTGTTCCTTCTGGACACGGAGGAACAGGGGTCTCACTGGCCAAGCTGCAGTGAAAAGGGGAAACACAAACAGATCTATAGATAAGGCAGGTGAACTGAACCAGTTCCACCTACCTGCCACAGCCTTGCTGACTGGATCCCTGTGGTGGAAAGCTGAAGATCCCAACGCATCCACACACAGAGACCCAGATCCATAGCTGCACAGAAAAACAAGGAAAACATCAAATAGACATCACACATAAACTTGACATAAACTGAATTTTCGTTGCTTTTAAGATTCTATTTTATAATTTTCTATTGTGATGGCGGTAATAGAGCCGATAATGATGGGAGTTGTTGCTGTTGTTCTTGGTCTGGTTCTTCTCCCCGGTCACCTTGTGTGCAGCCCTCTGATCCTGAGGAAATTACTCACGTTGCGCTCTGGTATTATTAAGCGCCTTTCTCATTTCTGTCTCTTTGGTGTTTTGTGGCATTTTGTGATTAGTACAGGTTCAGCATTGGAGGGGTAAAAGAACCTACAATTCATAATGCATAGATCTGTTAGAACGCAGCTTTTACGTTTTGTTTGCCGCTGATACAATGTAACCATCTGTGAGACATGGAAAGATGAATTATTGATGTTGAGATGATTGATCTTTTTGCCAACTAAATAAATGTTGATTTATCAGCTGCAAATGGCTAAGGATGAATTTTCTTAAAGGAACAGTAACCATGTAATTTATATGTAACCCCATATATTACCCTTTAAATCCCTGGAAATATTGTTGTGTAGTTGCCTTATTTCTTAGGTTCAGATATATAACTTAAAGTTATTTTTTTTCTTCCTACAACAATAACAATCTCATATGGATCCAGTGATTTCCCCATTCATTGCTCTGCTAGATTCATATCAAGCTGACAGCTCGGGAGGAGTGTCTTTTTTTTCTGCAGCTCAGGGGGCGTGTCTTTTTTTCTGCAGCTCAGGGGGCGTGTCTTTTTTTCTGCAGCTCAGGGGGCGTGTCTTTTTTGCTGCAGCTCAGGGGGTGTGTCTATGCTCTTCCTATCACAGCTCAGGAGGCAGTTGAAGGATGAAACTGAGCATGTGCGGCCTTCTCAGTGAGCAGGTCAAAGAAATAAGAAAAAAACAAACAGCAGGTGGCGCTATACAGATACATTGTATTGAATAACGCTTACATTTTTAATTACATGCAATTAGAAAAATATTCAGATTCAGGGGCCGGTTTGAAAACTGTAGAATATTTTTCGTGGGACAGCCCCTTTAACAATCACCCTATTTCTTTTTCCAGGGCTTGTTTAGGGAGCGTAAAATGGCCCCAGTTTTCTTAGGGCTCCCCACAGATGGGAACCTTTGAATCCAACTAAAACAGTATTATTTAGCAGTCTATGGTGGGAATTGAATTGTAGCTTCATCTGGGATCTCCATGGCAGTGTCGTCGGTGCTGTATAGGGAAGTACTGACTGTGTCGGCAGTAGCTATGTATGACATGTAGGGGCCTTCTCTGCCGCGTCTTCAGGTCTCATTTCGTGTCATCCTGGGCCTGCTTCTCTTCTGCTGCCTTGTATGTTGGAGTGTCAGTCTTTACTATAATTCTGCCATTCTATTCATGAACTAGGATGAGATCTCCTTGACCCAATAGAAGCATTTAGGGAGTCATTTAGTATTGTAAGTGACCCATGTCCCATAGACCCGCATCAGTCCTGTTGGGATAATGAGAATCCGCTTTTCCAATTTTATTTTTTTAAATATCTCCCAGTAAGGAAATAAATTTGCAGCTTTTGACTTGTGATAACATCGCCGGTTCCCCAAGCGTCGGCTGCCCCTTCCATCATCTCCAACCTGAATGCTCTGGCCCTGAGAAATCCCATTATTTTCCTTTTAATTGGTAAATATTCATTATGTACAGGAGACGCGCGTCACGAGACAAGATAAACGCGAGTCTGGGGCTCCGCGCCCGAAAATACTGAGATTTCCTGAATATAATCAAAAAGGCTGCAACTTATTAAAGGGCCAGCGTCTCTCCGCAGTGTTTGTACAGTGTTATTTATTGGGTCATAAAAGAAGCAGAGCGATAATTAGACTTCAGATTAGTCGCTGACAAAACCATCTGCCGTCATACAGCTGCAATATAAACTAGGCTTTCTAACGTAAAAAACCCCCCATAAAATATAAAATAAATGAAAAAAAAATATTTAAAGATAATTCAGTTCAGTCAATGACAGAACAAGACTTGAAAAAAATATACAATAATAAAGCTGCACGAACGACAAAAAAATGCAGAAATATATGAAATTAAAGAAAAGAAAAATTATTTGGAAAAATAATAGAATTAACTAAATTAAAGATGGGATTGCATTAAAAGTAAAAAAATAAATAAAACAAAATAAAAAATTAAAATAGAATAAAAATGAAATAAATAAAAATATAAAATATATCACATTCACAAAAAAGCAGCCATTGAGCCTCATGCGGTTCTTGCCATTTTCCACTACAGGGCCGTATTCTTGTGTCACATTCTTTGCTGGGATTTTTTGTGCCACATAAATAAACACAATATTTCTTCATCCACCCGGACGTATTCGTCTTCTTATATACGGTATTTGTGACTGTGCACATCCACGGGTCAGCAACTGAATGCCAACAAAAAGAACAAAAAACACAGGTGTGGCATTTGTTATTTTATATAGTTACATAGTTATGGTTTGTATTTCGTTGTATTATTAGATTTTCTATACATTTGAGGTGACGTCATCTTTATATATCCTGCCCAGAAAGATGCTCGCCAAGTCTACGGGCAGCTAAGGCTGAGTTTTCCTCACGAGGATTCGGCAACATTCAGTCAGGATAACCTATGTGTGGTTTTTTACCAAAATTTCATTGTCATAATTGCACCAAGAAAGAACGTATCATTGTTCCCCCAGCGACATGGGATTCACATCTGTGTGTGGAGAAACCCGCCCTGTATAAACTCATTAAAATCAATAGGACCAAGAGCGGACTGGCCATAGACCCTACAGCCGATGCCCGAGCCCTTCTCACAGCCGCCAGCTGGGTGCAGAACAATCTGATGCTCTAAGCATTAATTAGCGCTAGGATTGTCAGGTCCTTATGCACTTGTCCAGTGGCCGCAGGTCCCTCCTGAACTCAAATGTATAACCGTCCTCAGGATAGCCATACAGTTGAATACTGCACTGTATTTGGTTCTGCTGGGGCAGTATATTGTGCTGCACTGTGGTATCTGGCTCTGCTGGGGCAGTATATTGTGCTGCACTGTGGTATCTGGTTCTGCTGGGGCAGTATATTGTGCTGCACTGTGGTGTCTGGTTCTGCTGGGGCGGTATATTGTGCTGCACTGTGGTATCTGGTTCTGCTGGGGCGGTATATTGTGCTGCACTATGGTATTTGGTTCTGCTGGGGCGGTATATTGTGCTGTACTGTGGTATCTGGTTCTTCTGGGGCGGTATATTGTGCTGCACTGTGGTATTTGGTTCTGCTGGGGCGGTATATTGTGCTGCACCGTGGTATCTGGTTCTGCTGGGGCGGTATATTGTGCTGCACCATGGTATCTGGTTCTGCTGGGGCGGTATATTGTGCTGCACCATGGTATCTGGTTCTGCTGGGGCAGTATATTGTGCTGCACTGTGGTATCTGGTTCTTCTGGGGCAGTATATTGTGCTGTACTGTGGTATCTGGTTCTGCTGGGGCAGTATATATTGTGCTGCACTCTGATATCTGGTTCTGCTGGGGCAGTGTATTGTGCTGCACTGTGGTATCTGGTTCTGCTGGGGCGGTATATTGTGCTGCACTGTGGTATCTGGTTCTGCTGGGGCAGTATATTGTGCTGCACTGTGGTATCTGGTTCTGCTGGGGCAGTATATTGTGCTGCACTGTGGTATCTGGTTCTGCTGGGGCAGTATATTGTGCTGTACTGTGGTATCTGGTTCTGCCGGGGCAGTATATTGTGCTGCACTGTGGTATCTGGTTCTGCTGGGGCAGTGTATTGTGCTGCACTGTGGTATCTGGTTCTGCTGGGGCGGTATATTGTGCTGCACTGTGGTATCTGGTTCTGCTGGGGCAGTATATTGTGCTGCACTGTGGTAGTTGGTTCTGCTGGGGCAGTATATTGTGCTGCACTGTGGTATCTGGTTCTGCTGGGGCAGTATATTGTGCTGTACTGTGGTATCTGGTTCTGCCGGGGCAGTATATTGTGCTGCACTGTGGTATCTGGTTCTGCTGGGGCAGTATATTGTGCTGCACTGTGGTATCTGGTTCTGCTGGGGCAGTATATTGTGCTGCACTGTGGTATCTGGTTCTGCTGGGGCAGTATATTGTGCTGCACTGTGGTATCTGGTTCTGCTGGGGCGGTATATTGTGCTGCACTGTGGTATCTGGTTCTTCTGGGGCAGTATATTGTGCTGTACTGTGGTATCTGGTTCTGCTGGGGCAGTATATATTGTGCTGCACTCTGGTATCTGGTTCTGCTGGGGCAGTGTATTGTGCTGCACTGTGGTATCTGGTTCTGCTGGGGCGGTATATTGTGCTGCACTGTGGTATCTGGTTCTGCTGGGGCAGTATATTGTGCTGCACTGTGGTAGTTGGTTCTGCTGGGGCAGTATATTGTGCTGCACTGTGGTATCTGGTTCTGCTGGGGCAGTATATTGTGCTGTACTGTGGTATCTGGTTCTGCCGGGGCAGTATATTGTGCTGCACTGTGGTATCTGGTTCTGCTGGGGCAGTGTATTGTGCTGCACTGTGGTATCTGGTTCTGCTGGGGCGGTATATTGTGCTGCACTGTGGTATCTGGTTCTGCTGGGGCAGTATATTGTGCTGCACTGTGGTAGTTGGTTCTGCTGGGGCAGTATATTGTGCTGCACTGTGGTATCTGGTTCTGCTGGGGCAGTATATTGTGCTGTACTGTGGTATCTGGTTCTGCTGGGGCAGTATATTGTGCTGCACTGTGGTATCTGGTTCTGCTGGGGCAGTATATTGTGCTGCACTGTGGTATCTGGTTCTGCTGGGGCAGTATATTGTGCTGTACTGTGGTATCTGGTTCTGCCGGGGCAGTATATTGTGCTGCACTGTGGTATCTGGTTCTGCTGGGGCGGTATATTGTGCTGCACTGTGGTATCTAGTTCTGCTGGGGCAGTATATTGTGCTGCACTGTGGTATCTGGTTCTGCTGGGGCAGTATATTGTGCTGTACTGTGGTATCTGGTTCTGCCGGGGCAGTATATTGTGCTGCACTGTGGTAGTTGGTTCTGCTGGGGCAGTATATTGTGCTGCACTGTGGTATCTGGTTCTGCTGGGGTAGTATATTGTGCTGCACTGTGGTATCTGGTTCTGCTGGGGCAGTATATTGTGCTGCACTGTAGTATCTGGTTCTGCTGGGGCGGTATTTGGTTCTGCACTGTGGTATCTGGTTCTGCTGGGGCAGTATATTGTGCTGCACTGTGGTATTTGGTTCTGCTGGGGCAGTATATTGTGCTGCACTGTGGTATCTGGTTCTGCTGGGGCGGTATATTGTGCTGCACTGTAGTATTTGGTTCTGCTGGGGCAGTATATTGTGCTGCACTGTGGTATTTGGTTCTGCTGGGGCAGTATATTGTGCTGCACTGTGGTATTTGGTTCTGCTGGAGCGGTATATTGTGCTGTACTGTGGTATCTGGTTCTGCTGGGGCAGTATATTGTGCTGCACTGTGGTATCTGGTTCTGCTGGGGCGGTATATTGTGCTGCACTGTGGTATCTGTTCTGCTGGGGCAGTATATTGTGCTGCACTGTGGTATCTGGTTCTGCTGGGGCAGTATATTGTGCTGCACTGTGGTATCTGGTTCTGCTGGGGCAGTATATTGTGCTGCACTGTGGTATCTGGTTCTGCTGGGCAGTATATTGTGCTGCACTGTGGTATTTGGTTCTGCTGGGGCAGTATATTGTGCTGTACTGTGGTATCTGGTTCTGCTGGGGCAGTATATTGTGCTGCACTGTGGTATCTGGTTCTGCTGGGCAGTATATTGTGCTGCACTGTGGTATCTGGTTCTGCTGGGGCAGTATATTGTGCTGCACTGTGGTATCTGGTTCTGCTGGGGCAGTATATTGTGCTGCACTGTGGTATCTGGTTCTGCTGGGGCAGTATATTGTGCTGCACTGTGGTATCTGGTTCTGCTGGGGCAGTATATTGTGCTGCACTGTGGTATCTGGTTCTGCTGGGGCAGTATATTGTGCTGCACTGTGGTATCTGGTTCTGCTGGGGCAGTATATTGTGCTGCACTGTGGTATCTGGTTCTGCTGGGGCAGTATATTGTGCTGCACTGTGGTATCTGGTTCTGCTGGGCAGTATATTGTGCTGCACTGTGGTATCTGGTTCTGCTGGGGCAGTATATTGTGCTGCACTGTGGTATCTGGTTCTGCTGGGGCGGTATATTGTGCTGCACTGTGGTATCTGGTTATGCTGGGGCGGTATATTGTGCTGCACTGTGGTATCTGGTTCTGCTGGGGCAGTATATTGTGCTGCACTGTGGTATCTGGTTCTGCTGGGGCAGGTATATTGTGCTGCACTGTGGTATCTGGTTCTGCTGGGGCAGTATATTGTGCTGCACTGTGATATCTGGTTTTGCCGGGGCAGTATATTGTGCTGTACTGTGGTATCTGGTTCTGCTGGGCGGTATATTGTGCTGCACTCTGGTATCTGGTTCTGCTGGGCGGTATATTGTGCTGCACTGTGGTATCTGGTTCTGCTGGGGCGGTATATTGTGCTGCACTGTGGTATCTGGTTCTGCTGGAGCAGTATATTGTGCTGTACTGTGGTATCTGGTTCTGCTGGGGCGGTATATTGTGCTGCACTGTGGTATCTGGTTCTGCTGGGGCAGTATATTGTGCTGCACTGTGGTATCTGGTTCTGCTGGGGCGGTATATTGTGCTGCACTGTGGTATCTGGTTCTGCTGGGGCGGTATATTGTGCTGCACTGTGGTATCTGGTTCTGCTGGGGCGGTATATTGTGCTGCACTGTGATATCTGGTTTTGCCGGGGCAGTATATTGTGCTGTACTGTGGTATCTGGTTCTGCTGGGCGGTATATTGTGCTGCACTCTGGTATCTGGTTCTGCTGGGGCGGTATATTGTGCTGCACTGTGGTATCAGGCTCTGCTGGGGCGGTATATTGTGCTGCACTGTGGTATCAGGCTCTGCTGGGGCGGTATATTGTGCTGCACTGTGGTATCTGGTTCTGCTGGGGCGGTATATTGTGCTGCACTGTGGTATCTGGTTCTGCTGGGGCGGTATATTGTGCTGCACTGTGGTATCAGGCTCTGCTGGGGCGGTATATTGTGCTGCACTGTGGTATCAGGCTCTGCTGGGGCGGTATATTGTGCTGCACTCTGGTATCTGGTTCTGCTGGGCGGTATATTGTGCTGCACTGTGGTATCTGGTTCTGCTATGGCGGTATATTGTGCTGCACTGTGGTATTGTAGACCCGCCTACTTCTGTTGCCACGCCTTCTGTCAGTTTGGACTTGCCTACAACAGGGGGCACTTTTAGGTTTTTTTCAGGGCCACTTTAAGTGTCCGCCCCAGAATTGGACACTTATTTTAGGTGTTTTTACATTAATTTTGGGTCAGAAAATGCATCGACATCCTCCTAAAAACGTCTGAGGACTTCACTATAAGGGCTCATGCACACGACTCTGCTGTTTGTTGCGGTCCATAAATTGCGGATCCGGAAAAAAAGGATGCTGCCCGTGTGCCTTCCGCAATTTGTGGAATGGAACAGGAGGCCCAATATAGAAATGCCGTTTCTTGTCTGCAAAACGGACAAGAATAGGACAGGACCACGGAACTGGAGCATCGGATGTGACCCATTGAAATGATTGAAAGATACGTAACGCAAAAAATGTTAGTGTGCATGAGCCCTAAGTTGTATTCACTCGACATATTAGGGTATGTTCACACCTGACGGATTTCATGTGTGTGAAAAATCTACCCCAGAACTAAGGGACTTATCAAGGTGCTTTCTGGCGCTGCTGGGGGGCGCACCACCGTTATGGCCTCATCATTAATTCAGCGCATTCTCCTACAGTCCGTGCGACTGCGCAGACATCTACCAAGCTCCGAGCTGCCGCCAATTCCTGGCTTCACTGGCACCAGAAAATTGGTGTAACTGAAGATAGATTTGTCTCTGCCGTTGGCCACGCCCCCTTTTGGACGATGGCGGTGTAAAAAGAGGCACTTATAGGTCGCGCACAAAGCTTGCAACTTTTTGAAGCCACTTTATGATGAATCTCCCCCTAAGTGTCTTGTCATGTAATTGGGGTAGAAAACGCCAAGGATTAACCGCGCTGGAAGACAATTGCGCGAATCCATGTGCAAATACTTACCGGAAAGTGTCGGCGGCACTCCATGAGGCCCCATGAAGCTGCTCTATGTAGGGGTAGGTGGCGGTACGTACTTTTTTCAAGTGGCGGGTGTACATTTTATTACTTTGTGACCCTGTACGACGCATCCAGTGTGAACGAAGCCATCGTTTCCTGGGCACGCCAGCATGTCCGATGGTCACGACGTAGGGTGAAAGATGCGGACGCGGCGGCACAGGAATGATTCCTTATTACAGAGTGAATTATGCGCCGCCGCCGCCGCCTTCCTGCCCTCTATACGGCTTGTTATTCTGCTCCTGATACAATTCTCTTTTTGCAAACTCAAAACAAAGGGAGGCACAGACGGCTCGGAGCTGTGAATGGAGAGAGTCTGATTGATAAGCCGGCCGCGCCAAACCTGCTCCCGCTAATTGCCTTTCAAATGCCCTCATTAATCAAAGTGAGAAGAAACTCTGACAGGAGGCCTGTCACTGTCTCGCTGACTCCTCGCCACTCACCTCACAGTGTGAGGCCAAACCCTGGCCTTTTAAATGGAAGTGTGCAGCCTGCGCACCGCCGCGCGCACCTGGGCTTATCTCCGAAAGGTCTGCCCGGCTCCGAGGCCTGATCCGTCTCCAGAGGCCAATTTACTTCTTATTTAATGGTTCCTAACTTTCATGTTTGTAAATGAGCGCGCCGCACGATAACGCAGATAAACAAATTTAATTAGTCTCCGCGTTTCATTTATTTATTTATTTATTTTGCCCCCGACTCCTGTGTTTGTGTAAACGCAGCCAGGAAAACCGCGGCGCGGGGCTACAATGGAACGCGGCGCCAGGACACAGCGAGGGACTCCACAATATCATTGCAAATTATTTCCGTCTCTTTACGTCCTACCGGTTTTGTTGCTGATCCTAATGGGCCCCTCGAGTGGTCTTTGGAAAAATAAAATCGTTAGAGGCTAAGTAAACAGAACCCAACCGCAGCCGCCACCGCCACTTACCGCTCTGCCTTTTTTTTTTTTTTTGTTTGTTTGTGAAGTTTTGTTTAAAACATTTTTTTTGCTATATTATAAGGTGTGAGGATCTCATGTCTGATCACATGTCATTCATTCAGTGATGTCATCAGCAGGGGCGGGGCTGTGACAACCTCTCAGACAGGATACACAGGCAGGTTGTCAGCAGTAATAGATGTTCCTGTAGTATCAGGTGTGTGGATCTCATGGCTGATCACATGTCATTATATTAGTGATGTCATCAGCAGGGGGCGGGGCTGTGACAACCTCTCAGACAGGATACACAGGCAGGTTGTCAGCAGTAATAGATGTTCCTGTAGTATCAGGTGTGTGGATCTCATGGCTGATCACATGTCATTATATTAGTGATGTCATCAGCAGGGGGCGGGGCTGTGACTACCTCTCAGACAGGATACACAGGCAGGTTGTCAGCAGTAATAGATGTTCCTGTAGTATCAGGTGTGTGGATCTCATGGCTGATCACATGTCATTATATTAGTGATGTCATCAGCAGGGGGCGGGGCTGTGACTACCTCTCAGACAGGATATACAGGCAGGTTGTCAGCAGTAATAGATGTTCCTGTAGTATCAGGTGTGTGGATCTCATGGCTGATCACATGTCATTATATTAGTGATGTCATCAACAGTGGGCGGGGCTGTGACAACCTCTCAGACAGGATGTACAGGCAGGTTGTCAGCAGTGATAAGTGTGTGGATCTCATGGCTGATCACATGTCATTCTATCAGTGATGTCATCAGCAGGGGGCGGGGCTGTGACAACCTCTCAGACAGGATATACAGGCAGGTTGTCAGCAGTGATAGATGTTCCTGTAGTATAAGGTGTGTGGATCTCATGGCTGATCACATGTCATTCTATCAGTGATGTCATCAGCAGGGGGGGGGCTGTGACAACCTCTCAGACAGGATACACAGGCAGGTTGTCAGCAGTGATAGATGTTCCTGTAGTATCAGGTGTGAGGATCTCATGGCTGATCACATGTCATTCTATCAGTGATGTCATCAGCAGGGGGCGGGGCTAAGACAACCTCTCAGACATGATGTACAGGCAGGTTGTCAGCAGTGATAGATGTTCCTGTAGTATCAGGTGTGTGGATCTCATGGCTGATCACATGTCATTATATTAGTGATGTCATCAGCAGGGGGCGGGGCTGTGACAACCTCTCAGACAGGATATACAGGCAGGTTGTCAGCAGTGATAGGTGTTCCTATAGTATAAGGTGTCTGATCACATGTCATTCTATCAGTGATGTCATCAGCAGGGGGCGGGGCTGCGACAACCTCTCAGACAGGATGTACAGGCAGGTTGTCAGCAGTGATAGATGTTCCTGTAGTATAAGGTGTGTGGATCTCATGGCTGATCACATGTCATTCTATCAGTGATGTCATCAGCAGGGGGCGGGGCTGTGACTACCTCTCAGACAGGATGTACAGGCAGGTTGTCAGCAGTGATAGGTGTGTGGATCTCATGTTCATTACACCCTGGTCTGATACATTGTTTCTCTACGTTTGTTCTCCGGTCATTGCCCTGTTACAATGTTGCTCCTAATAGTGGAGTGATACAATGTTGCTGGAGACGCTTTGATCTATTCTCCACCATCTGATGGCTAATTTTCCGATAATGGAGGAGCTTTCATTTTGCGCTGTCGCCGGCTATCTTCCTCCGCGCTGCCTGCCCTGCAGTCTTCTTCTTCGTCTCTCAGCTAATGGTAATGTTTAAAGCTTCTCCGGAAAGTTCACACATTAAGAATTTGACGCGTCGCTCGCTCTCTCGGGCAGATTAACATTTCAAACGTGTTATAAATGTTTCAAGTAGAAATTGGTGTAAGTGGGAATAATAATGGACGCTGCGTAAGACTCTTAATTTCAAAAGTGCTGTCAGCATTCAATTACGGTCTGAAAGCGAATCAGCACCACGCGCGGAATAATGCGCCGCTTTAACCTAAAAATAGGCAGGATCCATTTATAAAGGCTGCTATTTGTATAAAACCCTAGCGCTGGATTACCTGGTGAGTGGCGGCCCCTATAGAGACTCCTGGATGAGACCAAACGCCCGTATTATAGCGGTGACACAGAGGTATAATTGGCGTACAGCACTATAAGAAAGTATCTGCCCCCGGGATCTGATCTCAGAACCCAGGCACAAAGTGATCCAACCCCAGCGACTCCTCATACATAAAACAGACAGAGCTGCAGCGTAAAGCATGGGGGAGAGATAAAACAGCAGACTGAGATTCTGATGAGTAGGGAGGTGGATTTCAGACTACAGCAGATTCCAACAGACAATGCAACTACATAGAGTGGTGTGCTAATAAAGCTGCAGTGTAAAGCATGGTGGATGGACAGCAGCAGTTTGGGCTTCTGTTGATTTGGGGTTTCAGACTCTAATGCAGCTAAGATGGAGTCACTGATCATAGCAGTGATCTACTAGTGACCACCACTCATCACTGAGGGTCCAGCAGCGGATGATGGGGATCACAGTAGTCGTGGTCACTTCCTGTTCCGTCTCTTAGATTCTGTTCATTTCCTTACAGAAGGACAAAGCGATGAAATATACATATAACATAAATAAAATAACGGGGAAGGATCCCGCACCCGCTGCGGATATTACCCTCATTTATTTCTCTGCCGCCTGCGCCGCGCAGTGCGACATATAATGAAACATTCATATATTTCCATTTCTTATATTAATCTTCTCCCATCTCAGAGCGGTGAACTGGACCTGGTAAATACTGTGGCCCTTCATACGAGGGGATTTAAGGGGCCAGAAGTGAGAATCCAGTGAAGTAGTGTAATTTAGAACACTCTATGGTGGTATCATGTTGGCACTGCAGAACAGTATTATTTAGATACCATATGGCAGTATTATTTAGAAATTTTTAGATACCATATGGCAGTATTATTTAGAATTTTTTTGGGCTCTATAGAACAGTATTGTTTAGATACCATATGGCAGTATTATTTAGGAACTCTATTGTGGTATTTCTTTGGCACTGTAGAACAGTATTATTTAGAATTTTTTGGGCTCTATAGAACAGTATTATTTAGATAACATATGGCAGTATTATTTAGGAACTGTATAGTAGTATTATGTTGGCACTGTAGAACAGTATTATTTAGATACCATATGGCAGTATTATGTAGGAACTCTATAGCAGTAATATCTTGGGACTGCAGAACAGTATTATTTAGATATCATATGGCAGTATTATTTAGGAACTGTATAGTAGTATAATTTTGGCACTGTAGAACAGTATTATTTAGATACCATATGGCAGTATTATTTAGGAACTGTATAGTAGTATAATTTTGGCACTGTAGAACAGTATTATTTAGATACCATGTGGCAGTATTATTTAGGAACTGTATAGTAGTATAATTTTGGCACTGTAGAACAGTATTATTTAGATACCATATGGCAGTATTATTTAGGAACTGTATAGTAGTATAATTTTGGCACTGTAGAACAGTATTATTTAGATACCATGTGGCAGTATTATTTAGGAACTGTATAGTAGTATAATTTTGGCACTGTAGAACAGTATTATTTAGATACCATATGGCAGTATTATTTGGGAACTCTATAGTGGTATTATGTTGGCACTGTAGAACAGTATTATTTAGATACCATATGACAGTATTACTTTGGCATTAGCAGTATTATTTGAGCGTCATATGGCATTTTTCATAGTTTTTCTGGCCATGACAGGGCAACACTTGGGCCTGATTGATGTTTCTTGTGTCTCAGGAAGTGAATATCATCCGTTTTACGCCTCATTCACACGACCGTATGTGTTTTGCAGTCCGCAAATTGGGGTCCGCAAAAAAAAATGAAAACGTCTGTATGCCATCCGTTGTTTTTTTTGCAGATCTATAGTAACAATGCCTAAAACGGACAAGAATAGGACATGCTATATTTTTTTTGCAGGGCTACAGAACGGACATACAGATGCGGACAGCACATGGTGTGCTGTCCGCATTTTTTGCGGAACCATTGAAATAAATGGGTCCGCATCCTATCCGCAAAAAAACCCGTAACGGACACGGAAACAAAATACGTTTGTGCCCATGAGGCCTTAATATTACAGATTGTCTTTGTTAATTCTCCCGTCACCAGAGGCAGAATAAACGCAGACCGGAGAAACCGCAGCGACTTTCCCTCTTTCTATCAGACCTCCAGATGAAATGTAAACCTGAGACGAGGGCGCCGTTCTTCTCGCGATCTTGATATGCGGCAATGCGAAACGTGCAAAATAAAACAACGTGAAAATAAAATATATAGGGAAATAGCATAAAAACAAAGCGCAGCCCCTCCCCCGTCCTCTGGGGTGACGGGCGCTCTATAATGATAATGAGCGCTTATTACAGATGCACGGGGCTGTCTGCAAGTCATCTGTCAGCTCGCAGTCCGTGGAGGCGATCGCCTGCCTGCTCGCTCCAGCGCCGGTCGTTAGATAATAAGGATTGATAAAATGTTAGGGCCAAAATGTTAAAAATGCTGCTATCGATTAGCACGCAGCGTAATAATGAAGGCGCGGGGCCTGGGGACGGCAGCCATGGATCACTGTGACAACGCGGCCTCACATTGTGCGCGAGGACAATTAATCCCGGCAAGTCACAAATCGCAAATAAAGGAGTCGCCAGCTCATTACCGGACGACCTTGCTGAGCGGCCTTGAGAGCGCCGCTGACCTTTCACTATCTGGAAAGTTTATAATGTGTCTGATTGAGAAATAACCGCGACTGCTCTTTTATTTATTTATTTTTATTCCAGGATTTCTTCAGTTTTGCGGTGGCGGCGAGATGAGACGAGCGTCCGCCAGTTAATAGCTGGGATTAAAAATGCATTACTGGGCTAATGAATAAACACAGAGTAAACAGCGCGGTGATTGAAACGTCAGGAATTCAGCTAAAAATATGCAAAGAGCAGCAAACAGATGATGGATTCACGACCGGAGGCCTGCGAACCAGACATAAAGGGGAGGGGCTTCCATAACGGCCAATCGGCTGTGGAGGAAAAGTAACAACTTGCATCTGATTGACGGATACAGTTGATACAATGTTTCCTTTTGTCTGGAATTCTGGGTGATAGCCATAAAAGGGGTTGTTCCACCGTAAAAACGGATCCATGAGAAGTATTTGATCAGTGGGGTCCGACCGCCGGGACCCCTGCCAATCACCAGAACAGGTCCCAGAGTCCCCGAAGTGAATGGACCGACAGCTGCGCATGCGCACTGCCACTCCACTCCTCTCTATGTGGCTGCTGAAGACACGCCGAGTCCAGCGCTCAGTCACATAGAGATAAGTGAGGCAGCAGAGCGCATGCGCAGGCATCGCTCCGTTCTCGCCAGGGGCGCTCTGTTCTTGTGATTGGCTTGGGTCCCAGGGTCGGAGTCCTACGGATCAGACATGTGTCACCTATCCTGTGCATAGCTGATAAATTAGTGTGGTGGGAACCCCCTTTAAATTCAGTTGTAGCTATAGGGGGAGCAGTCACATGACAACCTGTAACATATACAGCACATGGTACTGTAGGCGGGGGTCTTGAATCTTATGTGTCAGTCTTTACTAGTTTTGACATTTTGTTAATGAATCTGGGAGCTCTGGATGAACAGAAGAAAGATCCTTACCCACGAAATGTGCTCCATTATATAACAATGGTAACTCTGTTGGCCGGCGGTGGGCGCCGGGGCCCGGGTGGTCAGTACCTTGGGAGCCCTGGGGCCATTAATTCATGAGATGCTTAGTGATCTCTAACATTTCTCACTGCAGGTTATTTCCTTTTGTTCTTTGGAATTCTTAGATATTCTGCGTCTTTTCTGATAATGCTGATTAGATGAATGGCAGCAAGTGGCACCACCTAGTGGTGACAGGGAGAACTGCTCTCCTGCTGGACATCTAGTCACTATTAGATCGTGACTCTCTCATCTCTATCTATCTATCAAATGCAATTCCAATAAGCTTTCTTGGCGGGACTGAATAAATATTAACATTGCCAAAGCAAGTGGCAAATAATTGGGTAGGGTTGGGGGATGGGGGACACATTCAGGGAGGGGGTGTAGGAGTCGTATTATATTTCAGGCTCCTCTCACTCTATGGCAGGCAGTAATATATTGTGCTGCTGTGGCCGATGTGTTCTCCTCTTCCCCCAGCAGTATGGATAGTCTCTCTTCCTCCAGCAGTATGGATAGCCTCTCTTCCTCCAGCAGTATGGATAGCCTCTCTTCCTCCAGCAGTATGGATAGTCTCTCTTCCTCTTCCCCCAGCAGTATGGATAGTCTCTCTTTCTCCTCCCCAAGCAGTATGGATAGTCTCTCTTCCCCCAGCAGTATGGATAGTCTCTCTTCCTCCTCCCCAGCAGTATGGATAGTCTCTCTTCCTCTTCCCCCAGCAGTATGGATAGTCTCTCTTTCTACTCCCCAGCAGTATGGATAATCTCTCTTCCTGTTCCCCCAGCAGTATGGATAGTCTCTCTTCCTCCTCCCCCAGCAGTATGGATAGTCTCTCTTCCTCCTCCCCCAGCAGTATGGAGAGTCTCTCTTCCTCCTCCCCAGCAGTATGGATAGTCTCTCTTCCTCTTCCTCCAGCAGTATGGATAGTCTCTCTTCCTCCAGCAGTATGGATAGCCTCTCTTCCTCCAGCAGTATGGATAGTCTCTCTTCCTCTTCCCCCAGCAGTATGGATAGTCTCTCTTTCTCCTCCCCAAGCAGTATGGATAGTCTCTCTTCCCCCAGCAGTATGGATAGTCTCTCTTCCTCCTCCCCAGCAGTATGGATAGTCTCTCTTCCTCTTCCCCCAGCAGTATGGATAGTCTCTCTTCCTGTTCCCCCAGCAGTATGGATAGTCTCTCTTCCTCCTCCCCCAGCAGTATGGATAGTCTCTCTTCCTCCTCCCCCAGCAGTATGGAGAGTCTCTCTTCCTCCTCCCCAGCAGTATGGATAGTCTCTCTTCCTCTTCCCCCAGCAGTATGGATAGTCTCTCTTTCTACTCCCCAGCAGTATGGAGAGTCTCTCTTCCTCCTCCCCAGCAGTATGGATAGTCTCTCTTCCTCTTCCCCCAGCAGTATGGATAGTCTCTCTTTCTACTCCCCAGCAGTATGGATAGTCTCTCTTTCTCCTCCCCTAGCAGTATGGATAATCTCTCTTCCTCCTCCCCCAGCAGTATGGATAGTCTCTCTTCCTCCTCCCCTAGCAGTATGGATAGTCTCTCTTTCTACTCCCCAGCAGTATGGATAGTCTCTCTTTCTCCTCCCCTAGCAGTATGGATAGTCTCTCTTCCTCCTCCCCCAGCAGTATGGAGAGTCTCTCTTCCTCCTCCCCCAGCAGTATGGATAGTCTCTCTTCCTCCTCCCCCAGAAGTATGGATAGTCTCTCTTCCTCCTCCCCCAGCAGTATGGAGAGTCTCTCTTCCTCCTCACCCAGCAGTATGGATAGTCTCTTTTCCTCCTCCCCCAGCAGTATGGATAGTCTCTCTTCCTCCTCCCCAGCAGTATGGATAGTCTCTCTTCCTCTTCCCCCAGCAGTATGGATAGTCTCTCTTTCTACTCCCCAGCAGTATGGATAATCTCTCTTCCTGTTCCCCCAGCAGTATGGATAGTCTCTCTTCCTCCTCCCCAGCAGTATGGATAGTCTCTCTTCCTCCTCCCCCAGCAGTATGGAGAGTCTCTCTTCCTCCTCCCCAGCAGTATGGATAGTCTCTCTTCCTCTTCCCCCAGCAGTATGGATAGTCTCTCTTTCTACTCCCCAGCAGTATGGAGAGTCTCTCTTCCTCCTCCCCAGCAGTATGGATAGTCTCTCTTCCTCTTCCCCCAGCAGTATGGATAGTCTCTCTTTCTACTCCCCAGCAGTATGGATAGTCTCTCTTTCTCCTCCCCTAGCAGTATGGATAATCTCTCTTCCTCCTCCCCCAGCAGTATGGATAGTCTCTCTTCCTCCTCCCCTAGCAGTATGGATAGTCTCTCTTTCTACTCCCCAGCAGTATGGATAGTCTCTCTTTCTCCTCCCCTAGCAGTATGGATAGTCTCTCTTCCTCCTCCCCCAGCAGTATGGAGAGTCTCTCTTCCTCCTCCCCCAGCAGTATGGATAGTCTCTCTTCCTCCTCCCCCAGCAGTATGGATAGTCTCTCTTCCTCCTCCCCCAGCAGTATGGAGAGTCTCTCTTCCTCCTCACCCAGCAGTATGGATAGTCTCTTTTCCTCCTCCCCCAGCAGTATGGATAGTCTCTCTTCCTCCTCCCCAGCAGTATGGATAGTCTCTCTTCCTCCTCCCCCAGCAGTATGGAGAGTCTCTCTTCCTCCTCCCCAGCAGTATGGATAGTCTCTCTTCCTCCTCCCCCAGCAGTATGGATAGTCTCTCTTCCTCCTCCCCAGCAGTATGGATAGTCTCTCTTTCCTCCTCCCCCAGCAGTATGGATAGTCTCTCTTCCTCCTCCCCCAGCAGTATGGATAGTCTCTCTTACTCTCCCCAGCCGTCTGGATAGTCTCTCTTCCTCCTCCCCAGCAGTATGGATAGTCTCTCTTCCTCCTCCCCCAGCAGTATGGATAGTCTTCTCTTCCTCCTCCCCAGCAGTATGGATAGTCTCTCTTCCTCTCCCCAGCAGTATGGATAGTCTCTCTTCCTCCTCCCCCAGCAGTATGGATAGTCTCTCTTCCTCCTCCCCAGCAGTATGGATAATCTCTCTTTCTCCTCCCCTAGCAGTATGGATAGTCTCTCTTTCCTCCTCCCCTAGCAGTATGGATAGTCTCTCTTCCTCTCCCCCAGCAGTATGGATAGTCTCTCTTCCTCCTCCCCTAGCAGTATGGATAGTCTCTCTTCTCCTCCCCCTAGCAGTATGGATAGTCTCTCTTCCTCCTCCCCAGCAGTATGGATAGTCTCTCTTCCTCCTCCCCAGCAGTATGGATAATCTCTCTTTCTCCTCCCCTAGCAGTATGGATAGTCTCTCTTTCTCCTCCCCTAGCAGTATGGATAGTCTCTCTTTCTACTCCCCTAGCAGTATGGATAATCTCTCTTCCTCCTCCCCCAGCAGTATGGATAGTCTCTCTTCCTCCTCCCCTAGCAGTATGGATAGTCTCTCTTTCTACTCCCCAGCAGTATGGATAGTCTCTCTTCCTCCTCCCCAGCAGTATGGATAGTCTCTCTTCCTCCTCCCCAGCAGTATGGATAGTCTCTCTTCCTCCTCCCCCAGCAGTATGGATAGTCTCTCTTCCTCCTCCCCCAGCAGTATGGATAGTCTGCCGTCCTCCTCCATGGAGGTGAAGTCTGGTCAGAGATCAGACAGTCTCTGTCACTGCTGAGTATTTGGTGCCTCATCCTCCACAGCTCCTGGTCGCACTGCCGGCACAGTCTGCTCTCCCTGGGCTTGTAGCCTTTTCTATCAGCCATGTCTGTGTGTCGTTAGACTACTGTATCTAACATAAATTCCAAGCTCCGGTCTGGAGGTCGTATGAGCCCCAATATGAAGGAAATCGTCACACTAAGGGTCGGGTCTCTGACCCCTGGAGCGATTGCACTTATATGCTGTAATGTACGTGCTCCCGCCTGATGTTGGGACTTATAGAAGTCTTGGCGGCTCTGAAGAGATAAATATGTCGGGGGGAGGGGGGATTTGGTCGTCCATTAAAGGTCTGTGTGTTTTGATGACTTTGGAGGCGGCTCTCTCCCCATCATCCTCACAGCGGGGGCTCCGGCCTCATACTGGGGCAGCTTCTAACATCAAGTTTAGCTGATTCATTTTCTAGAGGATATTTAACTTTTTATGAGAAAAAATATGAGTGGAACCGACACAGAAAGGAATCGGAGACGACGTTAAGTAAATCGCGGAATTATAAAAATTATGTCCAGACCGTTAAACTCACCGGATTCTGTGCATGAACTCTGAGACTGGGTCAGGATGGGAAAGAAAACAAATCAAGAACATATTTTAGGCTTCACTTTCTTATCCTTTCAAGATTTCTGCTTGCTGTCAGTGAATGAAAGAATTCTGATTGACCTATTCCTTTCCCAGCTGGTGGTTTGTTACAATAGATCAGCGCAGAGAATCCTCTGCTGTTCTGGCCCCAGGCTGATACATGTTACCTGTATTACTGATACATTGTAACTGTCCCTGCAGGATGTGTGCGGCGCTCATGCCGTACCCCCCGTGTCCTGGCACACATGGAGGGCACAGTGCGGAAAATCTGCCTGCAGCCGAACTTTCTGCAATAAACTGAGCGCCATGCGGTGGACCCGTCAGTGTGGACCTGCCCTAAGTGTCCGATCATAGTGCCCCATGTCAGGTGTTGGCTGGGGTCATGTAAAGCCACCAGGACTTCAGGAAGAAGACCTAGTGAAATAGAGCGGATGATGGATGGACACGAGGAGATGCAGGTTCTCAGTAGGTTAGGTTGTAATGCTCAACGCCAGGCAGCAGCTGCAAAAGCAAATACAATTAAAGGGGTTATTCCACCATTAATGTAAAAAATGAAAATCAGTATAGTTCATGACGACCTCACGTGGATCCAGAGATCTCCTCACTCGGGTCCCGGTGCTGGTCTGTACAGGACCTTTAATGGTGGAAGCATTTCTTAGGGAGGATTCTCGGAGCACATTATTACCACTGGGGGGACATTAGTTAATAAACCTCCATAAACCAGTTTTCTGGGAGAAGTTCTGGACTTGTGACTATTTTTTAAGGGATTTACCAGGATTTTCATCTCATACGACCTACAGTATCCTCAGCATAGGTCATCAATGTCAGATGGCAGGGGTCCGACTCCCAGGCCCCCCCACTGATCTGCTGTATAAGGAGGCTGCGGTGGTCTGCGACCCCTCCTTAGGCCGGTGACGTAACCTATGTGCAGCTGAGTCCCATTCAAGTGAATAGAGCTGAGCTGCAGTACCAACCACGGCCACTATCCAATGGAGGGCGCTGTGCTCGGTGAGCTACAAGGAGCGGCGGCATTCATCAGAGCTCCGGTACGCCCTGTGGCTTCCTCAGGCAGCTGATCAGTGGGGGGGACGGGAGTCGGACCCCCACTAATCTCATATTGATTACCCATCCTGAGGATCGGCCATCAGTACGGAATGTAATGAGAAGATCTTGCTGCCCATGTGACCCCTCCTGACCTGTGACCCATGCTGGCCTTCCGTGATGGCGGCCTCTTCTGGGTCGTATTCCGATGTCGTCATTCTTGGTTTGCACACAGGAACGAGGCGCGGGAGCTGCAGCTGTAATACAGCCGGCTGATTACTGCTCTGTGATGGAGATCACGCTGGGCTAAATCAATTGTGAATTTCGGCTGCCCCGGGGGCTCCTAATCCCTTCCAATCATTGTATTACAAATACTTTTAGCAGCAGAACAGAAACATGAAGGCTGGAGGCGCGGGGGCAGCAGCCGCTCATTTCTGGAGATAATGTCATACATTTCTGAGCCTCGCATTCTATTCCGCAACTAGAGCGTCCGCTGCAGGCATTGCCAGGAGGTTCCTGAGTGCCTTCTGCGGACGACCTGATCGGGGCCCTCCAGGCGGAACAATTGTGGGTGACAAACCCCCAGGGCACGCCCTCTATGGCGATGGCTGAATTAGTGCCCCCCCCCCCCAAAAAAAATAAAAAAATAAAATATATATATATATATATACTGTATACAATGCCTTTCATTTGTGACACTCGCTCGCACTATGAAGGGCACCATTATAGGAGCAGTGTGACGGGCACCATTATAGGAGCAGTGTGACGGGCACCATTATAGGAGCAGTGTGACGGGCACCATTATAGGAGCAGTGTGACAGGCACTATTGTAGGAGCAGTGTGACTGGCGCTATTATAGGAGCAGTGTGAAGGGCACAATTATAGGAGCAGTGTGACAGGCACTATTATAGGAGCAGTGTGACGGGCACTATTATAGGAGCAGTGTGACGGGCAGTATTATAGGAGCAGTGTGAAGGGCACAATTATAGGAGCAGTGTGACAGGCACTATTATAGGAGCAGTGTGACGGGCACTATTATAGGAGCAGTGTGACGGGCAGTATTATAGGAGCAGTGTGATGGGCAGTATTATAGGAGCAGTGTGATGGGCAGTATTATAGGAGCAGTGTGACGGGCACCATTATAGGAGCAGTGTGACGGGCACCATTATAGGAGCAGTGTGACGGGCAGTATTATAGGAGCAGTGTGATGGGCGCTATTATAGGAGCAGTGTGACGGGCACTATTATAGGAGCAGTGTGACGGGCAGTATTATAGGAGCAGTGTGACCGGCGCTATTATAGGAGCAGTGTGACGGGCAGTATTATAGGAGCAGTGTGATGGGCGCTATTATAGGAGCAGTGTGACGGGCGCCATTATAGGAGCAGTGTGACGGGCACTATTATAGGAGCAGTGTGACGGGCAGTATTATAGGAGCAGTGTGACGGGCAGTATTATAGGAGCAGTGTGACGGGCGCTATTATAGGAGCAGTGTGATGGGCGCTATTATAGGAGCAGTGTGACGGGCACTATTATAGGAGCAGTGTGACTGGCGCTATTATAGGAGCAGTGTGACGGGCACTATTATAGGAGCAGTGTGACCGGCGCTATTATATGAGCAGTGTGACGGGCGCTATTATAGGAGCAGTGTGATGGGCAGTAATATAGGAGCAGTGTGATGGGCAGTATTATAGGAGCAGTGTGATGGGCAGTATTATAGGAGCAGTGTGACGGGCACCATTATAGGAGCAGTGTGACGGGCGCTATTATAGGAGCAGTGTGATGGGCAGTATTATAGGAGCAGTGTGACGGGCACCATTATAGGAGCAGTGTGACGGGCACTATTATAGGAGTAGTGTGACGGGCACCATTATAGGAGCAGTGTGATGGGCACCATTATAGGAGCAGTGTGACGGGCACTATTATAGGAGCAGTGTGACGGGCACCATTATAGGAGCAGTGTGACGGGCGCCATTATAGGAGCAGTGTGACGGGCGCCATTATAGGAGCAGTGTGACGGGCAGTATTATAGGAGCAGTGTGACGGGCACTATTATAGGAGCAGTGTGACGGGCGCTATTATAGGAGCAGTGTGACGGGCACCATTATAGGAGCAGTGTGACGGGCACCATTATAGGAGCAGTGTGACGGGCACCATTATAGGAGCAGTGTGACTGGCACTATTATAGGAGCAGTGTGACGGGCACTATTATAGGAGCAGTGTGACGGGCACTATTATAGGAGCAGTGTGACGGGCACCATTATAGGAGCAGTGTGACGGGCACTATTATAGGAGCAGTGTGACGGGCACCATTATAGGAGCAGTGTGACGGGCACTATTATAGGAGCAGTGTGACGGGCACTATTATAGGAGCAGTGTGACGGTGTCGCGACCATGTTCATGGCCGTGACTCCTTGGGAGCCGCATGCAGTTGCCCGCGGTCTGGTGTTGTGTCAACCGCAGCTGGGGGCACTTTGCTGTTTGCCTCAAGTGCGGTTGCCGCGGACAACAGGTATGTGTGTGGTTGCCTTTTGGTTTGTGTGGGTGTTTGTATGCACTCTGAATGTCCCTCTCCATGTTCCCATCTCTGGTCGTCTGCTGGCAGCATTCCGTTAGTGGTCCGGCTGCGTGCTGGTTAGGAGTGTCTGCTGGCAGCGACTGGAGTGGGGACGTGAGTGGGGAGTGGACGCAGGGTCAGTGCGCTCTCCTCGGGCTGTTTCTTTGCTGGTCTCCGGGTCCTGTGTTGTTCCGGAGCCTGGCAGTCGGATCCTGGTCCTGTGTGTTGTTCCGGAGCCTGGCAGTCGGATCCTGGTTCCTGTGTGTTGCTCCAGGGGCCGGCAGCAGTCCTGGGGAGACGCGCATATTATGACACTGATTCCCTTTCTCCTATCCCCTTGTTGAGTCCCTCACTAGTTTCCTTTTTTTTGGTGGGGGGGCTTTGAGGGGCGGGAGTGTCACGGCCATGGTCATGGTCGTGACTCCTTGGGAGCCGCATACAGTTGCCCGCGGTCTGGTGTTGTGTCAACCGCAGCTGGGGGCACTTTGCTGTTTGCCTCAAGTGCGGTTGCCGCGGACAACAGGTATGCGTGCGGTTGCTTTTTGGTTTGTATGCACCCTGAATGTCTGGTGTGCACTGTGTTTTATGTTTGTGTGCACTCTGACTTCTTCCCTTTGCCTGTGGCTGCCCGTGGCAACATGTGGTGTTTTGTACATGTGGTGGCAGTGTCTCGGCCTTCTGGCCGGCTCCCAGGACACGTTTGCCACGCATGTCGTTGTCGACGGTAACAGCTGCAGTGTGAGTTTGTGTATATTCCCCTTTATGTGGTTTCACTACACTCCCTGGTGTTGGAAGGGTTAACTTCCTTCCTTGTGGTCTGAACACTAGGTGTGTCTGTGTGGGTGTGTCTGTGTGGGTGTGTCTGTGTGGGTGTGTCTGTGTGGGTGTGTCTGTGTGGGTGCGGCTACCTGGGCCTATAAAGCCTCTGCTTAAAGGGTTTCTACCACCTCATTTTGCCTGAATCAGCTTTCAGAGACGAGCGATCTGCTAGTGTCTGATCAGGGCCGGCGCTACCCATAAGCAGAGTAGGCCACCGCGTAGAGCGCACTCTGCCTGGGGGCGCCGGCGCTCTGGAGTCCGAATCCCGACTAGCCGCCACCACGCCCCCTACTTGTGATCCATCTAAGTAACATCTTCCTCTGATTCCCGACTAGCCACCGCCCGCGCCACGCCCCCTACTTGTGATCCAAATCTGACATCATTCATCTGCGGCTTCTTGACTCCTCCTGTACTTGCCGGCCGGATCAAGGATGTCCTGGGATGTGCGCCTGCGCGGGCATGAGTTTTTTTTCAGTCACTTCGGCGCAAAATCACGCGAGACCGGAGGTCACGGGTCTCGTGCCGATACTCATGATCGTATCTTATCCAACGTCATATCCGGGGGACAACAGGAAGTGACGTGACGACTCAGGGTATTGAAATATTACGGGGTAGGGAAATATCACTACAGGATCATCAGCGTCAGCGAGCGACACAAGTACGTACGGGGGGTTGTTTGGCGGCAATTTCAAATTACATAATGGGCATTGTGCACTGTGGGGGCAGTATTACTTAGTGTAGGCACTGGGGGGAAAATTACATAATGGGCATTGTGCACTGTGGGGGCAGTATTACTAAGTGTGGGCACTGGGGGGTAAATTACATAATGGGCATTGTGCACTGTGGGGGCAGTATTACTTAGTGGGGGCAAATTACATAATGGGCATTGTGCACTGTGGGGGCAGTATTACTTAGTGGGGGCACTGGGGGGGCAAATACATAATGGAGGGCAGTGTGGGGGTCTGACTGGGCGGAGTCAAGGGGCGGGGTCAAGGGGGCGGCAAAATTTGCTTTCGCCTAGGGTGGCAAAAATCCTTGCACCAGCCCTGTGTCTGATCGCCATAACCCTGCAATTCTCAGACCTTTGTGTGGAGCCGTTTCATTAAAAAACTAACTTTTATTCCTATGCAAATGAGCCTCTCGGTGCTATGGGGGCGTCTTTTCAGCACCTAGAGGCTCCGTCTACTCACACTGTATTCCGCCCCGCTCGTCCGTCAAGCCCGCCCATATCGTCTTGAATGCCTGCCTCCATCTCAGCCATCGGACGAATTCACGCGCCTGCGCCATTCACTTCTGTCTTCGGCACAGGCGCAGTGAGTAAATGATACGCTCCTGGTGCGGGTGCGATGCGTGAGGTGAACGAATTGCACCCGCACTGAATCCGGATCCATTCATTTCTATGGGGCTGTGCAGATGAGCGGTGATTTTCACGCATCACTTGTGCGTTGCATGAAAATCGCAGCATGCTCCATGTTATAAGGGAAAATAATTGCATCTACACAACCTTGAACCCAAACCTGAACTTCAGTGAAGCAGTTCGGGTCTGGATACCACATTCAGTTTTTATATCACGCGCGTGCAAAACGCATTGCACCCGCGCGATAAAAACTGAATAACGGAACTGACTCCAATTGCGTACCTACTCGCGCGGGTTTGCCGCAATGCACCCGGGACGCACCCTGAGCCACAACATGACGCCCGCAGTGAATGTGTGGACTGATGAGAGGACTGGAGGCTAGCCTCTGTGTGCGAGGTTGGTGAGAAGTATCTGCTTGCAGCAGGAGATGGCGGTAGAGGAAGTTCTGGTACTTAGCGCCGGGCCTCCCTGTGCCTGTAAGCAATGATATCTAACAATACCCGGAGGAGCTCGTTAAGCCGCGGCGGACATACTCCGAGAAGCACTTTAATGTAACTGCATTAGAAGCTGTCAGCCGCTTGTTGCCTAATGCTGACATTTTGCTCGTTCAGGATTATTGCGCTATTTGTTATCAGGCAATTTAAAAATATTAACGGATTTCTCATTTTAACTCCTGTTCTGAAGTGGAGGACTAATGTCTGAGCGCTAAAAACCGCGCAAAAAAAAGAAATCAGCGTCAGATTGTGAATACACCAACATGGCTGGGAGACGAGGGACGGTCGGCGGTATAATAAAAAGCAAATCGGGGAACGGTCCCGATGAGCGCGTCCCTGCAGCCGCCTGTGCATGTGACGACGTTTCATGGCTGACCCTCGGATTTCTGCTGTGGTCTCGCACTTTGCGTGCTGCATCCATGAGCTGTGCACAGACGCCGGCTGCGTGGGAACCATGCCAGGAAGCGAGACTGTGGAAGCGCTCATCTCTCTATATACATCTGTATCGCCGTCCTTAGGACGGGGCAGGGGAGAGGCGTCTCCCTTCCCTGGTCCTCTCATAGGCTGCAGACCTAGTGCCTGTAGCCTATCAGAGGCCGGCGGTGACAGCACAATGACGTCATCGCGCCACCTGAGCCGTACAGCGCAGGACAGCGTGCATCGCATCACTGAAAGCGGCAAGGAGGTAAGTATAAGTATTTATTTATTTATTTACACTTTGCTATCTGGCACTCATGGGGGCATCTACTGGGGACCCTATCTTATATACTGGCACACATGGGGGGCATCTACTGGGGACCCTATCTTATATACTGGCACACATGGGGGGCATCTACTGGGGACCCTATCTCATATACTGGCACACATGGGGGGCACTATGGAGGAGCACTATGGGAGCCCTATCTTATATACTGGCACACATGGGGGGCACTATGGGGGCCCTATCTTATATACTGGCACACATGGGGTCACTATGGAGGAGCATCATGGGGGCCCTATTTAAAATACTGACACACATGGAGGACACTATGGAGAGGGCGAGTACTATTGGCACCCTATTTTATATACTGGCACACATGGGGGGGCACTATGGAGGAGCACTATGGAGACCCTATCTTATATACTGGGACACATGGGGGGCATCTACTGGGGACCCTATCTTAAATACTGGCACACATGGGGGGCACTATGGAGGAGCACTATGGGGGCCCTATCTTATATACTGGCACACATGGGGGGCACTATGGGGGCCCTATCTTATATACTGGCACACATGGGGGCGCTATGGAGGAGCACTATGGGGGCCCTATCTTATATACTGGCACACATGGGGGCACTATGGGGGCCCTATCTTATATACTGGCACACATGGGGTCACTATGAAGGAGCATCATGGGGGCCCTATCTTATATTCTGGCACACATGGGGGGCACTATGGAGGAGCACTATGGGGGCCCTATTTAAAATACTGACACACATGGGGGACACTATGGAGGGGGCGAGTACTATTGGCACCCTATTTTATATACTGGCAGACATGGGGTCACTATGGAGGGAGAGGAGCACTATAGGGGCCCTATCTTATATACTGGAACACATGGGGGGCACGATGGAGGAGCACTATGGGGGCCCTATCTTATATACTGGAACACATGGGGGGCACGATGGAGGAGCACTATGGGGGCCCTATCTTATATACTGGCACACATGGGGTGCACTATGGAGGAGCATTGGGGTCATTATGGGGGCATTTTATACTGGCACATTGTCAGCCAACATGGGAACAAGGGGAAGGCGCACGATATAGGAGTATTTTATACTGGCACAAATTATAGGGTACTATGGGGATCTTGGCTCAACTGGGGGCACTAAGAGGGTTTTTTGGGCATACAGTAAGGGGCATTGGCGCACATTATGAGGATACTATGGGGACATTGGCTCTACAGGGGGCACTAAGAGGAGGTCTTTTTTATACTGCCACACAACAGGGCATTTTAATGTACTGGCGCAAATTATAAGGGGGCATTTTTCTACGGTTACACATTATAAAGATAATTATTACTACCGGGGACATTATGGTGGGATTTATTACAGTTGAGGGACTACGAGGAACTTGAATACTAGTATGAGCACTATGGGAGCATTATTACTTCTGGGACACAGTAGGGACATTAGGCCTCTTTCACACTACCGTTTTCTTTTTCCATTTTGCGGGCCGTTTTTTGCGTTCCGTATATGGTCTGTATACGGAACCATTCATTTCAATGGTTCCGCCAAAAAAATAAAATAACAGAATGTACTCCGTATGCATTCCGTTTCCGTGTTTCTGTATCTCCATTCCGTGCAAAGATAGAACATGTCCTATATTTGGCCGCAAATCACGTTCCGTGGCTCCATTAAAGTCAATGGGTCCGCAAAAAAAATGGAATGCATACGGAAATGCATCCGTATGTCATCCGTTCCGTTTTTTGCGGAACCACCTATTGAAAATGTTATGCCCAGCCCAATTTGCTCTATGTAATTACTGTATACTGTATATGGCCGAATGCACACGGCCGTGTTTGCGGCCGAGAGCGGGCCGTGAAAACCCTGCCGGGATTCCTGCTGACTGCTGGAGCGCACGGCGTCATGGGTTGCTATGACGCCGTGCGCTTCATGCAGCCGCTGCTGGACAGTAATACACTAGTATAGGGTTTTCACGGCCCGCACTCGGCTGTGGAACATGGCCGTGTGCATTCGGCCTATGCCATATGGAAAAACGGAACGGAAAAACGGAACTGAAACGGAAGCACAATGGAAACAAAAAACTGAACAACGGATCCGTGAAAAACGGACCGCAAAACACTGAAATAGCCATACAGTAGTATGAAAGAGGCCTAACTGTAGGGGCACTATTACTACTACGTGTTGTCTGGTAGATAATTATTTCTATTGGTGGGACTTCGGGGAGCACTGTTACTGTGGGGGGGGGGGGGGCACCCTGGCACGGTATCAGCTTAGCACAATTATTTTTGGGGAACATTATGCTTACACTATTAGTGTCAGGGACTCTGTTTCCTGGGCACAGTTATTTTTTAGGACACTGTGTGCCAATAATTATATTGAAGGGGAACTATCTGTGTGTAACCTGTATAGGGAGCACAGCGGGCACAGTATTGGGGGGGGGGGGGGCAGGATGGGGTGTTCAGAAGGTGGGAGGATGATGGAAAACTAGGAAACTAAGATGTCTGTCTGTCAAACCCTGCAGAGAGAAGAGATGGCTGGAAGAAATCATCATGGCGGTCTGGTCTGAAAGGAGAAGATGAGGACAGAGAACGTCTACATCAGAGAAGGCGTCACTGGATGTAAGAGGTATGAGGCGCTGTATTAGGCTACCTTCACATCTGCGTTAGTGATTCGGGCAGAGAACAGCCTGCCGGAATGCTCCGGAACTTCTGGATGCAGACAGAATGTCCGCCGGCCACATTAACTATAATAAGGGTCCGGCAGAGATCCGGCCACAATCTGGCAAAAATGCGGAGAATCAGCGGGACACAAACCGCTGCGTGCCTGAGTTTGTGTCCGGCCGATTCCTTGCATTCTCTGCCGGATCAGGTGGCCGGAGCGCAGTGCCGCAGGTGCGATGGTTGCCTCACCCTGTATTTCTAAAGTAATGTTAGGACGGAATTGGTTAGGTTGAGAATCTGGCTTGGGGGGGCCAGGCACATTCTTTGCACAGGGCCCTCTGCCTTCTGTGTCCGCCCCTGAAACAGACATCTTAGTTTCCTAATTTTCCATCCCCAGCTTCTGAACACCCCGCCCTGCCATCCCCAATACGGTACTGCAGAAACAGATAATGCCCCTGAAAATACTTGACCGAGCCTGACTTCCATCCCCCTCATAGACCCTATGATTGACCTCATCCAAGGGTCCAAGTACCCTACGGGTCGTATTTATAATTTGTCCGGTCCAGACAGTCTATGAGGGAAGTTTACAAAAAGGTCATATTAGACCCTCAGTTTCTCCTATGGGGCGGGATTTTTCTTTGTGGGGAAAAAGGATGGTGGACTGAGACCATGTATTGATCACAGGGAGTTGAATAAAATTACTATTAAGAACCGGTACTCTTTGCCGTTGATCCCTGACCTGTTTAATCAAATACTTGACCTTAGGGGGGCTTATAATCTTATCCGAATTAAGGAGGGGGATGAGTGGGAAACGGCCTTTAATACCCCTGAGGGCCATTACGAATATCTAGTGATGCCCTTTGGCTTAAGACAATTTATTGGGAAATCCGTCATCGTCTATTCAGATGATATTCTAAGGTATTCCCCTGACTGGGACTCGCATATTATACCCACCAGGCAGGTACTGGAGGTTCATTGGGAGAACTGATTGTTTGTTAAGGACGAGAAGTGTATATTTGGAGCTCAGGAAATATCATTTTTGGGATATATTCTCACACCTCAATCCTTTAAGATGGGAAGGGGCAGGCTTTTTGGGATTGGGTGCGACCCTCCTCCGCTTTTTAGGTTTTTCAAACTAATATCGAAAGTTCATCAAAAACATTTCTGTTATCGCTAAGGCCCTCGCTGATTTAACCAAGAAGAGGGCAGATCTAGTCAATTGGTTGCTAGAGGCTATAGAAGTATGTAATGTGCGCAAGCACAAAAAAATACCCCCTTATGATATGTGCCAGTGCAAAGAATACTGCCATATAATGCGTGCCAGTGCAAAAAATGCCCCCTTATGTGTGTCAGTACAAAATGCCCCTATTTAGTGCTATGAGTAGATGCCTCCATGGAACTCCTCTAGCCCCATGTTGGCCCAACAGTGTGGACAGTGCCTACATTCTACTGCAACATAGTGCCTACATTATACTGCTATACACTGTCTACATAATACTTCTATACACTTCCTACATTATACTGCTATACACTGTCTACATTATACTTCTATACACTTCCTACACTATACTGCTATACACTGTCTACATAATACTTCTATACACTTCCAACATTATACTGCTATACACTGTCTACATAATACTGCTATACACTTCCAACATTATACTGCTATACACTGTCTACATAATACTTCTATACACTTCCAACATTATACTGCTATACACTGTCTACATAATACTGCTATACACTTCCTACACTATACTGCTATACACTGCCTATGTTATACTCCTATGCAGTGTCTACATA
Organism: Bufo gargarizans; assembly: GCF_014858855.1. Lineage (NCBI taxonomy): Eukaryota > Metazoa > Chordata > Amphibia > Anura > Bufonidae > Bufo > Bufo gargarizans. The sequence goes on along the minus strand of NC_058089.1, from coordinate 13,945,548 downwards.
ATACTGCTATACACTGCCTACGTTATACTTCTATACACTGTCTACATTATGCTTCTATACACTGTCTACATTATACTTCTATACACTGTCTACATAATACTTCAACACACTTCCTACACTATACTGCTATACACTGCCTATGTTATACTCCTATGCAGTGTCTACATAATACTGCTATACACTGCCTACGTTATACTTCTATACACTGCCTACATTATACTGCTACGCACTGTCTACATTATACTTCTATACACTTCCTACATTATACTGCTATACATTGCCTACGTTATACTGCTATACATTGCCTACGTTATACTGCTATACACTGTCTACATAATACTTCTATACACTTCCTACATTATACTTCTATACACTGTCTACATTATACTGCTATACACTGTCTACATAATACTTCTATACACTTCCTACATTATACTGCTACACACTGTCTACATTATACTGCTATACACTGTCTACATAATACTTCTATACACTTCCTACATTATACTGCTACGCACTGTCTACATTATACTTATATACACTTCCTACACTATACTGCTATACACTGCCTACGTTATACTCCTATGCAGTGTCTACATTATACTTCTATACACTTCCTACATTATACTGCTACGCACTGTCTACATTATACTTATATACACTTCCTACACTATACTGCTATATACTGCCTACGTTATACTGTACGTTATACTGCTATACACTGCCTATGTTATACTGCTATACACTGCCTATGTTATACTCCTATGCAGTGTCTACATTATACTGCTATACACTGCCTACGTTATACTGCTATACACTGCCTATGTTATACTCCTATGCAGTGTCTACATAATACTGCTATACACTGCCTACGTTATACTGCTACACAGTGTCTACATAATACTGCTATACAGTGCCTACGTTATACTGCTACACAGTGTCTACATAATACTGTCATACAATGCTTCACGCTAACAGCGTCATACAATGAATGTATCACAAATCCATATAGCGCTTAGATGGAAAGCCACACAAGGTGGAGATCTGGGGGCCACTTACAATTGCCCCTTAGGCTCCAGTTAAGCCTCTGTCATTGGACCGGCCCGTCTTGTAGGAATGTTGAAGGACTCCTGTGGTGGAGGAGGAAGCAGCGGTGTCTAACATCTGGCCTCCGTCATCCACCCATGTTCTACATACAGACGGGGTAATTAATCGTCTCCCCCCCGATCACATGACTTCGAAATGTGGTGGTTCGAGAAGCGGCTGCAAACACGGAGGATTACCAGCACATCGCATCCCAGTGCATTTCATTAATGAACGGCAAGAAGTGATAAGAATCACACTCCGGGAGATGCTAGGCCTACAAATTAAATTAACATTTTGGGGCTGCACGCAATTCGCACTCAATCGGCTGCTGACCCCGTGAACAGGGACAATAATTAGATTTTGTTCTGGATTAGGAGAACAGATTATTTTTCTATTGCTGCGATTATTTTTCTATTCTAACAATTTGATAATTTCATCGTTAGATTCCGGCGCCAGCTGAACACTGCCAATCCAGAGGAGCATTGTCTAACGCAGGGATGCCCAACCTGCGGCCTTCCAGCTGTTGCAAAACTACAACTCCCAGCATGCCTGGACAACCTACAGCTATCAGCCTACAGCAGAGCATGATGGGATTTGTAGTTTTACAACAGCTGGAGGGCCGCAGGTTGAGCATCCCTGGTCTAGCCTAAAATAGTCATGAGGTATACAAACTAGTCTCCATAATAAGAGAAAGAGATCTGTTACTGTCAACAGGTTAACATGCTTCACAGAAAAAGTGGAAATCCCAACTAAAATGTAACTCTGTGGTTATAAACTGGAACTATAGCTATAGTTACACTATAACTTATAGTGTAAAAAATACTTAGACTGAAAGACAAAGTGTTCTTTTATAAGTAGATGTTAGACATGATAATTTGCATATATTTTACCCAGAAATCAATAGGAGCATTTTCTGGTCTCCATTATAGAGAGAGAGAGAGACTTGTTTTGTCAACAATTTAATATGCTTCACAGAAAAAGTGGAAATCTCAACTAAAATGTACCTTTTACTTGGTTATAGATTAAAAAATACTGAGACAATTTTATTTATTTTTTTAAACCCATTCAGTGACCATCATGTATCTACCTTGGGTTTCCCACCAAGTCACTGGGAAAGACTAAGAGAGAGACTTTGAGAATGATGGACTGCCAGGCGCAAAGGACCATATAAACTCTACTGGCAACTCCACTTATCTCCTTGGAAGACTGGGCACCTGTCCTTGAAGTTTGTGTGACTGTGGCTGCAATCCTGATATGCATACAGTACATTAGAGTTGTGCCTAATCGAGCACAACCTATACAGATGAGCTTCCAATTTACGGGGGTCTGACAGCACATCGTCCTGACGTACTAGTGATGAGCGGCATAGGCAATATTTTATTTGCAATAAATTTGCAAATTGTAGAATTCGTGATCTCCAGTCATTATTTTCGCGATTGCGCAAATTAGCACTAATGATGCACATATTTTTGGTGTAATACGTGCAACTTCCCATTTCATCAGGTCTGAGTAGATATTACTGATTGATGCACTAAGTATTGTTGTGAATTTTCGCGATTACGAATATATATCGCTATATTCTACATCTTTGCGAATTCTCGAAGTGCCAATATTCGCGATAAAAAATTGCGATTAGAATATTTGCGATCAACAATAACTCACCCTAGGGTGCGCTGCTTATTTCTGTTTTAACCCTAACAGATACTTCCTGCCTTCCGTTTGAGAGAGAGAGAGAGAGAGAGACTGACTGTTATTTTAATCAGTTTTTCTCAACTATATATATATATTATTATTTATTTTTTTATGGTAAGGCATGGTGCACCCCAATTGTAAATAAGCCCAGAGAGTCGGGGTCTGCAGTAACCAGGGGGCTTCTTCACTGGAGGAATTCAGGTGCAAAACAATACAGGTGAGGCATAGGGCTGGCTTATCCAGTATTCTCCCTGAGACGAGGCATAGGGCTGGCTTCTCCAGTCTCCTCCCTGAGATGAGGCATAGGGCCAGCTTCTCCAGTCTCCTCCCTGAGACGAGGCATAGGGCTGGCTTCTCCAGTCTCCTCCCTGAGACGAGGCATAGGGCCGGCTTCTCCAGTCTCCTCCCTAGAACGAGGCATAGGGCCGGCTTCTCCAGTCTCCTCCCTAGAATGAGGCATAGGGCTGGCTTCTCCAGTCTCCTCCCTAGAACAAGGCATAGGGCTGGCTTCTCCAGTCTCCTCCCTGATATGAGGCATAGGTCTGGCTTCTCCAGTCTCCTCCCTAGAATGAGGCATAGGGCCGGCTTCTCCAGTCTCCTCCCTAGAACAAGGCATAGGGCTGGCTTCTCCAGTCTCCTCCCTGATATGAGGCATAGGGCTGGCTTCTCCAGTCTCCTCCCTAGTATGAGGCATAGGGCTGGCTTCTCCAGTCTCCTTCCTGGCAGAAGAAGGGTTTGATGCTGAGGAAAGGCAATGATCCCTAACTACCGAACACTAGGGGCTCTTACTGCTCTGCTTATATCCAGTTTCTAGCAAGACTGGAACCTTCTAGTGGGAGGGGTTGAGTGGAGAAACACAACCCAAACAAATACAATGTTACAACTCCTGTCTCTCATAGACTTGCATTGGAACTTGAATAATACTCAACTGGAATGACACAGCAAAAACAAGTCTTCGGACATAATTACATAGCTAAACCAGACATTTAAAGGGTTTCTGTCACCAGAATTAACCCTAATAAACTGGCTGACATTAGCGATAGAAATTTCTATATTCAGATACATTTGTGAGCTATTTTGTGAAAGAAAACTATTAAAGTGTGGAAATATGTCCCTCTTTGAACTTCCAAAAAGTTGGTAGGTATGGTACGCTCACACGGTCTAGTCCCCCGGAGTGGCCGCCGCTTTTTCCTATAATGTGCAAGCACGGATACCACAGACGGATTGCAAGGTGGTCGTAACCATGGCTTGTATTACTTTCTCTACATAATAAGTGACACAGGCCCTTTAACATAAGGACGCGCGCTCCCTGGCACATCTGGCGATTGAGGGGGCTCATCCAATAGCAGGCTGTGAAGGGACGGGGCTCCCGTGATGCTAGTGAGGCTCGTCCCCATCGCATCCTGCTATTGGCTGCCCCATCCCCCCGTCTGCGGATGTTTTGATCTTCGTGATGGGGAGATGCAGCGGCAGCCATGTGGCGATCAGAGGCGACATAGGTGGCGGGGATTAAGTATAATCTATATAAGGGGCCTGGGCATTAGGAGGGTCATTATAGGGGTTGGATAATCCCTTTAAGGGTGTTTGAAAATTTCCGTCACCCCCCCTTCCCCCAATACTTGCTTTTGTTGCCGTCTAGCGCCAGTTACCTGTAGACAAGACAAAATAACTGAAGGGACACGAGAGGATCGCACCCGCTAGGACTCTGCCGGGATCATATTTCCAGCAATTACGATCATTCTTCGGCCTCTACCTCTCCTCGATGAATGTCTATGGAATGAGCGGGGCCCGGCGGCCCCTTCTCTCCTTTCCATTGAGTGGAGGTTATAAGAGCTGTTACTTATCTGATCCACGCGGTCACATAATACACCGGGAGTCATTCACAGAAGTGCAGTTCTCCTAAAATCCTGAGCCCCGGCGGCGGCTCCTCATTACTGTGCTGCCGCCTGCGGATTCCGGCCCTGTTTATGTCGTCCTATTACTGCACTGTGTGCAGAGGACCTGAATCTGACAACCCAGAGCCGACTGATAGTTTTTCTCTCTCTCGCCCCGTAATGGTGCTGCCGTTATCTGCGACCGCCGTCCTGGGAGGAATTGATCAAATTGAAGGGTTTCCAACATAAAAGATGTAGCAACAAGTGTGTTACTTCTGTGTAGAAACGATTTCTGCTCCTTCCATCTGCAAAACACGGACAATGGAAGAAATTCTATTCCTTCTGCTGCTGCTGATGTAAAGGAATCTTCCCGGCTTATAAGAGACTCAGCAAAACCACTGAGATGGCGGCTGACCGCGAATGTCAGACGCAGGGCGAGAATTCACGACCATTACAGTATCTAACCGCCATATCCCGACTGCACGACGCGTGGAAACCAACCAGATAAAGGATGTAGACTGAAATAGAAGAAAAAGAACCCAAAGGAGGCAGTATTATAGTAGTTATATTCCTGCACATAGGAGCAGTATTATATTAGTTATATTCTTATACATAGGAGCAGTATTATAGTAGTTATATTCCTGCACATAGGAGCAGTATTATAGTAGTTATATTCTTGTACATAGGAGGCAGTATTATAGTAGTTATATTCCTGTACATAGGAGCAGTATTATAGTAGTTATATTCTTGTACATAGGAGCAGTATTATAGTAGTGATATTCTTGTACATAGGAGCAGTATTATAGTAGTTATATTCTTGTACATAGGAGCAGTATTATAGCAGTTATATTCTTGTACATAGGAGCAGTATTATAGTAGTTATATTCCTGTGCATAGGAGGCAGTATTATAGTAGTTATATTCTTGTACATAGGAGCAGTATTATAGCAGTTATATTCTTGTACATAGGAGCAGTATTATAGTAGTTATATTCTTGTACATAGGAGCAGTATTATAGTAGTTATATTCCTGTGCATAGGAGGCAGTATTATAGTAGTTATATTCTTGTACATAGGAGGCAGTATTATAGTAGTTATATTCCTGTACATAGGAGCAGTATTATAGTAGTTATATTCTTGTACATAGGAGCAGTATTATAGTAGTTATATTCCTGTACATAGGAGGCAGTATTATAGTAGTTATATTCTTGTACATAGGAGCAGTATTATAGTAGTTATATCCTTGTACATAGGAGCAGTATTATAGTAGTTATATTCTTGTACATAGGAGCAGTATTATAGTAGTTATATTCCTGTACATAGGAGCAGTATTATAGTAGTTATATTCTTGTACATAGGAGCAGTATTATAGTAGTTATATTCTTGTACATAGGCAGTATTATAGTAGTTATATTCTTGTACATAGGAGGCAGTATTATAGTAGTTATATCCTTGTACATAGTAGCAGTATTATAGTAGTGATATTCTTGTACATAGGAGCAGTATTATAGTAGTTATATTCCTGTACATAGGAGCAGTATTATAGTAGTTATATTCTTGTATATAGGAGGCAGTATTATAGCAGTTATATTCTTATACATAGGAGCAGTATTATAGTAGTTATATTCCTGTACATAGGAGGCAGTATTATAGCAGTTATATTCTTGTACATAGGAGCAGTATTATAGTAGTTATATTCTTGTACATAGGAGCAGTATTATAGTAGTTATATTCTTGTACATAGGAGGCAGTATTATAGTAGTTATATTCCTGTACATAGGAGCAGTATTATAGCAGTTATATTCTTGTACATAGGAGCAGTATTATAGTAGTTATATTCTTGTACATAGGAGGCATTATTATAGTAGTTATATTCTTGTACATAGGAGCAGTATTATAGTAGTTATATTCTTGTACATAGGAGGCATTATTATAGTAGTTATATTCCTGTACATAGGAGGCAGTATTATAGTAGCTATATTCTTGTACATAGGAGCAGTATTATAGTAGTTATATTCTTGTACATAGGAGGCAGTATTATAGTAGTTATATTCTTGTACATAGGAGCAGTATTGAAGTAGTTATATTCTTGTACATAGGAGGCAGTATTATAGCAGTTATATTCTTGTACATAGGAGGCAGTATTATAGTAGTTATATTCTTGTACATAGGAGCAGTATTATAGTAGTTATATTCTTGTACATAGGAGGCAGTATTATAGTAGTTATATTCTTGTACATAGGAGCAGTATTATAGTAGTTATATTCTTGTACATAGGAGGCAGTATTATAGTAGTTATATTCTTGTACACAGGAGGCAGTATTATAGTAGTTATATTCTTGTACAGAGGAGGCAGTATTATAGCAGTTATATTCTTGTACATAGGAGCAGTATTATAGTAGTTATATTCTTGTACATAGGAGCAGTATTATAGTAGTTATATTCTTGTACATAGGAGCAGTATTATAGTAGTTATATTCCTGTACATAGGAGCAGTATTATAGTAGTTATATTCTTGTACATAGGAGCAGTGTTATAGTAGTTATATTCTTGTACATAGGAGCAGTGTTATAGTAGTTATATTCTTGTACATAGGAGCAGTGTTATAGTAGTTATATTCTTGTACATAGGAGCAGTATTATAGTAGTTATATTCTTGTACATAGGAGCAGTATTATAGTAGTTATATTCTTGTACATAGGAGCAGTATTATAGTAGTTATATTCTTGTACATAGGAGCAGTATTATAGTAGTTATATCCTTGTACATAGGAGGCAGTATTATAGTAGTTATATTCTTGTACATAGGAGGCAGTATTATAGTAGTTATATTCTAGTACATAGGAGCAGTATTATAGTAGTTATATTCTTGTACATAGGAGCAGTATTATAGTAGTTATATTCTTGTACATAGGAGCAGTATTATAGTAGTTATATTCTTGTACATAGGAGCAGTATTATAGTAGTTATATTCCTGTACATAGGAGCAGTATTATAGTAGTTATATTCTTGTACATAGGAGGCAGTATTATAGTAGTTATATTCTTGTACATAGGAGCAGTATTATAGCAGTTATATTCTTGTACATAGGAGGCAGTATTATAGCAGTTATATTCTTGTACATAGGAGGCAGTATTATAGTAGTTATATTCTTGTACATAGGAGCAGTATTATAGTAGTTATATTCTTGTACATAGGAGGCAGTATTATAGTAGTTATATTCTTGTACAAAGGAGCAGTATTATAGTAGTTATATTCTTGTACATAGGAGCAGTATTATAGTAGTTATATTCTTGTACATAGGAGGCAGTATTATAGTAGTTATATTCTTGTACATAGGAGCAGTATTATAGTAGTTATATCCTTGTACATAGGAGGCAGTATTATAGTAGTTATATTCCTGCACATAGGAGCAGTATTATAGTAGTTATATTCTTGTACATAGGAGCAGTATTATAGTAGTTATATTCTTGTACATAGGAGCAGTATTATAGTAGTTATATTCTTGTACATAGGAGCAGTATTATAGTAGTTATATTCTTGTACATAGGAGCAGTATTATAGTAGTTATATCCTTGTACATAGGAGCAGTATTATAGTAGTTATATCCTTGTACATAGGAGGCAGTATTATAGTAGTTATATTCTTGTACATAGGAGGCAGTATTATAGTAGTTATATTCTAGTACATAGGAGCAGTATTATAGTAGTTATATTCTTGTACATAGGAGCAGTATTATAGTAGTTATATTCTTGTACATAGGAGCAGTATTATAGTAGTTATATTCTTGTACATAGGAGCAGTATTATAGTAGTTATATTCTTGTACATAGGAGCAGTATTATAGTAGTTATATTCCTGTATATAGGAGGCAGTATTATAGTAGTTATATTCTTGTACATAGGTGCAGTATTATAGTAGTTATATTCCTGTACATAGGAGCAGTATTATAGTAGTTATATTCTTGTACATAGGAGCAGTATTATAGTAGTTATATTCTTGTACATAGGAGCAGTATTATGGTAGTTATATTCCTGCACATAGGAGGCAGTATTATAGTAGTTATATTCTTGTACATAGGAGCAGTATTATAGTAGTTATATTCTTGTACATAGGAGGCAGTATTATAGTAGTTATATTCTTGTACATAGGAGCAGTATTATAGTAGTTATATTCTTGTACATAGGAGCAGTATTATAGTAGTTATATTCTTGTACATAGGAGCAGTATTATAGTAGATATATTCTTGTACATAGGAGGCAGTATTATAGTAGTTATATTCTTGTACATAGGAGCAGTATTATAGTAGTTATATTCTTGTACATAGGAGGCAGTATTATAGTAGTTATATTCTTGTACATAGGAGCAGTATTATAGTAGTTATATCCTTGTACATAGGAGGCAGTATTATAGTAGTTATATTCTTGTACATAGGAGCAGTATTATAGTAGTTATATTCTTGTACATAGGAGCAGTATTATAGTAGTTATATTCTTGTACATAGGAGGCAGTATTATAGTAGTTATATTCTTGTACATAGGAGCAGTATTATAGTAGTTATATTCTTGTACATATAAGCAGTATTATAGTAGTTATATTCCTGTACATAGGAGGCAGTATTATAGTAGTTATATTCTTGTACATAGGAGCAGTAATATAATAGTTTTATTCTTGTACATAGGAGCAGTATTATAGTAGTTATATTCTTGTACATAGGAGCAGTATTATAGCAGTTATATTCTTGTACATAGGAGGCAGTATTATAGTAGTTATAGTCTTGTACACAGGAGCAGTATTATAGTAGTTATATTCTTGTACATAGGAGCAGTATTATAGTAGTTATATTCTTGTATGTGGGGCAGTATTATAGTAGTTATATTCTTGTATGTGGGGCAGTATGATTGTAGTTATATTTTTGTACATAGGGATGGTATGATAGTAGTTGAATTTGTTATGTAGTAGGTGGTATTATATTAGTATAATTTCTGTAAACTGGTCCTTGTACTACAATTCTCATCATTCTCTTAAGCTTTTGTGGATACATCTTTTACTCGCGGCTGTCATATTGCCTGCTCTGCTGTTATTACTGCTTGCACCTGTCAGTAATCGCGGCACATACCCTAATATAGAGCGACAGTGACAATGATTAAATAAGCCCGGCGCCACCCTTCACACCGGATCCGTTTGTCCATGTAATTTAGCTGCGTAGACAGCTGATTGCGGCTCACAGCCCGGTTGCACTGCGCTCATTTGGGTAGACTTACAGTCACTTATGTGTTCGCTAATGTTGACCTACTCATTAGGGAACTATTAGGCAGCGGCACAATGTGTCAGCTCAGCTCACAGCTGTATACCGAGAGCTGGCGGCAGCCTGAGATTTCCGAGTCACGCTGAGCATATAATCAGCAGATAATTAGCCAGAATCTCGGCTGTACAGGTGAACGCTTTCCTTTTAACAGCTCCACATTATGAAAGAATAATGTCCTGCTCCTCGTTACCGCAGCAATATTACAGACCCGACTGTTTGGGACAGAATTATTCAGAGTCAGATGAGCAATAGACAGAGAGCGTCCTACAACTGTACCCATCACCTGCCATGATTAAAGAGGGTATCCAGGGCACCGTGTCAGGGGCTTCTGCTTAGAGAGCAAGAAAAGACAGGATATGTTAACAAATTGAAGAAAATAACATCCCTGCGGTTGTAAAACGGACGCAGAGCCCAAATCCATGCATTATCCGTGCGCACCATGTAATTAGTGTTATCGACCTTTGCAGAATGTACATTTATATCCGGATGTGAAGCTTCTTTGTGAATCTTCAGCCTTTATTAGCGCAGGTTGCTTGGATACTATTTGATTTTCTGTCTCGGCATCTCATATAACAGTGAGGCTGAATTGAATTTGTCATTGACATATATGTATAGATCAACATTATCTGCTGTACAGTACACTGCCTCTCCATACTACACAGACTTGTATTATCTGCTGTACAGTACACTGCCTCTCCATACTACACAGACCTGTATTATCTGCTGTACAGTGCACTGCCTCTCCATACTACACAGACTTGTATTATCTGCTGTACAGTACACTGCCTCTCCATACTACACAGACCTGTATTATCTGCTGTACAGTACACTGCCTCTCCATACTACACAGACTTGTATTATCTGCTGTACAGTACACTGCCTCTCCATACTACACAGACCTGTATTATCTGCTGTACAGTACACTGCCTCTCCATACTACACAGACCTGTATTATCTGCTGTACAGTACACTGCCTCTCCATACTACACAGACCTGTATTATCTGCTGTACAGTACACTGCCTCTCCATACTGCACAGACCTGTATTATCTGCTGTACAGTGCACTGCCTCTCCATACTGCACAGACCTGTATTATCTGCTGTACAGTACACTGCCTCTCCATACTGCACAGACCTGTATTATCTGCTGTACAGTACACTGCCTCTTCATACCACACAGACCTGTATTATCTGCTGTACAGTACACTGCCTCTCCATACTACACAGACCTGTATTATCTGCTGTACAGTACACTGCCTCTCCATACTGCACAGACCTGTATTATCTGCTGTACAGTACACTGCCTCTTCATACTGCACAGACCTGTATTATCTGCAGTACAGTACACTGCCTCTCCATACCACACAGACCTGTATTATCTGCTGTACAGTGCACTGCCTCTCCATACTACACACACCTGTATTATCTGCTGTACAGTACACTGCCTCTTAATACTACACACTCCTGTATTATCTGCTGTACAGTACACTGCCTCTCCATACTACACAGACCTGTATTATCTGCTGTACAGTACACTGCCTCTCCATACTGCACAGATTTGTATTATCTGCTGTACAGTACACTGCCTCTCCATACTACACAGACCTGTATTATCTGCGGTACAGTACACTGCCTCTCCATACTACACAGACCTGTATTATCTTCTGTACAGTACACTGCCTCTCCATACCACACAGACATGTATTATCTGCTGTACTGTACACTGCCTCTCCATACTACACAGACCTGTATTATCTGCTGTACAGTACACTGCCTCTCCATACTACACAGACCTGTATTATCTGCTGTACAGTACACTGCCTCTCCATACTACACAGACCTGTATTATCTGCTGTACAGTACACTGCCTCTCCATACTGCACAGACCTGTATTATCTGCTGTACAGTACACTGCCTCTCCATACTACACAGACCTGTATTATCTGCTGTACAGTACACTGCCTCTCCATACTACACAGACCTGTATTATCTGCTGTACAGTACACTGCCTCTCCATACTACACAGACCTGTATTATCTGCTGTACAGTACACTGCCTCTCCATACCACACAGACCTGTATTATCTGCTGTACAGTACACTGCCTCTCCATACCACACAGACCTGTATTATCTGCTGTACAGTACACTGCCTCTCCATACTACACAGACCTGTATTATCTGCTGTACAGTACACTGCCTCTCCATACTACACAGACCTGTATTATCTCCACTGCCTCTCCATACTACACAGACCTGTATTATCTGCTGTACAGTACACTGCCTCTCCATACCACACAGACCTGTATTATCTGCTGTACAGTACACTGCCTCTCCATACTACACAGACCTGTATTATCTGCTGTACAGTACACTGCCTCTCCATACTACACAGACCTGGATTATCTGCTGTACAGTACACTGCCTCTCCATACCGCACAGACTTGTATTATCTGCAGTACAGTACACTGCCTCTCCATACTACACAGACCTGTATTATCTGCTGTACAGTACACTGCCTCTCCATACTACACAGACCTGTATTATCTGCTGCACAGTGCACTGCCTCTCCATACTACACAGACCTGTATTATCTGCTGTACAGTACACTGCCTCTCCATACTACACAGACCTGTATTATCTGCTGTACAGTACACTGCCTCTCCATACTACACAGACCTGTATTATCTGCTGTACAGTACACTGCCTCTCCATACTGCACAGACCTGTATTATCTGCTGTACAGTGCACTGTCTCTCCATACTGCACAGACCTGTATTATCTGCTGTACAGTACACTGCCTCTCCATACTGCACAGACCTGTATTATCTGCTGTACAGTACACTGCCTCTTCATACCACACAGACCTGTATTATCTGCTGTACAGTACACTGCCTCTCCATACTACACAGACCTGTATTATCTGCTGTACAGTACACTGCCTCTCCATACTGCACAGACCTGTATTATCTGCTGTACAGTACACTGCCTCTTCATACTGCACAGACCTGTATTATCTGCAGTACAGTACACTGCCTCTCCATACCACACAGACCTGTATTATCTGCTGTACAGTGCACTGCCTCTCCATACTACACACACCTGTATTATCTGCTGTACAGTACACTGCCTCTTAATACTACACACTCCTGTATTATCTGCTGTACAGTACACTGCCTCTCCATACTACACAGACCTGTATTATCTGCTGTACAGTACACTGCCTCTCCATACTGCACAGATTTGTATTATCTGCTGTACAGTACACTGCCTCTCCATACTACACAGACCTGTATTATCTGCGGTACAGTACACTGCCTCTCCATACTACACAGACCTGTATTATCTTCTGTACAGTACACTGCCTCTCCATACCACACAGACATGTATTATCTGCTGTACTGTACACTGCCTCTCCATACTACACAGACCTGTATTATCTGCTGTACAGTACACTGCCTCTCCATACTACACAGACCTGTATTATCTGCTGTACAGTACACTGCCTCTCCATACTACACAGACCTGTATTATCTGCTGTACAGTACACTGCCTCTCCATACTGCACAGACCTGTATTATCTGCTGTACAGTACACTGCCTCTCCATACTACACAGACCTGTATTATCTGCTGTACAGTACACTGCCTCTCCATACTACACAGACCTGTATTATCTGCTGTACAGTACACTGCCTCTCCATACTACACAGACCTGTATTATCTGCTGTACAGTACACTGCCTCTCCATACCACACAGACCTGTATTATCTGCTGTACAGTACACTGCCTCTCCATACCACACAGACCTGTATTATCTGCTGTACAGTACACTGCCTCTCCATACTACACAGACCTGTATTATCTGCTGTACAGTACACTGCCTCTCCATACTACACAGACCTGTATTATCTCCACTGCCTCTCCATACTACACAGACCTGTATTATCTGCTGTACAGTACACTGCCTCTCCATACCACACAGACCTGTATTATCTGCTGTACAGTACACTGCCTCTCCATACTACACAGACCTGTATTATCTGCTGTACAGTACACTGCCTCTCCATACTACACAGACCTGGATTATCTGCTGTACAGTACACTGCCTCTCCATACCGCACAGACTTGTATTATCTGCAGTACAGTACACTGCCTCTCCATACTACACAGACCTGTATTATCTGCTGTACAGTACACTGCCTCTCCATACTACACAGACCTGTATTATCTGCTGCACAGTGCACTGCCTCTCCATACTACACAGACCTGTATTATCTGCTGTACAGTACACTGCCTCTCCATACTACACAGACCTGTATTATCTGCTTTACAGTACACTGCCTCTCCATACTACACAGACCTGTATTATCTGCTGTACAGTACACTGCCTCTCCATACTACACAGACCTGTATTATCTGCTGTACAGTACACTGCCTTTCCATACCACACAGACCTGTATTATCTGCTGTACAGTACACTGCCTCTCCATACTGCACAAACTTGTATTATCTGCTGTACAGTACACTGCCTCTCCATACTACACAGACCTGTATTATCTGCTGTACAGTACACTGCCTCTCCATACTACACAGACCTGTATTATCTTCTGTACAGTACACTGCCTCTCCATACCACACAGACATGTATTATCTGCTGTACTGTACACTGCCTCTCCATACTACACAGACCTGTATTATCTGCTGTACAGTACACTGCCTCTCCATAATACACAGATCTGTATTATCTGCTGTACAGTACACTGCCTCTCAATACTACACAGATCTGTATTATCTGCTGTACAGTGCACTGCCTCTCCATAATACACAGACCTGTATTATCTGCTGTACAGTACACTGCCTCCCCATACTACACAGACCTGTATTATCTGCTGTACTGTACACTGCCTCCCCATACTATACAGACCTATATTATCTGCTGTACAGTACACTTCCTCTCCATACTACACAGACCTATATTATCTGCTGTACAGTACACTGCCTCTCCATACTATACAGACCTATATTATCTTCTGTATGGTACACTGCCTCTCCATACTACACAGACCTGTATTATCTGCTGTACAGTACACTGCCTTTTCATACTACACAGACCTGTATTATCTGCTGTACAGTACACTGCCTCTCCATACTGCACAGACCTATATTATCTGCTGTACAGTGTACTGCCTATAATACTACACAGACCTGTATTATCTGCTGTACAGTACACTGACTCTCCATGCTACTGACTTGTATTATCTTCTGTACAGTACTCTTCCTCTCCATACTACACAGACCTGTATATCTGCTGTAAATTACACTGCCTATGATACTACACAGACATGTATTATCTGCTGTACAGTACACTGCCTCTCTATACTACACGGACATGTATTTTCTGCTGTACAGTACACTGTATCTTCGTACTGCATAGATCTGTATTATATTCTGTACAGTACACTGCCTCTCCATACTACCCAGACCTATATTATCTGCTGTGCAGTACACTGCCTCTCCATACTACACAGACCTGTATTATCTGCTGTACAGTACACTGCCTCTCCATACTACAAAGACCTGTATTATCTCCTGTACAGTGCACTGCCTCTCCATACTACACAGACCTGTATTATCTGCTGTACAGTACACTGCCTCTCCATACTACACAGACTTGTATTATCTCCTGTACATTACACTGCCTCTCCATACTGTACAGACATGTATTATCTGCAGTACAGTACACTGCCTATCCATACTGCACAGACCTGTATTATCTGCTGTACAGTACACTGCCTCTCCGTACTGTACAGACATGTATTATCTGCAGTACAGTGCACTGCCTCTCCATACTACACAGAACTGTATTATCTGCTGTACAGTGCACTGCCTCTCCATACTACACAGACCTGTATTATCTGCTGTACAGTACACTGCCTCTCCATACCACACAGACCTGTATTATCTGCTGTACAGTACACTGCCTCTCCATACCACACAGACCTGTATTATCTGCTGTACAGTACACTGCCTCTCCATACTACACAGACCTGTATTATCTGCTGTACAGTACACTGCCTCTCCATACTCCATACTATACAGACTTGTATTATCTGCTGTACAGTGCACTGCCTCTCCATACTACACAGAACTGTATTATCTGCTGTACAGTACACTGCCTCTCCATACCACACAGACCTGTATTATCTGCTGTACAGTACACTGCCTCTCCATACTGTACAGACATGTATTATCTGCAGTACAGTGCACTGCCTCTCCATACTACACAGACCTGTATTATCTGCTGTACAGTACACTGCCTCTCCATACTACACAGACCTGTATCATCTGCTGTACAGTACACTGCCTCTCCATACTACACAGACCTGTATTATCTGCTGTACAGTACACTGCCTCTCCATACTACACAGACCTGTATTATCTGCTGTACAGTACACTGCCTCTCCATACCACACAGACCTGTATTATCTTCTGTACAGTACACTGCCTCTCCATACTACACAGACCTGTATTATCTGCTGTACAGTACACTGCCTCTCCATACTACACAGACCTGTATTATCTGCTGTACAGTACACTGCCTCTCCATACCACACAGACCTGTATTATCTGCTGTACAGTACACTGCCTCTCCATACTGTACAGACATGTATTATCTGCAGTACAGTGCACTGCCT
The DNA here is from genome assembly GCF_014858855.1 of Bufo gargarizans. Lineage (NCBI taxonomy): Eukaryota > Metazoa > Chordata > Amphibia > Anura > Bufonidae > Bufo > Bufo gargarizans. The sequence goes on along the minus strand of NC_058089.1, from coordinate 13,928,901 downwards.
CTCCATACTACACAGACCTGTATTATCTGCTGTACAGTACACTGCCTCTCCATACTACACAGACCTGTATTATCTGCTGTACAGTGCACTGCCTCTCCATAATACACAGACCTGTATTATCTGCTCTACAGTACACTGCCTCCCCATACTACACAGACCTGTATTATCTGCTGTACTGTACACTGCCTCCCCATACTACACAGACCTATATTATCTGCTGTACAGTACACTTCCTCTCCATACTACACAGACCTATATTATCTGCTGTACAGTACACTGCCTATGATACTACACAGACATGTATTATCTGCTGTACAGTACACTGTATCTTCGTACTGCATAGATCTGTATTATATTCTGTACAGTACACTGCCTCTCCATACTACCCAGACCTATATTATCTGCTGTGCAGTACACTGCCTCTCCATACTACACAGACCTGTATTATCTGCTGTACAGTACACTGCCTCTCCATACTACACAGACCTGTATTATCTGCTGTACAGTACACTGCCTCTCCATACTACACAGACTTGTATTATCTCCTGTACAGTACACTGCCTCTCCATACTGTACAGACATGTATTATCTGCAGTACAGTACACTGCCTATCCATACTACACAGACCTGTATTATCTGCTGTACAGTGCACTGCCTCTCCATACTACACAGACCTGTATTATCTGCAGTACAGTACACTGCCTATCCATACTACACAGACCTGTATTATCTGCTCTACAGTACACTGCGTCTCCATACTACACAGCCCTGTATTATCTGCTGTACAGTACACTGCCTCTCCATACTACACAGACCTGTATTATCTGCTGTCCAGTACACTGCCTCTCCATACTACACAGACCTGTATTATCTGCTGTACAGTACACTGCCTCTCTATACTGCACAGACTTGTATTTTCTGCTGTACAGTACATTGCCTCTCCATACTACAGACCTGTATTATCTGCTGTACAGTACACTGCTTCTCCATACTACACAGACCTGTATTATTTGCTGTACAGTGCACTGCCTTTCCATACTACAAAGACCTGTATTATCTCCTGTACAGTGCACTGCCTCTCCATACTACACAGACCTGTATTATCTGCTGTACAGTACACTGCCTCTCCATACTACACAGACTTGTATTATCTCCTGTACATTACACTGCCTCTCCATACTGTACAGACATGTATTATCTGCAGTACAGTACACTGCCTATCCATACTGCACAGACCTGTATTATCTGCTGTACAGTACACTGCCTCTCCATACTGTACAGACATGTATTATCTGCAGTACAGTGCACTGCCTCTCCATACTACACAGAACTGTATTATCTGCTGTACAGTGCACTGCCTCTCCATACTACACAGACCTGTATTATCTGCTGTACAGTACACTGCCTCTCCATACCACACAGACCTGTATTATCTGCTGTACAGTACACTGCCTCTCCATACCACACAGACCTGTATTATCTGCTGTACAGTACACTGCCTCTCCATACTGTACAGACATGTATTATCTGCAGTACAGTGCACTGCCTCTCCATACTACACAGATCTGTATTATCTGCTGTACAGTACACTGCCTCTCCATACTACACAGACCTGTATTATCTGCTGTACAGTACACTGCCTCTCCATACTGTACAGACATGTATTATCTGCAGTACAGTGCACTGCCTCTCCATACTACACAGACCTGTATTATCTGCTGTACAGTACAATGCCTCTCCATACTACACAGACCTGTATTATCTGCTGTACAGTACACTGCCTCTCCATACTACACAGACCTGTATTATCTGCTGTACAGTACACTGCCTCTCCATACTACACAGACCTGTATTATCTGCTGTACAGTACACTGCCTCTCCATATCACACAGACTTGTATTATCTGCTGTACAGTACACTGCCTCTCCATACTACACAGACTTGTATTATCTGCTGTACAGTGCACTGCCTCTCCATACTACACAGACTTGTATTATCTGCTGTACAGTACACTGCCTCTCCATACTACACAGACCTGTATTATCTGCTGTACAGTACACTGCCTCTCCATACTACACATACTTGTTTATCCTATGTACAAGAGACTCACATTTCATTCCTTTAGTGGAGGCATGTTGAAAATAAATGTGGCTTCCATGTTATTTCATGACTCTGATGCCTGGTTCCTTGGCACAGGGAGGATATTTGATGGTAGACTTGTAGTACATAGCCATCAAGACCAGTGAACATGGCTTGACATGACAAGACGTGTCTGATTTTGAAAAGAATGCCTTTCCTCCTAATATGACAATTCTGGAGTATCCTTATTAGAACATTGCTTATACCATCCCTTTATTTTTCCTACTATAAATCTATGCATTAATTGACAGTTGGGTGTCACCAGTTTAGGGGTGTCCCTTCACACTCTGTCACTGTCCAATCGTTGCTGATTGTTCCAGACCATATAGGGACACATACCTTTGGCAAGATTAATGGTATACATTTCTAGTAGGAATAACAGAGGAGTAACACAAAATAGCATTATATAACAAACTGCTAAAAATAAAATAAATGAAAGAAAATACACAAGCTTAATAGGCCATGAAATATAAGGATCAGGGATCATCGCAATAAGCAGCGCCGTCAAAGCAAAAAAACAAACAATAAAAATGGCGTAACACCAGATCCTGAATACGAAGTTGGCCTACTAGATTAATAAATGGGATGAAAATGGCAGGATAGAAAAAAAGAGTCTTGAAAGTTGATCTCATTTCCATATTATACTGTATTACAGTCCTTCAATACATGTGGAGAGACGGTGATTTATACTTTAATACAGGAAAGGGTTCTTTACAGTCAGAGCAGTCACACCATGGGACACCCGACCCCAAGAGGTAGTAATGGCCGATGTATGTGTAACTGATGAGAAGGACGGATGGGTCTGTGGCTTTTTCAGTCTATGTAAATTTTGTATCTAAGTAACTGTTACTATGTATCTAAGTAACTGTTACTATGTAACTATATAGCTAAAGAACTGTAAACATCAATGCGTATGACACGGCGCTCTCCCCAGCCTCTGCCCACTATCACACAATGAAGGTGTCGCCGACACGCTCGCCAATAAATAACACAGGCTTTAGGTAATTATCTGTTCCTTAGCGCTTCCTCTGTGTCTATTCCTTCTTCTTTCGTGTGAACTAACATGGTGCTGGATGTTAGGCTGAGATTCCTATATTACGGCTCACGCCCCGGCAGGTGGCGTGATGCCGAGTGTATAATTCGTACCTCGCGCTGTTCCCAAGCAGATAGAGACATCACTATACAGACTACGGTGAGTAGTGGGTACCAGAATTCCTATCTACGCGTTTTGGACAGTACGCTGCGGCGGGGCACGGGAGCACACACCGCAGATCACCTCCACAGGTTTCAGGACTAGTAGGCCTGAGACCTATGTGGTAGTGAAACCCCGGCTCAGGCGTGTGCGATGACGTCATCGTATGTACCTGTGTCCCTCCTATGCTCAGTGTGGTGTTTCCCTCCTACACAGTGAAGTCGCGCCTGGACATAGGTGAGTATTTAACTGTTATTTTTTATTTTTTTATTTTTTTTATTTTATGTGCCAACTTTGGGGGACATAGGGGAAACACACAGGAGGACATGTACATCAGGGGGAAATTGCAGTATGGGGGCAAATTACTATGTGGGGGGAAAATATTATGGTTGGATACTGTGTGGGGGCAAATTATTATGGGAGGGATTACTATGTGGGGGCAAATTACTATATGGGGTAATGTGGGGGAAACTACTGTGTGGAGGCAGTGTGGGGCAAATTACTATATGGGGGCAGTGTGGGGGAAATTACTGTGGAGGGGCAGTTTGGGGGAAATTCAAAGGAGCTATGGAAGCACCAGGAACTGAGCCGAGATCCACACACCAGCAATCCACGACTGAAACTGAAGCTATAAACCGCACAGCATTGTGGGAGAAGCAACAATAAATAAGGAAGGTTAAATAAACCTGTCAGATCAAACCACGTGTTGCCAGTCTCACCGATCTCCTGCCACCTGTCGCGGGAACGTCCGTGACATTTACGTTTAGAAGCGGTAGTAGATGCGCCAAAGTTATGGAGAGGCCGATGGATCCACCACCAGTGCAGGGGTTTATTTATCTAAAACACTGGTCTTAATAAATGACCCCATAGGTATTTGGATACATAGTTGCATAGTAAGAATTTCTTAGACACAGTTAAATAGTAATACAGTTCCTTAGATACATAGTAATAGTTACTTAGATACATAGTTACATAAACTGCAGTGATTTAGATACATAGTTACATAGTTATGCAGTTACTTAGATGCATAGTTACATAGTAACAGTCAGTGGCGTGCCTAGGGTGTTTTGCACCCGGGGTGGGTCCTTTCTATGGCATTCCCCCCACCCCTCCAATACTTGACCACATAACTCTTACATCCAGTGACGTCTCCTGTCATGTAGACCTTCTCTTTCCTATTCTCCTCCGTTAGACCCAGACCACCGTGACTAATTCTTTCAGCTGCATCTCGTCTCTGCAGAGTTTGTAACACAGACACGTCAGATTTCTCAGTTTTTCCCATCAACCTCCCCGTCCTGGTGTCCCCACTGTGTCACCCTGCTGCCACCCCCGATATTGTGCCCCCCAATGCCCCAGGTACTATACTGCTGAAAAAATAGTGACCCCAGGAGACATAATTGGTGTCATTTATCAAACTGGTGTAAAGTTGAACTGGCTTAGTTGCCCATAGCAGCAAATCAGGTTCCACCCTTCTTTTTTGACAGCTCTTTTGGAAATCCAGTTCAACTTTACACCAGTTTGATAAATGACACCAATTATGTCTCCTGGGGTCACTATTTGGGAGGCACTGTAGGGGCAATTCTATTATTTCTGGGGACACTATACAGGGATTATTACTTGGAGCACAATATAGGGTGCTGTTATTACTGGGGGTCTCTAGGGTACATTATAGATGCTGTAGACACTATAGGGACATTTGGGGTAAGTCTTTCCTTTCCCTTTTTGTATTTTGTTTGGGTTCTGTGTGTTGCATTTCCCTATTGTTTGTATTAGGCCTGAAGTAGACTCCTGTTCGTCCTTCCTTTTAGAGGAACAGGTAGTTTCGTCCCTGCCATTAGTACTAGGGTCCTATAGGGCTTAATTGGATTAGGATCAGGATCTTGGCTAGGGTTTTACTAGGAGGTGTCTATCTTCCTTCCCTAGTTCTCAGGCCTGGTTCCCTGTTCCCCCCCTTCCCTCCTATGCTCAGTGTGGTGTTTCCCTCCTACACCGAAGCATGACATTATCAACCGCCAAAACCGTCATTTTTTGTTTGTTTGTGTGCAGCCATGGATCCTGTTGCTGCACTGGCCGGACAGCTGCAAGGGCTGTCTTTGGAGGTATCTGACCTCCGCAAGAATGTCTCGCAGATCCAGAGACCACAGGCTGCTGGTCCTAGTGTTGGAGGTGAAGACCAGGCCTATCTGGAGCCTAAAGTGGCCCTCCTGGACAAATTCTCTGGGGGACGTGATAAGTTCAAACTGTATTTTAGGCTACGTCCACACTCATCTGGGGATGAGAAACAGCGAGTCGGTGTGGTTATTTCCTTGCTTAAGAGGCATGGGCTTTTTCTCTGCCGACCGGATCGCAGTCTCTCCGGTCGGTAGATGAGTTTTGCGAAGCTTTGGGTCTAATCTATGATGATTCGGATCAGACCTCTCCAGCCGAAACCAAGCTACGTGGCCTTCGTCAGAGTGATCGTTCCGCTGAGATTTATTGCTCTGAGTGGAACAAACCTGCCCTCCGTATCGAGTTTTGTCAAGGGTTATCAGAGCGGTTTTTCATGAAACCCCAGTGTCTCTGGAGGCTGCTATGTCTCTGGCTATACGCCTGAGAGAGAGATCTAGGGGCTCCGGCTCTCAGGACGTACTATCACATGTATCGTCCTCCTCTGATACTTTGCGTGAAGATACTCCTGGGTTTATGTCTGGGGATGAACCCATGTAATTAGGGGGAGCTACTCCTGGATCCGCTTTTAAGCATACTGCGTACAGAAGGGGCATTTTATCAGAGTATGTCCATACATTCAACGGGAAAAAGAAAAAAGAGGGACATTTAATTCCCATCTGACTCGTGAAGGGGTGAGAGGAAAGTCAGATAATGTGCATTTGTCTTTGACTGGTAGTACCCGATTTCTCCTGACTGCCGAGGTGGCGCTAGAGTCAAAGACAGTGAGGATTGTGGTGTTTTTCCACAGCGGGTCTGGGGTGATCCTGATTGATGCTCAGTTTATCCGTATGCACGGGTTGTCTCCAAGTGCATTAGAGAAAAACATTTCAGTTTTTGCTATTGATTCTGCATCTCTAACTCAGAAGGGTTTGTCTCAGATGGTGCATGATATCAGATTAAGAGTGGGTGACTTTCATCAGGAATTCATCTTGTGTTTTGTGTTGGAGGGTCTTCCTGCTCCTGTGGTCCCGGGTTTATCGTTGTTAAGCAAGCACAATCCAACCATCGATTGGCAAGCTAGACAGATTCTGGATTGGGGTGATTATTGCACTGACAATTGTCTGAATAAATCTTTTTCTGTTGTTACCACTAAAACATTACCCTCTTTTATATCTAATTTTGCCGATGTATTTTCTGGAAGTGGATGCCAGGATTTACCTCCGCATCGGGAATATGATTGTCCTATCAGCCCTATTCCCAGAGCTAAGTTGCCCAAATCTAGGTTGTATAACCTTTCAGGACCCAAAAGAACAGCCATGAGAGATTATATTACCAAGAGTTTGGCTACAGGACACATAAGACCTTCCAAATCTCCAGGGTTTTTCTTTGTTAAACAAAAGGACGGAACTCTTAGGCCATGTCTGGATTTCCGTGAGCTCAATCGGAATACAGTCCGTGATCCTTACCCCCTTCCTTTGATCCCTGATTTGTTTAACCAGATTGCTGATGCCAAGGTGTTCTCCAAGTTGGACTTAAGGGGGGCATATAATCTGATAGAGGAAGGGGATGAATGGAAGATACTCCTGAGGGGCACTTTGAGAACCTGGTCATGCCTTTCGAGTTGACTAATGCTCCTGCGGTTTTCCAGCATTTTGTGATAGACATTTTTCATCACCTTGTGGGGAGGTTTGTAGTCGTGTATTTGGATGACATACTAATTTATTCTCCAGACATGGAGACACACCAGGATTACGCTAGACAGGTATTACAGATCCTAATTGTATGCAAAATTAGAGAAGTGTGTTTTTGCTGTACATGAGGTGCAGTTTTTGGGCTACCTGCTGTCATCTTCAGGTTTTCTAATGGATCTAGAGAAAGTCTGTGCTGTATTTGACTGGGATCAATCCAAAAATCTGAAGGCTCTTATGCGGTTTTTGGGTTTCATCAACTATTACCGAAAATGTATTCAGAACTATTCGACAGAGGTGAAACCCTTAACTGACATGACTAAGAAAGGGCCGGATGTCTCTGTGTGGTCTGATTCGGCGTTGCAAGCCTTTTCTGCGGTTAAGGAGTGCTTCTCTTCTGCCCTATATTGGTCCTGCCTGGATGTATCACGACCTTTCATTGTGAAAGTGGACGCGTCCAAGGTGGGGGTAGGAGCAGTCTTATTGCAAGGTCCGTCACCTGGTAAATGGCGCCCATGTGCATTTCTCTAGAAAAAACTCTCTGCTGCAGAGAGAAATTACAATGTGGGTAACAGAGAGTTGCTGGCCATTAAGTTGGCTTTTAAGGAGTGGCGTAATTGGTTGGAAGGGGCTATTCATCTGATCACAGTGTTCACAGATCACAAAAATCTGGGTTACCTGGAGTCGGCTAAACGACTGAATCTGAAGCAGGCCAGATGGTCTTTGTTTTTCACCAGATTCAATTTCATTGTCACTTATCATCCTGGGGTTCAGAACATCAAGGCAGATGCCTTGTCATGTAGATTTCCTGGAGGTGGTGATTTTGAAAATCCGAGTCCGATACTGTTGGAAGGGGTGGTGATTAGAGTTGAGCGAACACCTGGATGTTCGGGTTCGAGAAGTTCGGCCGAACATCCCGGAAATGTTCGGGTTCGGGATCCGAACCCGATCCGAACTTCGTCCCGAACCCGAATCGCCTTACGAAGATTCGCAACTCAATTCACTAATGTATGAATGCAAAGCCCTTTGCCTCTGTTCTGGGACGTGCCGATATTCGCATGTGCGCTAATAAAATCGCCTTACGAAGATTCGCGCCTCAATCACTTTCTAGGCAATGTGAGTAAGATCTGAGCTGTTGGACCTTTGGGAAACAATCAATTATATGTGTACTGTAATTTTGTGGGGGGGGGGGGGGGCCCAAACAAAAAACGAATATTCGTTTTTACGAATATATAGCACTATATTCGAAATATTCGCGAAATCGCGAAGTTGCGATATTCGCGAAAAAAATTTGCTTTTCGAATATTCGCGCTCAACACTACCCAGCACCCAGGCAGAGGAGAGAGGTCCCGTAACAGAGAATCTGGCTTCATGTCAGCAGAGAATCAGTCTTCATATCATAGCAGAGAATCAGGCTTCACGTCACCCACCACTGTAAGAGTCAATTTTCATAAATTTAGGCCCAGAACCCAGGCAGAGGAGAAAGGTCCCGTAACAGACAATCTGGCTTCATGTCAGCAGAGAATCAGTCTTCATATCATAGCAGAGAATCAGGCTTCACGTCACCCACCACTGCAACAGTCAATTGTCATAAATTTAGGCCCAGCACCCAGGCAGAGGAGAGAGCTCCCGTAACAGAGGATCTGGCTTCATGTCAGCAGAGAATCAGTCTGCATGTCATAGCAGAGAATCAGGCTTCACGTCACCCACCACTGCAACAGTCCATTGGCATATATTTAGGCCTAGCACACAGGCAGAGGAGAGGTTCATTCAACTTTGGGTAGCCTCGCAATATAATGGTAAAATGAAAATAAAAATAGGATTGAATGAGGAAGTGCCCTGGAGTCCAATAATATATGGTTATGGGGAGGTAGTTAATGTCTAATCTGGACAAGGGACGGACAGGTCCTGTGGGATCCATGCCTGGTTCATTTTTATGAACGTCAGCTTGTCCACATTGGCTGTAGACAGGCGGCTGCGTTTGTCTGTAATGACGCCCCCTGCCGTGCTGAATACACGTTCAGACAAAACGCTGGCTGCCGGGCAGGCCAGCACCTCCAAGGCATAAAAGGCTAGCTCTGGCCACGTGGACAATTTAGAGACCCAGAAGTTGAATGGGGCCGAACCATCAGTCAGTACGTGGAGGGGTGTGCACACGTACTGTTCCACCATGTTAGTGAAATGTTGCCTCCTGCTAACACGTTGCGTATCAGGTGGTGGTGCAGTTAGCTGTGGCGTGTTGACAAAAGTTTTCCACATCTCTGCCATGCTAACCCTGCCCTCAGAGGAGCTGGCCGTGACACAGCTGCCTTGGCGACCTCTTGCTCCTCCTCTGCCTTGGCCTTGGGCTTCCACTTGTTCCCCTGTGACATTTGGGAATGCTCTCAGTAGCGTGTCTACCAACGTGCGCTTGTACTCGCGCATCTTCCTATCACGCTCCAGTGCAGGAAGTAAGGTGGGCACATTGTCTTTGTAGCGTGGATCCAGCAGGGTGGCAACCCAGTAGTCCGCACAGGTTAAAATGTGGGCAACTCTGCTGTCGTTGCGCAGGCACTGCAGCATGTAGTCGCTCATGTGTGCCAGGCTGCCCAGGGATAAGGACAAGCTGTCCTCTGTGGGAGGCGTATCGTCATCGTCCTGCCTTTCCCCCCAGCCACGCACCAGTGATGGACCCGAGCTGCGTTGGGTGCCACCCCGCTGTGACCATGCTTCATCCTCATCCTCCTCCACCTCCTCCTCATCCTCGTCCTCCTCGTCCTCCAGTAGTGGGCCCTGGCTGGCCACATTTGTACCTGGCCTCTGCTGTTGCCAAAAACCTCCCTCTGAGTCACTTCGAAGAGACTGGCCTGAAAGTGCTAAAAATGACCCCTCTTCCTCCTCCTCCTCCTCCTCCTCCTCCTGGGCCACCTCCTCTTCCATCATCGCCCTAAGTGTTTTCTCAAGGAGACATAGAAGTGGTATTGTAACGCTGATAACGGTGTCATCGCCACTGGCCATGTTGGTGGAGTACTCGAAACAGCGCAACAGGGCACACAGGTCTCGCATGGAGGCCCAGTCATTGGTGGTGAAGTGGTGCTGTTCTGTAGTGCGACTGACCCGTGCGTGCTGCAGCTGAAACTCCACTATGGCCTGCTGCTGCTCGCACAGTCTGTCCAGCATGTGCAAGGTGGAGTTCCACCTGGTGGGCACGTCGCATATGAGGCGGTGAGCGGGAAGGCCGAAGTTACGCTGTAGCGCAGACAGGCGAGCAGCAGCAGGATGTGAACGCCGGAAGCGCGAACAGACGGCCCGCACTTTATGCAGCAGCTCTGACATGTCGGGGTAGTTGTGAATGAACTTCTGCACCACCAAATTCAGCACATGCGCCAAGCAAGGGATGTGCGTCAAATTGGCTAGTCCCAGAGCTGCAACGAGATTTCGCCCATTATCACACACCACCAGGCCGGGCTTGAGGCTCACCGGCAGCAACCACTCGTCGGTCTGTTGTTCTATACCCCGCCACAACTCCTGTGCGGTGTGGGGCCTGTCCCCCAAACATATGAGTTTCAGAATGGCCTGCTGACGTTTACCCCGGGCTGTGCTGAAGTTGGTGGTGAAGGTGTGTGGCTGACTGGATGAGCAGGTGGAAGAAGAGGAGGAGGAAGCCGAGAAGGAGGAGGTGGCAACAGGAGGCAAAGAATGTTGCCCTGCGATCCTTGGCGGCGGAAGGACGTGCGCCAAACAGCTCTCCGCCTGGGGCCCAGCTGCCACTACATTTACCCAGTGTGCAGTTAGGGAGATATAGCGTCCCTGGCCGTGCTTACTGGTCCACGTATCTGTGGTTAGGTGGACCTTGCTACAGATGGCGTTGCGCAGTGCACACTTGATTTTATCGGATACTTGGTTGTGCAGGGAAGGCACGGCTCTCTTGGAGAAGTAGTGCCGGCTGGGAACAACATACTGTGGGACAGCAAGCGACATGAGCTGTTTGAAGCTGTCTGTGTCCACCAGCCTAAATGACAGCATTTCATAGGCCAGTAGTTTAGAAATGCTGGCATTCAGGGCCAGGGATCGAGGGTGGCTAGGTGGGAATTTACGCTTTCTATCAAATGTTTGTGAGATGGAGAGCTGAACGCTGGCGTGTGACATGGTTGAGACGCTTGGTGACGGAGGTGGTGGTGGTGGTGTTGGTGGTACATCCCCTGTTTGCTGGGCGGCAGGTGCCAACGTTCCTCCAGAGGCGGAGGAAGAGGCCGAGGCGGCAGCAGCAGAATAGGCCGAGGCGGCAGCAGCAGAAGAGGTAGCAGGGGGAGCCTGAGTGACTTCCTTGGTTTTAAGGTGTTTACTCCACTGCAGTTCATGCTTTGCATGCAGGTGCCTGGTCATGCAGGTTGTGCTCAGGTTCAGAACGTTAATGCCTCGCTTCAGGCTCTGATGGCACAGCGTGCAAACCACTCGGGTCTTGTCGTCAGCACATTGTTTGAAGAAGTGCCATGCCAGGGAACTCCTTGAAGCTGCCTTTGGGGTGCTCGGTCCCAGATGGCGGCGGTCAGTAGCAGGCGGAGTCTCTTGGCGGCGGGTGTTCTGCTTTTGCCCACTGCTCCCTCTTTTGCTACGCTGTTGGCTCGGTCTCACCACTGCCTCTTCCTCCGAACTGTGAAAGTCAGTGGCACGACCTTCATTCCATGTGGGGTCTAGGACCTCATCGTCCCCTGCATCGTCTTCCACCCAGTCTTGATCCCTGACCTCCTGTTCAGTCTGCACACTGCAGAAAGACGCAGCAGTTGGCACCTGTGTTTCGTCATCATCAGAGACATGCTGAGGTGGTATTCCCATGTCCTCATCATCAGGAAACATAAGTGGTTGTGCGTCAGTGCATTCTATGTCTTTCACCGCTGGGGAAGGGCTAGGTGGATGCCCTTGGGAAACCCTGCCAGCGGAGTCTTCAAACAGCATAAGAGACTGCTGCATAACTTGAGGCTGAGACAGTTTCCCTGGTATGCATGGGGGTGATGTGACAGACTGATGGGGTTGGTTTTCAGGCGCCATCTGTGCGCTTTCTGCAGAAGACTGGGTGGGAGATAATGTGAACGTGCTGGATCCACTGTCGGCCACCCAATTGACTAATGCCTGTACCTGCTCAGGCCTTACCATCCTTAGAACGGCATTGGGCCCCACCATATATCGCTGTAAATTCTGGCGGCTACTGGGACCTGAGGTAGTTGGTACACTAGGACGTGTGGATGTGGCAGAACGGCCACGTCCTCTCCCAGCACCAGAGGGTCCACTAACACCACCACGACCATGTCCACGTCCGCGTCCCTTACTAGATGTTTTTCTCATTGTTATGGTTCACCACAACAACAAATATATTATTTGGCCCAATGTATTGTATTCAAATTCAGCGGGATATAAATTTGAGGCCTAGTATTTAGGCGCTGGGTGACCGGTATGGATTTAGTGACAGAATTAGACTTGGAAATGCACAGAAGCGTGTGTGTGTGAAGTTATTCTGAATGACCCAATGTGCACCTTGAATATTATATACCCTTTTAGGGATAGATTTCAAATAGCTCTGATATAGCAGAAACCACTAAATTATGAAATTGCTAAATTGGGAATTGTACTTCAACCCAGAACAAAAAATGTGCTTTGACGGACACTAAATATCTTGCCCAGCAACAACAGTACAACGGTGGGTAACGAGAGATTAGAGGGAATTAAATTTGAGGCCTAGTATTTAGGCGCTGGGTCACCGGTATGGATTTAGTGACAGAATTAGACTTGGAAATACACAGTAGCGGGTGTGTGTGAAGTTATTCTGAATGACCCAATGTGCACCTTGAATATTATATACCCTTTTAGGGATAGATTTCAAATAGCTCTGATATAGCAGAAACCACTAAATTATGAAATTGCTAAATTGGGAATTGTACTTCAACCCAGAACAAAAAATGTGCTTTGACGGACACTAAATATCTTGCCCAGCAACAACAGTACAGCGGTGGGTAACGACAGATTTAGCTGGATATAAATTTGAGGCCTAGTATTTAGGCGCTGGGTCACCGGTATGGATTTAGTGACAGAATTAGACTTGGAAATGCACAGAAGCGTGTGTGTGAAGTTATTCTGAATGACCCAATGTGCACCTTCAATATTATATACCCTTTTTGGGATAGATTTCAAATAGCTCTGATATAGCAGGAACCACTAAATTATGAAATTGCTAAATTGGGAATTGTACTTCAACCCAGAACAAAAAATGTGCTTTGACGTGCACTAAATAACTTTCCCAGCTACAACAGGACAACGGTAACGAGAGATTTAGAGGGATTTAAATTTGAGGCCTAGTATTTAGGCGCTGGGTGACAGGTATGGGTTTAGTGACAGAATTAGACTTGGAAATACACAGTAGCGGGTGTGTGTGAAGTTATTCTGAATGACCCTATGTGCACCTTCAATATTATATACCCTTTTAGGGATAGATTTCAAATAGCTCTGATATAGCAGAAACCACTAAATTATGAAATTGCTAAATTGGGAATTGTACTTCAACCCAGAACAAAAAATGTGCTTTGACGGACACTAAATATCTTGCCCAGCAACAACAGTACACCGGTGGGTAACGAGAGATTTAGAGGGAATTAAATTTGAGGCCTAGTATTTAGGCGCTGGGTCACCGGTATGGATTTAGTGACAGAATTAGACTTGGAAATACACAGTAGCGGGTGTGTGTGAAGTTATTCTGAATGACCCTATGTGCACCTTCAATATTATATACCCTTTTAGGGATAGATTTCAAATAGCTCTGATATAGCAGGAACCACTAAATTATGAAATTGCTAAATTGGGAATTGTACTTCAACCCAGAACAAAAAATGTGCTTTGACGGGCACTAAATAACTTTCCCAGCTACAACAGGACAACGGTAACGAGAGATTTAGAGGGATTTAAATTTGAGGCCTAGTATTTAGGCGCTGGGTGACAGGTATGGGTTTAGTGACAGAATTAGACTTGGAAATACACAGTAGCGGGTGTGTGTGAAGTTATTCTGAATGACCCTATGTGCACCTTCAATATTATATACCCTTTTTGGGATAGATTTCAAATAGCTCTGATATAGCAGAAACCACTAAATTATGAAATTGCTAAATTGGGAATTGTACTTCAACCCAGAACAAAAAATGTGCTTTGACGGACACTAAATATCTTGCCCAGCAACAACAGTACAGCGGTGGGTAACGAGAGATTTAGAGGGAATTAAATTTGAGGCCTAGTATTTAGGCGCTGGGTCACCGGTATGGATTTAGTGACAGAATTAGACTTGGAAATACACAGTAGCGGGTGTGTGTGAAGTTACTCTGAATGACCCTATGTGCACCTTCAATATTATATACCCTTTTTGGGATAGATTTCAAAGAGCTCTGATATAGCAGGAACCACTAAATTATGAAATTGCTAAATTGGGAATTGTATTTCAACCCAGAACAAGAAATGTGCTTGAACGGACACTAAATAACTCGCCCAGCTACAGCACTAGGGACAGATTTAGCTGGATATAAATTTGAGGCCTAGTATTTAGGCGCTGGGTGACAGGTATGGGTTTAGTGACAGAATTAGACTTGGAAATACACAGTAGCGGGTGTGTGTGAAGTTATTCTGAATGACCCTATGTGCACCTTCAATATTATATACCCTTTTAGGGATAGATTTCAAATAGCTCTGATATAGCAGAAACCACTAAATTATGAAATTGCTAAATTGGGAATTGTACTTCAACCCAGAACAAAAAATGTGCTTTGACGGACACTAAATATCTTGCCCAGCAACAACAGTACAGCGGTGGGTAACGAGAGATTTAGAGGGAATTAAATTTGAGGCCTAGTATTTAGGCGCTGGGTCACCGGTATGGATTTAGTGACAGAATTAGACTTGGAAATACACAGTAGCGGGTGTGTGTGAAGTTATTCTGAATGACCCTATGTGCACCTTCAATATTATATACCCTTTTTGGGATAGATTTCAAATAGCTCTGATATAGCAGGAACCACTAAATTATGAAATTGCTAAATTGGGAATTGTACTTCAACCCAGAACAAAAAATGTGCTTTGACGGGCACTAAATAACTTTCCCAGCTACAACAGGACAACGGTAACGAGAGATTTAGAGGGATTTAAATTTGAGGCCTAGTATTTAGGCGCTGGGTGACAGGTATGGGTTTAGTGACAGAATTAGACTTGGAAATACACAGTAGCGGGTGTGTGTGAAGTTATTCTGAATGACCCTATGTGCACCTTCAATATTATATACCCTTTTTGGGATAGATTTCAAATAGCTCTGATATAGCAGAAACCACTAAATTATGAAATTGCTAAATTGGGAATTGTACTTCAACCCAGAACAAAAAATGTGCTTTGACGGACACTAAATATCTTGCCCAGCAACAACAGTACAGCGGTGGGTAACGAGAGATTTAGAGGGAATTAAATTTGAGGCCTAGTATTTAGGCGCTGGGTCACCGGTATGGATTTAGTGACAGAATTAGACTTGGAAATACACAGTAGCGGGTGTGTGTGAAGTTACTCTGAATGACCCTATGTGCACCTTCAATATTATATACCCTTTTTGGGATAGATTTCAAAGAGCTCTGATATAGCAGGAACCACTAAATTATGAAATTGCTAAATTGGGAATTGTATTTCAACCCAGAACAAGAAATGTGCTTGAACGGACACTAAATAACTCGCCCAGCTACAGCACTAGGGACAGATTTAGCTGGATATAAATTTGAGGCCTAGTATTTAGGCGCTGGGTGACCGGTATGGATTTAGTGACAGAATTAGACTGGGATATGGCCAAAAAATGAACAGACTATTGCTGGTTAAATGCACTTGGTGTGACAGCTTCACCCTGATGTAGGCTTTAGCCAAAAAACAACCACACCATTGAGGGTTAAATGCACTTGGTGACAGGCGCAGCTTGCCCCTGATTTTGTATATGGCCAAAAAATGAACAGACTATTGCTGGTTAAATGCACTTGGTGTGACAGCTTCACCCTGATGTAGGCTTTAGCCAAAAAACAACCACACCATTGAGGGTTAAATGCACTTGGTGACAGGCGCAGCTTGCCCCTGATTTGTATATGGCCAAAAAATGAACAGACTATTGCTGGTTAAATGCACTTGGTGTGACAGCTTCACCCTGATGTAGGCTTTAGCCAAAAAACAACCACACCATTGAGGGTTAAATGCACTTGGTGACAGGCGCAGCTTGCCCCTGATTTTGTATATGGCCAAAAAATGAACAGACTATTGCTGGTTAAATGCACTTGGTGTCACAGCTTCACCCTGATGTAGGCTTTAGCCAAAAAACAACCACACCATTGAGGGTTAAATGCACTTGGTCGCAGCTTGTGCTGGCGCACCACAAGACACAAAATGGCCGCCGATCACCCCAGAAAAATGAGACTGACAAACGGTCTGTGCAGCCTAAAAACAGTGAGCAATTGAGGATCAGCAGCTCAATGATCCACAGCTGCAGATCGATCAGTTAATCAAGTCCTTTGGAGGAGTTAATCTGCCTAATCTCGCCCTACTGTCGCAGCCGCAACCTCTCCCTACGCTAATCAGAGCAGAGTGACGGGCGGCGCTATGTGACTCCAGCTTAAATAGAGGCTGGGTCACATGGTGCTCTGGCCAATCACAGCCATGCCAATAGTAGGCATGGCTGTGATGGCCTCTTGGGGCAAGTAGTATGACGCTTGTTGATTGGCTGCTTTGCAGCCTTCAAAAAGCGCCAAGAAAGCGTCACAAAAGCGCGAAGAAAGCGACGAACACCGAACCCGAACCCGGACTTTTACGAAAATGTCCGGGTTCGGGTCCGTGTCACGGACACCCCAAAATTCGGTACGAACCCGAACTATACAGTTCGGGTTCGCTCATCCCTAGTGGTGATATCCTCTCTATACCCTGACCTAGAGGTGAAGGTGTTAGAGGCTCAGGGAGACGCCCCGGAGTCTTGCCCCTCTGGGAAATTGTTTGTTCCATCAGAATCGTCATAAGGTGCTTGAGGAACATCACTGTACGGTTCTTACGGGACACCCTGGGAGTAGATCCACTGCTGACCTCGTCTCTCGTAGGTTCTGGTGGCCGGAGTTGCGTAAGTGTGTTGAGGATTATGTGTCAGCCTGTAGTATCTGTGCACTCGCTAAGGTGACACATACTCGACCTTCTGGATCTCTACTTCTGTTGCCCATCCAGTCCACACCATGGACTCACTTATCCATGGATTTTATCACTGATCTACCTAATTCTTTAGGAAAGACAGTTATTCTGGTGGTAGTTGATCGCTTTAGTAAAATGGTGCACTTTATAGCAATGCCGAGCCTACCTAATGTTAAAACACTTGCGCAAGTGTTTGCTGACAACATTGTGAAACGTGGTCTCGGATCGCGGGACTCAGTTTGTGTCCAGATTCTGGAAGGCGTTCTGTACTCGGCTGGGGGTACAACTGTCCTTTTCTTCGGCTTTTCATCCTCAGTCGAACTGACAGACTAAACGCACTAACCAGAATCTGGAGACTTATTTGAGATGTTTTGTATCTGAGAACCAGGAGGAGTGGTCCTCGTTTTTGTCTTTGGCAGAGTTTGTCATAAACAATCGTAGACAGGAGTCCACTGGGAAGTCGCAGTTTTTGGGGGCCTATGGGTTTCACCCACAGCTTGGCACATTCTCTGGTTCTGATACTTCTGGTATCCCTGAGGAGTTTTTCATCATCATTGTCATCAATATGGCAGAAAATTCAAAATAACTTGATGAATATGGGCAACAAGTATAAACGTGCGGCTGACAGGAGCCGTATGAATGGTCCGGACCTGAGAGTGGGTGATTCTGTGTGGCTGTCCACTAGAAATATTAAGTGGTAAGGTTCCTTCTTGGAAGTTGGTTCCAAGGTTTATTGGTCCATATAAGATCACTGCCAATATTAACCCAGTAGCTTTTCGTCTTGAACTTCCTCAGGCTCTGAAAATTCATAATGTGTTTAATAAATCTTTGTTGAAGAGATATGTTGAACCTTTGGAGTCGTCCCCCTTGCCACTCTCTCCTGTCATGGTGGACGGCAGTTTGGAATTTCAGATGCCAAGATAATTGACTCTCAAGTTCTCTGTGGATCTCTTCAGTATCTTGTTCACTGGAAGGGTTATGGACCAGAGGAGAGGATGTGGGTACCGGCATCTGACGTCGATGCCAGTCGTTTGGTGAAAGCTTTTCACAGGTCTCCCCCAGATAACGTCAGTCCTGGGTGCACGGATGTCACCCGTAAAAGGGGGGGGGGGGGTACTGTCACGGACGCTCCCCCGACAGGTGGCAGGAGATCAGTGAGACTGGCAACATGTGGTTTGATCTGACATGTTTTCCCGGTGGATCAATAGGCGTCTGTTGATGGTCATTTAACCTTCCTTATTTATTGTTGCTTCTCCCACAATGCGGTTTATAGCTTCTGTGCCCGTGGATTGCTGGTGTGTGGATCTCGGCAGAGCTCCTGGCGTTTCCATAGCCCCTTTGAAGTTAAGTCTTTCTTTTCTTTACGGTAAGAGCACTAAGACTATGGACTCTCTGCCTGAGGAGGTGGTGATGGTGATTTCACTATGAGAGTTCAGGAGGGGCCTGGATGTATTTCTGGAGTGTAATAATATTACAGGCTATCGCTACTAGAGAGGGGTCGTTGGTCCAGGGAGTTATTCTGATGTCTGATTGGAGTCGGGAAGGAATTTTTTCTCCATTAAGTGGGGAAAATTGGCTTCTACCTCACAGGTTGTTTTTTTTGTCCTATAGGGCTAGATAGGACTTTAGGTATTCCTGAGTATGAACTCGCCTACCTCTGGGGTCTGTTCATACTGGTAGTCAGTCAGGATTCTGGTTAGGGTTTTCACTAGATGTCCGTCTTCCTTCCCTAGTTCTCAGGCCTGATTCCCTGCCCCCCCCCCCCCCCCTTCCCTCTTATGCTCGGTGTTGAGTTTCCCTCCCACACCGAAGTGTGACAGTAAGGCCTCTTGCACACGACCATATGCCCTCTGAAGATATACGGTCCGTGAGCGGGCCATATGTCCCGGAGCGGCATCGATAGTGCACACGGGAGCACAAAGCATAGTAGATTACAATGATGCTGTGGATGTCGGGCCGCCCGCGGGGCTATTGTACCGCACTCATATGACCCTCACAGACCGTATATCTCGGAGGGCATACGGCCGTGTGCAAGAGGCCTAAAACAGCTCCCGACCATTTGCTATGCTGAAAACAGGTGTAGAAAATGGTAAATGAGACGGTCCTGCTGGCCTGACCACTTCCCTCACCTGGCGTGAGCGGGGAAAAGTCGCAGACTGCGATGCAAAGGACCCAATCTGCACCAGAAATACACCTTATTTAGGCGTATTTCTGTTTGATAGATGACCCCCTATATATCTAAGTAACTGTGCATCTAAGTAACTGTGCATCTAAGTAACTGTGCATCTAAGTAACTGTGCATCTAAGTAACTGTGCATCTAAGTAACTGTGCATCTAAGTAACTGTGCATCTAGGTAACTGTGCATCTAGGTAACTGTGCATCTAGGTAACTGTGCATCTAGGTAACTGTGCATCTAAGTAACTGTGCATCTAAGTAACTGTGCATCTAAGTAACTGTGCATCTAGGTAACTGTGCATCTAGGTAACTGTGCATCTAGGTAACTGTGCATCTAGGTAACTGTGCATCTAGGTAACTGTGCATCTAGGTAACTGTGCATCTACAGTCATGTGAAAAAATTAGGACACCCTTTGAAAGCATGTGGTTTTTTGTAACATTTTTAATAAAAGGTTATTTCATCTCCGTTTCAACAATACAGAGAGATTAAAGTAATCCGACTAAACAAAGAAAACTGAAGAAAAGTCTTTTCAAGATCTTCTGTAAATGTCATTCTACAAAAATGCCTATTCTAACTGAGGAAAAAGATAGGACACCCTTGCCCCTAATAGCGAGTGTTACCTCCTTTGGCTGAAATAACTGCAGTGAGACGGTTCTTGTAGCCATCTACCAGTCTTCGACATCGGTCTGAGGAAATTTTACCCCACTCCTCAATGCAGAACTTTTTCAGCTGTGAGATGTTTGAGGGGTTTCTTGCACGTACAGCCCTTTTCAAGTCACCCCACAGCATCTCAATGGGATTCAAATCTGGACTTTGACTTGGCCATTCCAGGACTCTCCATTTCTTCTTTTTCAGCCAATCTTTGGTTGATTTACTAGTATGTTTTGGGTCATTGTCATGTTGCATGGTCCAGTTCCGCTTCAGCTTTAATTTTCTAACTGATGGTCTCACATGTTCTTCAAGCACCTTCTGATACACAGTAGAATTCATCGTGGATTCTATGATGGTGAGCTGACCAGGTCCTGCTGCAGCAAAGCAGCCCCAAACCATGACACTTCCACCTCCATGCTTCACAGTTGGTATGAGGTTCTTTTCTTGGAATGCTGTGTTTGGTTTACGCCAAACATGTCCTCTGCTGTTGTGTCCAAATAATTCAATTTTGGACTCATCTGTCCAAAGAACATTATTCCAGAAGTCCTGGTCTTTGTCAACTTTATCTCTGGCAAATGTCAGTCTGGCCTCGATGTTTCTCTTGGAAAGCAAAGGTTTCCTCCTTGCACACCTCCCATGCAAGTTAAACTTGTACAGTCTCTTTCTGATTGTAGAGGCATGTACTTCTACATCAACAGTAGCCAGAGCCTGCTGTAGTTCTCGAGATGACACTTTAGGGTTTTTGGAGACCTCTTTTAGCATCTTGCGGTCTGCTCTTGGGGTGAACTTGCTGGGGCGACCAGTCCTGGGCATGTTGGCAGTTGTTTTGAAAGCCCTCCACTTGTAGACTATCTTCCGGACAGTGGAATGGCTGATTTCAAAATCTTTTGAGATCTTTTTAAATCCCTTCCCAGACTCATAGGCTGCTACAATCTTTTTTCTGAAGTCCTCTGACAGCTCTTTTGCTCTCACCATGGTGCTCACTCTCACTTCAACAGTCAGGAGCACACCAAACTAAATGTCTGAGGTTTAAATAGGGCAAGCCTCATTCAACATGCAGAGTAACGATCTACTAATTATGTGCACCTGGTGTGATATACCTGTGTGAGATCTGAGCCAATTTAAGAGGGAATACATGTGAGGGTGTCCTATCTTTTTCCTCAGTTACAATAGGCATTTTTGTAGAATGACATTTACAGAAGATCTTGAAAAGACTTTTCTTCAGTTTTCTTTGTTTAGTCGGATTACTTTAATCTCTCTGTATTGTTGAAACGGAGATGAAATAACCTTTTATTAAAAATGTTACAAAAAACCACATGCTTTCAAAGGGTGTCCTAATTTTTTCACATGACTGTAGGTAACTGTGCATCTAGGTAACTGTGCATCTAGGTAACTGTGCATCTAGGTAACTGTGCATCTAGGTAACTGTGCATCTAAGTAACTGTGCATCTAAGTAACTGTGCATCTAGGTAACTGTGCATCTAGGTAACTGTGCATCTAGGTAACTGCATCTAGGTAACTGTGCATCTAGGTAACTGTGCATCTAGGTAACTGTGCATCTAGGTAACTGTGCATCTAGGTAACTGTGCATCTAGGTAACTGTGCATCTAAGTAACTGTGCATCTAAGTAACTGTGCATCTAGGTAACTGTGCATCTAGGTAACTGTGCATCTAGGTAACTGTGCATCTAAGTAACTGTGCATCTAAATAACTATTAACTTGAATTCTAAATTGTAAAAGAGTCTTCACGTATTTGAGATCAGGAGACGTTCCTTTCCAGAATGAAATAAATAAAAGTTATTTTTGTTGCCAGATTCTATTATAAAGATGGAGAAGCGCAGAATCGGTTGATTGTTCGGAGCGCGGTCCGTATCTCTGTTGTCAGCTGCTTGTCACAGGTTTACGCTGCTTGATTTATTACACTTTAGTGTAGGAGGCAATTATATAGACAGCGCGTAGATATGTAAAGTGAGGACGGCTAACACCGCTAAAAATAAATGAAGACTAGACCGCAGTCTCCGTGAATAGATAATCACCGCAGGACGCGGCGCTCAACGCGGAAGTTTTTATCTTCATTGTTGCGCCACATCGTATTGTGCAGATCGATCATTATGAAACGTATCAGTAACGCGGCTTCAGCCATTTTATCAATCTTAATTACTACAAGGGACTTTCAATTTGTGGAGGCAATAAAATGTCCCGCTCGGATACAGCTGTAAAAATGTCGCACTTCAGGCTCCGGATATAATGGGGATTTTTAATTGGAGGTGTTTTTGTTTTCTAAAAAACTGTATTGCCAATTGCAATAAAAAAAGAGATTTAAAAAGTAAAAAAAAAAACAGTTGACGTTTCCACCGACCATCGATTACACCGCCGGAGAAGGGCGATGTCTCCGCTGGAAGGACCAGGGGCTGCGCTTAGATTTTTCAGCTACAGAGATTGACTTACGTGAGGCGCAGAGATATCGGGGGAGGGGAGAATTCGCGTGGATCCATATCAGTTGGCATTGCTGGACTATCAGAGTTTGCAGATCACCGGAATCTCTGTACTCCAGGATCTACAAATGTTGCAGATTTTTTAACATGGCTGCAAATTTCTTAAAGGGATTGTCCAAGATTAAAAAAATATAGCCGCTTTCTTCCAAAAACAGCCGCACTTCGGTCCATGGGTTGTGCCTGGCCTGACGGCTCAGCTCCATTGGAGTCAGTGGGGCGGCGCTGCAATACAACACACAACCTGTGGACACGGGTGGTGCTGTTTTTGGAGGAAAGCAGCCATGTTTTTGCAATTTCTCTGAAATTAATTTACCTACTTTCTCCCTCTTACTGCCCCCAAGTCCAGACTATCATGGGGGCGGGGGGGTCATTACAAATTCTATCCAAATCTCAATGTATTCCGGCTCTTTGTAGTCGCAGCTTCTAATCCGGCTCGGAACGAACGTGACTTGTCTTCAGAAAACAAAACTCATTACAAGTTTTACAGGGAGAGAAGTCACCACGGACCTCATTTACAGCAAAAAGGAGAACATGAAACATTCAGCGCCACAAAAACCCCAACAACAATGAAATATGCTGCGTATCCCGCCTGATCACGCGCCCCCCCATGATCGGTCCAGACGCGCGCCCCCACTATATGGCCAGCCGCCTCTTTATCATTCTGCTTCCTTTACATACGACTCCTCTTAGACTTTGCAATTACTTCCAAATAAATTTGCAGCAGACACAATTGCGCCTCTTGGGTCAGGGAAGAACTTGGCGGTTTTTCATGAACAGACAAGGTGTTTTTTAAGAAGCTCCTTAGTTTACGGCACTCGGTTTTCCAGCTTGAATAATTGTCCAATTAAATATAATTTGGAAATCCCTGCAAACCTGATATTTGTGTTGTGCGAGGCGCGGTATCTGGAGGATGCGCATTAATAAATCCCACCGAGACGCCGCGGCCTTTCAATAACTTTTGTTTTAAATTAAACAAAAGGAAATGATTTGTAGCGAATATGGGGGGGGGGGGGGGGTCTTTACGGAAAGCATCGCCGGAATCTGAGCACAAACAACACCGCAGGAAAGGGAAAATATCTGAAGCTCAGGGCGCTGCAGGATGTGCGGTGCGTCCTCCCTCCGGCCGTCACCGTCCATATTGCAAAATTCCCCAAAAATACAAAAAAAACAACTGGGAATGAGTTTTAGTTTTAAGCAGAAGCGATTTTATTGTCGCTGCGCTTTATGCCGCAATCATGTTAAAAACAAGAGCGGAGATGGTGAGTGTCCGAACTTCTGCCTCGTCCACCGCAGCCTCAGATCAGTCACATGTGGACTTTGCAGCGGAGTCACAGATTGCATTGCAAAGGGTGAAATGCGGATTTAACATCTGCACTGAATGGCACGTTTTTGCATGGATTTTTCTCGTTCGGCAGAGATTCTTTTTAAATCCTCATCCACTCTGCTGCTCCTGTACAATGCTGCGGATCGGCCAAACCCTAAGGCCTCCTGCACACGAACCGCATTAGCGGATCCGCAATATACGGCACCGTTCCGTGTGCATTCCGCATCACGGATGCGGGCCCATTCACTTCAATGGGTTCGCAATCCGGAGATGCGGAACGGAAGACCGGAACCCTACAGAAGCACTACGGAGTGCTTCCGTGGGGTTTCGTCCCGTACTTCCGTTCCGCAAAAAGAGAGAACATGTCCTATCTTTTTGCGTAACGGCCGGATCGCATTAAAGAGAGTGGGTCCCAAAAATCCGCTGCGGCTGCCCCGCGGATGGTGTTCGTGCATTGCGGCCCGCAGCACGACCACTAGAGGATTTCTAGTTTTCTGTGATAAATATTAATCTTGGAATAAATGAAAAGCTCTGAAACTTTCTGATAGGCTTTGTGTTTCTATTCATCACCACTGGTAAGATCTCTGCTTGCTGTCAGTGAAAGGCAGTAAACCTGTACACAGCTAGTTCTGCTCCCAGCTGAGGGTTTGTTACAGTCTAGACCAGGCATGCTCAAACTGCGGCCCTCCAGCTGTTGTAAAACTACAACTCCCACAATGCCCTGCTGTAGGCTGATACCTGTAGGCTGTTCGGGCATGCTGGGAGTTGTAGTTTTGCAACAGCTGGAGGGCCGCAGTTTGAGGATGCCTGGTCTAGACAATCTTCTGTGATGTAACCATCCTGCACTCCAGACTGATACATTGTAGCAAAGGGGGGGGGGATTGCAGAGCATTGTCTAGACTGGATACAACTGGAACAAACCCTCAGCTCAGAGCAGGACTAGCTATAAACATGTTTGCTGCCTTTGAATGGTAACACAATTGTTATTCACTGACAATAATAATGAAATTCTGTTCATGAGCTGATCTGAGGGGCTTTAGCTGTAAGCGGGTTGAACCAGTGACTACACTTCACATCATCTGCCTTGTGCTGCAGAGCATGGTGGGAGTTGTAGTGTTTAGATTGTACAGTAGGAAACAATGTAAGTTTCCTGCAAGAAAACAGTTTGAGATCTCAGCCAGGCTATTAGTCTGTTATATCAGAGGAATCCTGTGTAAGGTCTATCAGGATTGTGGCTGCAGCTCTTGATGTGACTAGAGCATTAGATGTGATGCAACTCAAGATGAGCGCGAGACAAGTAAAGCAGAAGATTCACAAACTTACCTGAAGATATATGTTCTAATACAATGTATACACCTGATACAAAGTAACAGAGCCGCCCATGTGAACAGACTGACGGGTTCTGCAGAGGTAGTTCTGATCGTTGGAGGATCCGAACGGACATCATGGAACGCGAGGAGCTCGGGGTGATCTCAGCCACTTCTCTTGGGATGTGTTCTATATGAGGAAACAAAAAAAAATCTCTTCATGAGGAAAAATGTCAAGAAAATAATTTCTGAACCCAGGAAAATAAGGGAGGTTCATATAACGGTGCGCGCTGGAGGTGGAGCCATTCTGCTCTTTTAGGTCTCATTCACACGTCCTTGTCGCGGTCAGAGTTCAGGACGAGTCTGAGTGTTCATTACCGCGGTTGAGCAGATTTTTTTGCTTGCATCACTTTCCTGTGCAATGGATCAGGAAAACAGACCGCAGAGCACACTGACGGCATGCGCATGCCGACCGCGGTTTTCACAGACCCGTTGAATTGAATGGCCGCATTCTGCCCACAAAACAGACCAAGTTGCGCGCGCTCCTGCTTCTTTCCTGCGCATTCAACGGATCTATGTGCTGTCCATGGAGAACACGGCCGGGAATCACAGAAGTCTAAATACGCCCTTGGGTGGAGATTAGTGATGTCACCACACCCATGTGATGATGTCACTTAAAAGCAGTGTTCCTCAGCTCCAGTCCTCAGGGCCCACCTACCGGTCATGATCTGAGAATATCCCACAGAATGAGGACCTGCGGTAAGTCCTGATGAGCTGACACCACGAAATCCCAAAAACATGACTGGCAGGCGGCCCGGAGGACTGGAGTGGAGGAACACTGACTGTTTGATTATTTGTGCCCAGCCATCAGTACTTGTGTTGAGTGAAGTGAAACATTTGAAGCGGAGTTCGGTCCGAAGTTTAGGAAAACTTCGATTCGCGAAAAATCGGAATTTCCTTGCTCTTCGTGTTAACAAATCAGTTTTTCCTAAAATGGCAGCTGCACTTGTTACAAAGTGAAAGTAAGAAGCCTGGGAACGTGAGATCACCCATAATGCCGTGCATCCAGCCAATCCAAAGATAGCCATCCACTGTGATGTCACAGCCCTATAAAACTCTCATCCCGCGCAGTCCCTGCCATTGTCCTGTGAGCTGAGGTTAGGGAGAGACATGGCACACGCTCAGGGACAGTGTTGCTGAAAATGATTAATAGAATAATAATGGAGAGGGAGACTGCAGGGACAGTGCGGTAGGACTGCAGGGAGAGTGCAGGGACAGTGCAGGAGGAGTGCAGGGACAGTGCGGGAGGAGTGCAGGGACAGTGCGGGAGGAGTGCAGGGACAGTGCGGGAGGAGTGCAGGGACAGTGCGGGAGTACTGCAGGGAGAGTGCAGGGACAGTGCAGGAGGAGTGCAGGGACAGTGCAGGAGGAGTGCAGGGAGAGTGGGCCAGGACTGCAGGGAGAGTGCAGGGACAGTGCGGTAGGACTGCAGGGAGAGTGCAGGGACAGTGCAGGAGGAGTGCAGGGACAGTGCAGGAGGAGTGCAGGGACAGTGCGGGAGGAGTGCAGGGACAGTGCGGGAGGAGTGCAGGGACAGTGCGGGAGGAGTGCAGGGACAGTGCGGGAGGAGTGCAGGGACAGTGCGGGAGGAGTGCAGGGACAGTGCGGGAGTACTGCAGGGAGAGTGCAGGGACAGTGCAGGAGGAGTGCAGGGACAGTGCAGGAGGAGTGCAGGGAGAGTGCGGCAGGACTGCAGGGAGAGTGCAGGGACAGTGCGGGAGGAGTGCAGGGACAGTGCGGGAGGAGTGCAGGGACAGTGCGGGAGGACTGCAGGGAGAGTGCAGGGACAGTGCCGGAGGAGTGCAGGGACAGTGCTGGAGGACTGCAGGGACAGTGCTGGAGGACTGCAGGGACAGTGCAGGTGCAGTGCAGGAGGACTGCAGGGACAGTGCAGGGACAGTGCGGGAGGACTGCAGGGACAGTGCAGGGACAGTGCGGGAGGACTGCAGAGACAGGGCAGGGACAGTATGGGAGGACTGCAGGGACTAACTAATCGAAGTTGGCGAATCAAATCTGTAGAGATAATCGCACTGACCTGCACCCCACCGTTCCAGCTCCATAGCTCCCAGCTTGTCTTCACCAGTCGTCTGGTCTCCATCTGACAACATCTGTATGGACGGGGTCAGCAGGTGGAGATCCAAAACTTGGGGTCGTGGGTCAGCTCTGGTGCTCGAGGGGGCACCTAAGAATACAGCAGCGGTATAAAAGGTAGGTGCACTGGTGTGAAGCAGCACCAGCTACTCCTCTTTTTGGGTCAGAAGGTTGCGGTATGAACCTTGTAAACTGCACCTCCAACCACAGTGGAGTCCTCCTGTGCATTAGACTCCTCATTGAAAACCAAGAAGCGTCTTGACTTGACATCCCCTGGAGCTGAAGTCTGGTCTCCCGGTCACCTTCTCATCCTCTAAACCTGGACTCACATTACTATGGTGGTCTTGCTTCTCTCCTCCCCATCAGTCAGGCTGAGTGTCTGTCCATAGCCCTTGTTCTTCCCCTCGGGTGCAGCCATACATGTGCGTCAATGCCCATGCCCTGAGCTTGCCCCTTCAGGCCTCATACACATGACTATCTGTTGTGGGGTCTACAAATTGCAGATCTGCAAATTATGGATTCTGTCCATGTTACATCTGCATTTTCTGTGGACCTAATGACTTCAATGGGTCGCATTCTGCAGACAGATATAGGACATGTTCTATCTTTTTGTGGAACGGACACATGGATGCGGAACGTGCACGGATCACCCATTGATGTTCATGACCTGACCGGTGAAGGCGCGAGGCGCTGCGGGCGCGGGAGGAGGGTTTGCCGAGTGGATAATGGAGCTGGGAGCCGAGAACAAACCTTGGCCAGCTCCTTGTCTGCTGTTTTTGCCTCGGTCCCTGTGGGCAAATGACTTGTAGTTGTCTGCTGCATCCGCCGTGATTGACGTGATCCTGGCTGAAGGGAAATCGATCGGATGCAGCCATTTACTTGTCTGGGAAGCAGGACGGAGGGGGAAGCGGCAGAAAGGGCTTAATCAGACTCCAGCGGCCCCCAGGATCCCCTCTTATTAATTTCACTTTTACATGGGATTTTTGTGACATTTAGGATTTAGAGAAAGTGGTAAAATAAGATCTGCTTTTATCTAGAAAAAGGTGGATTCATCCCAAGAGTAGAAAAGTCAGCGGGATGCTGGGGATGGCACTAATAACAATTGCGTACATCTATACGGTACTCAATGTACATCTTTATATGGGTTCTAACAATATGATCTGTGTCTGGAGAAGGTGTTATATATAACTCAACCTGCTGCAAAACTACAACTCCCAGCATGCCCGAACAGCTTACAGCTATCAGCCTAGAGCAGGGCATGGTGGGAGTTGTAGTTTTGCAGCAGCTGGAGGGCCGCAGGTTGAGCATGCCTGCTCTAAGGTATAAGAACCCCATATGGCGGCACACACACTCGTAGGGTCTGTAAGCCAGACATGGGACATTTTTAGCTGTTGCTCTTGTAATTTCATCTCACTTAGTCATACCACCACATATTGCCCAAATAATACTGCCATATGGTTCACAAGTAATAGAAGTATTATTTCAATACAAACAATATAGCACTCACATAATGCTGCAATTTAATTCTAAAATGATACCACCATACACCGCTACACTAGTATCCGGTGGCCTAAATGTGCCCCTAGGGAACTGCCCAGTATTTGACCGCTAAAACTGGTCCTGTCTGTGTGGTCTGACATACGGCTCTGCCATGTGCATCCGGGATCCGTGGAAGTGAATGGTACGCGGCACCACCTACAAGGTGAAGATCATGGGACTAGAGGCAAGAATCCACTGGATCTCTGGGCAGGTCCATTGACAAGGACAATGGGATCAGCTCGTGACACAGAAGCGAGATACATCCATTGGAACCACAGGTCAGGAATGGTTCCTTCCTCGTCTTGATGTAGCTTGCACCTCTTTTGGAAGATGTCTCTATTCTATATCAACCCAAGGAGGAAAGTGAAAATACAAGCTCAAGGAAACCATCAACTAAAGGTGGAAAATGTAGGGTTAATAAGGGAAGCAAAGGGAAGTAAAATGACAGACAAGACAAAGCCAGCGGAGATCGAGCAGCGACATTCAGAAGTGAAGGAGCAAGATGAAGATTAATCAAAGATCAACAAGGTCCAGACATGGCTGGAGACATCGACTGCACTGAACGCACCAGGAGATTCTCAGGTTTTATTAGACCTTCTAGAGGCCAAAAGGCTTCGGGGAAATGACAGCGACCGACCTCATCAATGGATAAAGACATTAAAGGGACACAACACATTCTACAAGGTTAGACTGATCATGAAGGAGGTCTCCAAACTATAGTAAATGAAGAGTGAGAAGAAAAAAGTGACCTCATGGACCACGATGAAGACTGTATGGACAGACATGTGTATAATGATGGTCTAATGGTCTCCTGACACAAGGCTATAACATAAAAACAACCCAGAAGATTCAGAGAAGAGATAAAGAAAATAGAAGTGGTCAACATACGATAAAGATTCACTTCATGTCTATAGACGCCCCAATATTATAGCTGTACATTATAAACTATTTTAATAAACTTCAGAAAAACTATTTCAACAATAAGATGAAAAAGAAGAAACTATTTTAGTAACCAAACCAGTAGAACATTTCAATACAATACACAAAGATACAGAAGATGCTTTCTATTGTAAAAGAATATGACTACTATAATACTGCCTCCTATGCACAAGAATATAACTACTATAATACTGCTCCTATGTACAAGAATATAACTACTATAATACTGCTCCTATGTACAAGAATATAACTACTATAATACTGCCTCCTATGTACAAGAATATAACTACTATAATACTGCTCCTATGTACAAGAATATAACTACTATAATACTACTCATATGTACAGGAATATAACTACTATAATACTGCTCCTATGTACTAGAATATAACTACTATAATACTGCTCCTATGTACAAGAATATAACTACTATAATACTGCCTCCTATGTACAAGAATATAACTACTATAATACTGCTCCTATGTACAAGAATATAACTACTATAATACTGCCTCCTATGTACAAGAATATAACTACTATAATACTGCTCCTATGTACAAGAATATAACTACTATAATACTGCCTCCTATGTACAAGAATATAACTACTATAATACTGCCTCCTATGTACAAGAATATAACTACTATAATACTGCCTTCTATGTACAAGAATATAACTACCATAATACTGCTCCTATGTACAAGAATATAACTACTATAATACTGCTCCTATGTACAAGAATATAACTACTATAATACTGCTCCTATGTACAAGAATATAACTTCTATAATACTGCTCCTATGTACAGGAATATTACTACTATAATACTGCTCCTATGTACAGGAATATAACTACTATAATACTGCTCCTATGTACAGGAATATAACTACTATAATACTGCTCCTATGTACTAGAATATAAGTACTATAACACTGCTCCTATGTAGAAGAATATAACTACTATAATACTGCCTCCTATGTACAAGGATATAACTACTATAATACTGCTCCTATGTACAAGAATATAACTACTATAATACTGTCACCTATGTACAAGAATATAACTACTATAATACTGCTCCTATGTACAAGAATATAACTACTATAATACTGCTCCTATGTGCAAGAATATAACTACTATAATACTGCTCCTATGTACAAGAATATAACTACTATAATACTGCCTCCTATGTACAGGAATATAACTACTATAATACTGCCTCCTATGTACAAGAATATAACTACTATAATACTGCTCCTATGTACAATAATATAACTGCTATAATACTGCTCCTATGTACAAGAATATAACTACTATAATACTGCCTCCTATGTACAGGGATATAACTACTATAATACTGCCTCCTATGTACAAGAATATAACTACTATAATACTGCCCCTATGTACAAGAATATAACTGCTATAATACTGCTCCTATGTACAAGAATATAACTGCTATAATACTGCTCCTATGTACAAGAATATAACTGCTATAATACTGCTCCTATGTACAAGAATATAACTACTATAATACTGCCTCCTATGTACAGGGATATAACTACTATAATACTGCCTCCTATGTACAAGAATATAACTACTATAATACTGCCCCTATGTACAAGAATATACCTACTATAATACTGCCCCCCATGTGCAAGAATATAACTACTATAATACCGCCTCCTATGTACAGGAATATAACTACTATAATACTGCCTCCTATGTACAAGAATATAACTACTATAATACTGCTCCTATGTACAGGAATATAACTACTATAATGCTGCCCCTATGTACAAGAATATAACTACTATAATACTGCCTCCTATGTACAAGAATATAACTACTATAATACTGCCCCTATGTACAAGAATATACCTACTATAATACTGCCCCCCATGTGCAAGAATATAACTACTATAATACCGCCTCCTATGTACAGGAATATAACTACTATAATACTGCCTCCTATGTACAAGAATATAACTACTATAATACTGCCTCCTATGTACAAGAATATACCTACTATAATACTGCCCCCATGTACATATAACTGCTGATATTTCCTGTGCAGGTGTTGTCTTGTCTCGTGTTCCTTCTGGTTGATACTTTGTTCAGTCTTCCACCGGTTGTGTGTTTGGGGGGGATCACTGTACAATAATTAGGCAATTGGCGGAGTTTGTCTGCACTTTGGATGAGCGGTCGGATGGGGAATTATCTCGCACTTTTCTGCAGCCTCTGGATGTAATGATGAATGACACAGATAGAAAATCTCCTCCAGATCCGCGTCGCTTCAGTTTCTATGAGAATAATCAGAACTGTTGGATTTCTTTGAAAGAAAAATACTGCAACGATAATTTTGATTTTCTGTCACGGGCGACTTTGAAGTTTTCCCAGACAAAAAAGAAATTATCTTGAGAACAGAGCGGATTACAGGAGTCTTGTTTGGAGCCTCTGACGGGGAGTGACATCTAATTTCAGAATATATAAGTTGCATTAAGGCCACGGAGACTTTGGACGACTTTCAATATCTTCAATTTTGTACATTTTCTATAAACGGCTTATGTGGGCTTTAGAAAAAAAGGGTAAAAAATAAGCAGAAGGTCTGAAGCGTTTCCGAGAGACGTGCGTGGCGCCACATGAAGGGCGCTCGCTAATTCCTTTTGAATGTGTTACAATGTATCATTCTCACATGTTAACCCTTTAAAGCTGCGGCTGTCACTAAGAGCAATGTGGCAGAACTGGGACGCTGCTGCCGCTTCGCCTTCTGATCCTCTGCGCAGAAAGATACTGCAGGGTTTTGTCACCATCCGTCACGTGGAGGCGACACTGCTGCAGCTTTATTGGGTTCGCCCGGATCAAGGATTTTTTATTATGACGGATTCCAAAGTGTTAATAGGGTAATTTGTATTGAGAATTATAGCGACTTATCTAGAGCGCGGTGAAGGCTCCAACCGCGGCAATGGCCCATCAATTACCCATCGCCGTCTATTCACACCAGACCAGCGCTAGAAATGTTCCAGACTTCTGGGATTAGCGCTGCTGCCGGAAAGTGACTTACACAAATTAGGGAAGGGAGAGGACATCATTTCAGGTTAACAATCTCCTTGGTTAATTTTCCATGGCAAGGAAGACAATGCCCAATATTTCAAAGGGTTCAAAATATCAAGTGCGTTACGGCAGAAAGAGCACCGTAAATACGTGCGCTAATTTGTTACAACACGCTTAGCATGATGTAGAGCATCATGTGAGGTATCTATCTAGTGCATGGGGCCTCCTCCAGAGGAAATATGTGGTTTAGGAGTCTTCAGACGCGTGTAGTAAGAAAAGAAAATATTCTTCCCAGAAGACTGAACACCAGCTCAGGAAACAGATGGAGTTACAGTTGCCAGAGAAGTAAGTGAACCTCTGTCTTAATGTCTTCTCCAAGGGCTAATTGGCAAAAGGTGTTTCAAAGGTGATTGGATTGGAAGTGTTGGGGTTTCACAGATGCTTTGCCCATTACATAGAGGCACACAAGGCCTGGTCACTGACAAATCTGTAAGAAAGATCAGCTAGTGTGAACCATGCCTTAATGGAAAGGACTTTTAGAGGACCTCAGAAGATGTGGTATAGAGGGGCACAAAGCTGGAAAACACTTCAAATGTTATAGACCTAGTGCCTATCAATGCTCAGTTTGTCAAGTTATCTACTGATAGAGAAAATTCAGGACTGTCGCTGTTCTATCTAGGAGAGGATGTCCTCGTAAGGCCACTCCAAGAGACAACTTATCCTGAATGAGGTGAGAAAGAACCTAAGAGTAACAGCAGGAGGCCAACAGAAGACCCTACAACCTGCAGAAATCTCTATTAGAAAAACAATAAGCAGGAATGGTGTTCAAGGGCGTACACCACGATGGAAGCTGCTGCTGACCAACAATATAGAAATGCTTCTGGGAAATGTTCTATCGACAGATGAGATAACATTAGAACTTTATATCACCACAGAACAAAGCAATGGAGAACACTGCACATGAACACCATGAACTGTGAAACATGGTGGAAGAAGCATCATGGTTTGGGGCTGGTAGAGGAGGGGGCATCAGGGTTTAGGGTTGGTAGAGGGGCATCATGGTTTGGGGCTGGTAGAGGAGGGGGCATCAGGGTTTAGGGTTGGTAGAGGGGCATCATGGTTTGGGGCTGGTAGAGGAGGGGGCATCAGGGTTTAGGGTTGGTGGAAGGGCATTATTGTGTGGGTCTGGTGGAGGGGCATCAAGATTTGGGGCTGGTTGACATGGCATCATGGTTTGGGGTTAGCGGAAGGGGCATCATTGTTTGGGTCTGGTCGAGAGGGCATCATGGTTTGAGGCTGGTCGAGGGGCATCATGGTTTGGGGCTGGTCGAGGGGGCATCACAGTTTGCAGCTGTGGAGGGGGCATCACGGTTTGGGGCTGGTGGAGGGGGCATCATGGTTTGGGGCTGGTTGAGGAGGTATCATAGTTTGGCGTTGGTGAAAGGGGCATCATGGTTTGGGGCTGGTTGAGGAGGCATCATGGTTTGGGGTTGGTGAAAGGAGCATTATTGTTTGGGGCTGGTGGAGGGGGCATCACAGTTTTCAGCTGGTGGAGGGGGCATCAAGGTTTGGGGCTGGTTGACGGGATATCATAGTTTGGGGTTAGTGGAAGGGGCATCATGGTTTAGGGCTGGTCGAGGGGGCATCATGGTTTGGGGCTGGTTGAGGAGGCATCATAGTTTGGCGTTGGTGAAAGGGGCATCATGGTTTGGGGCTGGTTGAGGAGGCATCATGGTTTGGGGTTGGTGAAAGGAGCATTATTGTTTGGGGCTGGTTGACGGGATATCATAGTTTGGGGTTAGTGGAAGGGGCATCATGGTTTAGGGCTGGTCGAGGGGGCATCATGGTTTGGGGTTGGTGGAGGGAGGATCAAGGTTTAAGGCTGGCGGAGGGGGCACCATATTTTGGGGTTGTGGAGGAGACATCATATTTGAGGCTAATCAATGGGGCAATAAGGGGTGTAGATCTCTGATCATATGTCATTATATCAGTGATGTCATCAGCAGGGGGCGGGGCTGTGACTACCCCTCAGACATGATATACAGGCAGGTTGTCAGCAGTAATAGATGTTCCTGTCAGTGTAATGAAGGCTATAACAGTGATCATGCAGTTTTCCCAGAAACAGATAACTAATAATTGGTTAAAATGATTTTTGCTTGTCAGGGGGCGTGGCTAAAGAACTCAGTTATAATTGCGCCAAATTTATTATAGGCTTGTAGCCTTTTGTTAAATTCGCCTCACGATGCATCTGATGAAACATCTTATTTTTTCTTTGTTCTCACCACATTATTCACTTCTGCCGCCCAATAAATCTGAACCGCCCGCCGCATATTACAATTTCCACCTGTCATTACACAAATCTCCATTTCCTTTTGTATTTACCCTTTTTAATCATTATAAAATCTAACACTTCCCCCGTGACTTCCACAATTACGACAAGAAAACTGCTCAGCGTCTTTAAGAATCAAATGAATAAATGTCAAATGAAGTCTAAATAACCACGTAAAGGTCGGGCGAGCGCGGCGGGCAGGTTGACTTGTTACAACCGTGGGAATTGGAGCATCATTACGATACAATCATAAGCGGTTCCTATGAGGGGGGGGGGTGGAATTATACTTTGTTGCATGTTTAGCGGCTAATTGATACACGAGGCGTTTCCTGAAACGCGTTGGATCCCAGCTGGGCAGGAAGGAGTTAAGCCTGGGTGACTGGATGCAGGGGTATGCGCGCAGTAAGCTGCTTTAGCGGATCCTACCACAACCCTAATTTAAAATTCATAAATGCTAATCCTCCATAATTTACGGTTTAAGAAGCAGCCCCACTCACAGGCCCCGTGGCTACAGCTCTGTCAGAGTAATTATGCCGCCAAGCTGAAATTGGACTACTAACTGAGACTTTAAACGGGGGAAGGAGATCCTCTTCGCTGGCAGCTTACCCAATTATTCCAAATAAGCAAACAGATTAGTGAGTAATTTTCCAGTTAAATCTGGTGAATGGCGCCAGGATTGTGCGCTAAATATTCAGAAGTAAATAGATTCAAGATGAAATGTTCCCTTTTTCAGGCTTCGTTTCATGTGTATTCAGCCACCTTTTTTTTTTGCCCTCTCGTTCTGATCCTCATGTAACAGTATCGGGTCTCAGGCGTTCACAAGCGGCGCCATTC
Organism: Bufo gargarizans; assembly: GCF_014858855.1. Taxonomy (NCBI): domain Eukaryota; kingdom Metazoa; phylum Chordata; class Amphibia; order Anura; family Bufonidae; genus Bufo; species Bufo gargarizans. Next base: position 13,892,734 of record NC_058089.1, on the reverse strand, counting down.
GCTTTGCTTGATACCAGGGGGTCATGCTGCAGGTGCGTGAAGTCGAAGTTTAAAAACGGGGCCGATAGGGAACGTGTTGCAGCTGTATCAGGACAATCATCCCGGAGGTGCCTGACGCAATCATCAAAGGAACATTTGTTTTTGTTAGAATTTTTGGGGGTAAATTTCCCCTTTGACAGCATCTAGTCTCCAATCGCCCATCTTACAGCTCCGCAATAACCCTCCCTTTATGAAATTGCCCAGTTTGTCCACATGAGGAATCGTATACACGTAATGACCTCACTGGGGGGGCCAGTTGTGAGGCCTGCGATGTGCAGAAGATGGCAATAAACAGGGGCAGTTTGGTGGTGCCCAATGAGTGCCATGTTGGAGCATAGGTTGAAGGTTTCAACTTCGTGTAAAATTTAAAAATACTATATGTTTAGGATTCACTTATTGAATCACTGCAAGTCACGTGACCACTCTTGGCTCTGACTATTGGTGGAGAAGACTTTTGGAGAAGGGTCATAAGTTGTTCTTCAGTCAATATCTCTGACCATTTCTGTGAAGAGACATGCCTGACTGAATCTTTGAAACATTACATGTTATCAGTCAATGTGAGGGAGGAAGTAGCAGACGTCTCCTTCTTGGATCCATCAGTGAGGGAAGAAGTAACCAACATTTCCTCCTTCTTGTATATATTTGTGAGAAAGTAGCTAACTTCTCTTTCTACTTAGATCCATCAGTGAGGGAGGAGGAAGCTAACGTCTTCTGCTTGGATACATCAGTTAGAAATGATGTAGCCAACTTCTCCTCCTACTTGTGTACATCAGAGAGGTAGGAAGTAGCTAACTTCTTCTCCTATTTGGATCCATCAGTGAGGGAGGAAGACACAAACTTCTCCTCTGGCTTTTGTACATCACTGAGAAAGGAAGTAGCCAAATTCTCCTACTACCAGGGTCGCCAAATGTCTGGAAATTTCTAGACAATCCATAAAAATAGGCAACTTTTTTTCCTGTGTCTGTGAAAAAAAAAAAATAGATATGTCCGTCGTGTTTTTGAGGCTGGTGGTACCTGACTAGATTATTTTGGTGATAATTATTAGCATTTTACAGCCCCCAGTAAATTATATTGAATTATAGGCATGGATTACTTATAATACTTATTTCTTATAGTTTTCCAGTTTGTCTGTAAACATTTTTTGTCTGTCTGTGATTTCGAGATTGTCCAGAAAAAGGAACCTACTTGGGTACATCATTCAGGAAGGAAGTAGCTAACTTTTCCTACTTCTCAGATCTGTCAGTGAGGAAGGAAGTTGCCAACTTCTACTTTGATACATTGGTGACAGAGGATGTAGCTAACTTCTCCTCCTTCTTGGTTACACCAGTGAAGAAGAAAGTAGTCAATTTCTCCTCTTATTTGGATACATCAGGAAGGGAAATAGCTTACTTCTACTAATTAATCTAGCTACAACCTGTGTTTTATTATCTACACTGAACAGGTGTAAAACTAGGATATATGGGGGAGGGGAAGGGGGAGGACAAACCATATATGCATCCTGTGCACTTTCTGGACAAAATCGAGAAAAGTTCAGGAATTTCCAGAGAAATGTTTTAGTCATACTGTGACTTATTATGGAGAATTTCCCTCCAGTGTTATCCAGGGTGAAGGCCTGGGACAATCAGTAACCCAATGTACTTGGGGTTTCGCTCTGGTAGACAGGATTAGAGGACGCAGTATAGAGGCAACAACAAGTTCTTTGGATCAAACAGTTCAGGGTTTTATTCACACTTTAGGCAAGTGACAAAACAAGCAGTCATAAACAAGCAAAAAGTCACCTTACAGCACTAACCTGTTTTCACACCAAACAGGTAACAAGCCTTCATCCAGACACAAGGCTCCCAGATCCCAACACAGAGACGTGGCTTTTGAGCCCAGCTGCCTATTTAAGGACAGCCAGGTGCTGCCAAAACCCGGACCGGCACTTAAAATCTGGTCGGGTATTTAACTTCACCTGGCTGTAAATCAGCACAGCAGCACATGCTGGAAGGAAAATACCTGTTTTCCCAGACCAAACCTCTCACTGTGTCACATACCCACCCCCTTTGTTCAACCCTGAGGGGGCGGACACACACCAGACAGTGTACCTGGGACAGGACATCCGTGTTTTCCTGTAACCGGCCTGCCCTGTGTTTCACCGAAAACTTAAAGTTTTGTAGGGACAGAAACCATCGGGTGGCCTGTCTCATCCACTTGAGAGGGGAGTGGTCGGTCACCAGGCGGAATGTTCTCCCCAATAAATAATAGTGGAGAGACTCGAGTGCCCACTTGATGGCCAGGCACTCTCTCTCTCCACTATACTATACCGGGTCTCGGCTGGGGTTAGCTTAAGGCTGAGGAAGACAATGGGATGCTCCTCCCCATTGACTTCCTGAGACAGTACAGCACCGAGGCCTACTTCGGAGGCATCGATCTGTACTATAAACTCCCTTTTGAAGTTGGGCGTTACCAAAACCGGGGACCCACACAGCACCGACTTCAAAGTGGAGAAAGCCTCTTCCGCCGGATCATCCCAGCGAACCATCACTGACTTGTGTCTTTTCAAGAGTCCTGTCAAGGGTGCGGCTAGAGTGGTAAAGTGGGGAATGAACCTCATGTAATAGCCTATCATCCCCAGGAATGACTTTATTTGCCTTGTGGTGACAGGTCGGAGCCAATTCCGTATCGCCTCTATTTTGTTCACTTGGGGTTTGATGACTCCTCGCCCAATGACATACCCCAGGTACTTAGTCTCTTCTAACCCTATCGCACATTTCTTCGGGTTAGCGGTTAGTCCAGCTTTCTGAAGGGAGTCCACTACAGCCTGCACTTTGGGCAGGTGACTTTCCCAGTCGGTGCTGTGAATGACAATATCGTCCAGGTAAGCCGAAGCGTACCGACGATGTGGACAAAGCACAATGTCCATTAGTCGCTGAAATGTGGCGGGGGCGCCATGCAGACCAAAGGTTAGCACCTTATATTGATACAGCCGTGATGAAGGCAGTTTTCTCTTTAGCAGCCTCCATTAAGGGCACCTGCCAGTACCCTTTTGTGAGGTCCAAAACATAAAAGTACTGTGCTTGTCCGAGCCTCTCGACTAGCTCATCCACCCGGGAAATTTGGAAACCTCATTACGTTTACGAAAGTCATTATAAAACCGCAACGTCCCATCCGGCTTGGGTATCAATACTATAGGACTGGCCCACTCACCTTTTGACTTCTCAATGACGTCTAGCTGCAACATTAGCTGCACCTCCTCCGATATGGCTTGTCACCGAGCCTCGGGTACCTGGTATGGTTTTAATCAGACTTTTCCCTGAGGCTCAGTGACAATGTCATGCTGGATTATGGAAGTGCGTCCAGGGAGGTCCGAAAACACATCCGTGTTCCGACTAACGAACTCCCTGGCCTCCTGAGTCTGTTTAGAGGAGGGGCTGTCAGCAGTTCTTACTGTGGCAGCCGCCTCTCTTGCATCAGACAGAAGGGCTGGTACCTCTTCTCCTAGAAAACCCGGCCCGGGCTGTCTTCTGTACAGGTTTCCCTATCTTTCTGTGGTTTGAGTAAATTCACATGGTAAACCTGATCCGGCTTTCGCCGCCCTGGCTGGTGTACCTTGTAGTTTACATCTCAAATTTTCTCGAGTACCTCGTAGGGCCCCTGCCACCTAGCCAGGAACTTACTATGCACGGTCAGCACCAGAACCAAATGGGGTAGCTTTTCCCTGATGGCCACTTTCTCGTACATCGCCAGGTAGGTTTCGATGTCGTCTGCGTGGGTCATCTTGGAAAACCAAAAATATTGGTGTTCACGCCAGCCTCACTGCTCGTGCCCGCATCCTCCACCAATTGTGGGGACTCGCTCTGGTAGACAGGATTAGCGGACACAGTATAGAGGCAACAACAAGTTCTTTGGATCAAACAGTTTTATTCACACTTTAGGCAAGTGACAAAACAAGCAGTCATAAACAAGCAAAAAGTCACCTTGTGGTGTTGGTAGTAATTCACACTATGCGGCAATTCTGCCTCAAAGAGTCCTTGCTGATAGCAGCACCAACCTGTTTTCACGCCACACAGGTAGCAAGCCTTTATCCAGACACAGGGCTTCCAGATCCCAACACAGAGATCTGGCTTCTGAGCCCAACTGCCTATTTAAGGACAGCCAGGTGCTGCCAAAACCCGGACCAGCACTTAAAATCCGGTCTGGTATTTGACCTCACCTGGCTGTAAATCAGCCCAGCAGAACATGCTGGGAGGAAAATACCTGTTTTCCCAGACCAAACCTCTCACTGTGTCACAATACTTGATAAATAGGTTCTTCATCTGTAGTTGGAGTTGTGTCTGCCCCTCACCCTTCAGCGCCTCAGACGACATTACTGCCAAATGAAGAAAATAATATCTGCACGGCGGGAAAATGTATCTGTATTAATGGAGACGGGTATTATGGAGGGAATTCAGCATCTCCATCTCCTGACGAGGACACATATTGGAAGACGGTAAATGTAATCAGGGGCAGGTGAATATTGATATAGATGATGGTCACAGCAAGAGGCAATATGAAGCCTGCACGATGCGATCTCTCCGGGGGGCGCACTTATCAGCCGCGTTCACGTGTCACAATCTGTCGCCTCTGTAACTGTTACCTTCATGTTTAGTCTTTATTTTTCCATCGATCACATGATATTCTCCAAATCTGTCATTTCTATAGAATCACAGGAAATTCCAAGCAGATGAAGTGCAGCACCGGCAGCCCGCGTCCTGTCACCGCGCTTCACAATCTCACTTTTTTTTTTTTCTTGGAAGGAATACAATTTACTAAAAAATAAATAAAATCCAATTGTCAGGAGCCAAGTCCATTTATTTTGTACCCGTGGAGGAGTGATCCAGAACCGCCATCCATCATGGTGGATGAAGGCAAATTCACTGTAGTAACATAAGGAATACAATGTTTCATATTCAGTGACCTCTGCCCCCTGCGCAGACATTCACCATCTTGGGGTGCGGTGGAGCGTGCAGGAGACACCAGCCGCACTCCTTGAAGAAAGAGCAGATCGGACAATATGGTCGATTACAGAACATGACATATCTCAATGCAGTGAGCTGCTCGTCACGTCGTTACTGACTGGAAAGAGAATTTATATTCTGTACCAGGGAACGGGAACGCATTATGGCTGCTGCTACAGAAAACCTCGGGGTACGGCGCTCGCAGATCCGAGGACCACTACACGTTACTGAGCTCAATAGAGTAGATTATAGATATCAATATTAGTCGAGGACGCGACAACATTCCGTAAGAGTTCATATAATGGGAGGAAACATAGTAAATAAAAATTATAGGACAGGGAAATAATATATAATAAATGTAACGGATAAAACATAAATAATAAATACAAAAACAAAAATAAACAATGCTAATAAGTAATAATTCTGGATAGCTGTGGACATAGTACAGGCAGTGCTGACTCACAGAAGGAGTACAGATGGCAGGTGCAGTGTGTTTGAAGGGAGGAGAAATGACCTGGCGGTGATTTGCCTGGTCACATGACTCTCCATCAGAAGCCATTTTATGGACAGGAGCTCTGTGTGGACAGCACAAAAGATATGACAAACAAGGGGCAATACCTTATGCAATAGAGAAAGGTGCAGAATTTCAACAAAGGCTACATTAGAAAGTCTGATATAATCATCTCACAAATACATTGGTCAATGATAACCATAAAGTGCCCAACCCCTTTAAGCTGTCCATACACAGCAGACATATGGCTGCCGAACCAGCTGATTGTGGCTGGATTGTCTTACTACCCAAACTCTCCCCTGATGGAAAATGTCCTGGGAACTATGGATCAGACTGATGTTGAGTTTCAAGAAAGTGTTTGAGTTTTTGAGTCTGAAAGGGACTGAAGGGTCTGGAGTTGGAAGGGGGGGTAGTCGAATCTAAGTGGGGGAACAGAGGATCCTGGAGGGGGGAAAAGAGGAGCCAGTGTAACACCCCGAAGTGGTGTTACCACTCCTACACCCTGCTACTATCTTTAATCAATGTCAGCTTTTATATCTGTCCAGGTCCTCTACATCTTGCAATGATATACTCTTTCTATGCAACTGTTATTATATGTAATATGCCTGGTTCACCAGCAGGTGGCAGTGTAAATGGCAAAGCTATACTTAGAGAGAATGGAACTCTTCGTTCCATTCTCCCCCCATCTGGGGAGAAGTGGGTGAGTCCTGCTTCCTACCAGAAGGGAAGGGTTGCAGTTCTAGTTTGTGCCAGTTTAGACTCCATATTGGAGCTGAGAAGACCTGAAAGAATCAGCAGCCAGAGGAAATTGTTCTTCGGCTGGAGCAGTAGCCACCAAAAGGAAGTAGCTCATAGAGCCCCCTGACTTCTTGTTAATTTACTTACCGAGTGTCAGGAAAGGGACAACAGCCAAAGGCATCCCAATGCTGGGATACCAGAACCTACCAAAAGTCCAGTAATTAGACCCAAGCAGAGTTTAGCACAGCAGAAAGAAAGAAAGCAAAGTTATAAAGCTTGCCTGTCAGCCCAGCAGAGAAAGCACAGTTGCCAAGTTTGCCTGCCAGTTTATACCAAAGCCTGCTGGGACCAAGAGAGAGCCTGAATGTAAGAAAAGCCTGAATATTGTCTGGAATCAAGTTTACCTTAGTAAAGCTGCTGTTAAAGTTTACCAAGGTCTGGACTCAAGTTATTCTTCATCCCCTAACTCAACAATCCCCCCTTATTTGCTTTAGAGCCTAAGCCTGGGGTCCCGCTGTATCCAGGTAGGAGCACCGTGACACATATAGGCCACACCACACCACTAGGCATTTCAGTAAATGGCGTGTTGCACCTGGAGGTGGGAACAGAGGAGCCTGGAGGAGGAACAGAGGAGCCTGGAGGAGGAACAGAGGAGCCTGGGGAGGGGAACAAAGGAGCCTGGAGAGGGGAACAGAGGAGCCTGGGGAGGGGAACAAAGGAGCCTGGAGAGGGGAACAGAGGAGCCTGGAGAAGGAACAGAGGACAGTGGAGGAGGAACAGAGGAGCCTGGGGAGGGGAACAAAGGAGCCTGGAGAGGGGAACAGAGGAGCCTGGAGAGGGGAACAGAGGACAGTGGAGGAGGAACAGAGGAGCCTGGAGAGGGGAACAGAGGAGCCTGGGGAGGGGAACAAAGGAGCCTGGAGAGGGAAACAGAGGAACCTGGAGGACGAACAGAGGAACCTTGGAGGGGGGAACAGAGGAACCTTGGAGGGGGGAACAGAGGAGCCTTGAAGGGGGGAACAGAGGAACCATGGAGGGGGGAGCTATAAAAAGATATCCCAGTATATCATTGCTCCACTAATCTGCCACCTAGAGTGGCCACCAGGGTGGACTTATATGTTCCTCTCCCTAAAGTGAGCTTTCTGAGCGCAAAGGAAGTCACATGACCCTTTCTGGCAACCATGACTGTAGAGAGACCAAGTGTGTTGCTCTGAAGTAGTCAGTGGGTGGGGCTCGATTCTTCTGGCCTTCATTTTGGAATTTCGAGGGGGTATTTATTTGAGGCCTCTTAGTTCATTTCTCTATATTTTTCCAACTTGCATTTTTATAACAATTAAACATTGAATCATTTTTTATAAAATTCATAGGAAATCTAGTTAAACCTGTGCCACTCCTAACGGTGATGGGCGACAGGTTGTGCGTTACGTTCTGGCTGCTATCATTCATTATTTCACGCTGCCGAGTATATTTAGGGTGAGATATGGGTGACACTGTGTCAGTGACTGTTACATTGCTCCACCTGACACGAGAGAATTACTGAGACACATGTCACATTCTGTCAGTCACGTCTGTAAACCGCGCCGACTCCCAGTAAATGTGCCAGCACCCGGCACAGAATGTAACACTGATGGAACATCCATCACCATGCAGCCTTAAAGGGGAACTCCATGAAGTCTTCCCCTAATATCCTGTGACACCTGCTCAATCATTTGCTTTTGGAAATTTGTTACAATTTACGTGATGAGGAGAGAAGAAATAAAATAGTCGCGGCACTCACGGGAGTAGGCAAAATGTTGCTGCTGTTTTGGAGCTTCCTTAGAAGAAGTCTCATAGTGGATCCAGGGGCGGACACGCTGTTGCAAGCGGCGACGGCCGTTTCGCGCGTGAGATCGCGCTTCCTCGGGCCGCTGTCGTTTGTTACAATTTATCCCTAAAAAAATCACAACAGTAACTCCACGGAAAATTCCAGGAAAACTAAGAAACGCTTTTCACGTTCTGATTTGGATATAAATTCTCATAATCGTGATGGAAAAGCCTCAGTCCACGTGCCGTAGGCGGCTCTCAGATCTGTTCTTATCATCCCAACTCCTAAATGAGTTTCAGTACACGCATAAGACGGGGAGCAGAACTTCAGAAAATCCCATTTAACATGGACGAGGCGACTGAACGCGATTGTCCTGATAACGCATCTCATAGTAAAACCCTCTCTTAAAGGGAAACTCCATTTGAAGATTTTTACAGCATTGTACATCTCTAATTTCAATGGGAGGTCTGAAAATCTATTGCTTCATTGACCATGTTCAAGAGCGGCATTTACATCCAGAGCTGCATTAATAATTCTGCTGCTACATTATGTCTTATACTCTATCCACATCCAGAACTGAAGCCTTTACATCATGTGCTATATTCCAGAGCTGCATTAACAAATCTACAGTTACATCATGTTCTAGCAAAAAACTGGGCTTTCCCTTTGTGCTGGATGCGGTGTTTTGCACTCAAAAATAATAATAATTACTGATGTCCGGAGGACTAGTTTACACCTGTTAATCCAGCACCTACTCAAAACTTCCTAATACTTAGCTTTTATTGATATGCTAATAAAACTCTATTGCTGACTTACTAATTATTAAAATTCCAATGCATCGCAGTCCCACTATTCTATTGCGATCACTATAGTGTTGTACAGCATCCCCTATTAATATAGGGTACGGGTCACTGCTGGATTCTACTGATGCCGCTGGCTGCACGCTATTAGTTTAGTTTAGTGATTCCCCTTGTGCTGTTTGGGGCTGCAAACTGCACTGTATTAAAATTGAAACTTCACGCTGCCCCCCGACATGTTTCGCCGTTACCGGCGTCTTCAGGGGTTAGGGCAGAGTGTGAGCGTGTCTCCTCCCGGATGGTTTATAAAACCTTTGTTTGTGATGTCATCAATGTGTGTTCCGCCTATGGGCGTGATTCGGACCTCTGGTTGGGCTCTGATTGCTATCATGCCGGACCTAGTTCCTCCCACCGGCTACGTCTATCTACATTTGACCCCTAGTTTTCATGACGTCATGGGGTTGCGCCGCGCCTGTGTTGTGGGCTTACGTTTTTGCCGACTTACCCTACTGCGAATGTCTCTAGACTTTGTTCACGGTGTGTAGGATTCATCATGCCAATAGCGCATGCTCTAAAACATAGAGTGTTCTTGGAGCCGATTACTGCGCAAACCATCAACTTCATTCCTCTGCGCTCTGATTCCGCATCCTACGTTTGCCATGGCGCACGTTCTGGGACTTGGTCACTGGCATTATGAATTATGGTTCCCCCATCTATCCGAGCTATTCCACTTGTGTAAGTGATCTATGTGCAGAACACATATCATTATAATTATTGTGACCTTATATGTTAGTTCTACATTTGTACATCTCCTCATACTATCCTATTTGCCTTCTATATTTAGACAAACTAATTCTGCGCTTATCCAGTCACTCAGGCACCTTGACGTGCATCTTCCTATCTAGATGGACCCCTAGAGTGTTGATGTCAATCTAAGGGCTAATCCAGATTCCAGACTACTTCTATATTCCTTCTATATATAGTTACTTATGATAGTTCCCTAGATTCCCAACATCCCATGTCTGGGCTTAATGTCCCTATTCATTGTCTCCAATATGATTGCTTGATTCTAGTGTTTCCCATACTACTAGTCACTCACAATACTATTAGATTTTACTATCAATGGTATTAGTTTTAAATAGAAGTGTCTGGAGTGATGGATAGGGTTTATCTGGATGTGTGTCCCTATTTTAATTCTACCATCATCCACTGGACTCATGTCCTAGTTCTTGTATCATCTATATCTTGATTCTTGTATATGCCAAATGATAGTGAGTTGCTCTACTTGTTTAGTTGTTGGTCACAATCTTTATTCTATGGCCTAATGGATAGATTTAGGATGTTATTTGGCCCATTGTTGTTTGGCCTATATTGGGATCCATATTGGCCTAGTAGTTACTCTGGGCTTTTGCCCCCACCTGGGGTCCCCTTAATTTATCCTATTATTACTTTATTCCTAGGTCTTCCATCCAGTAGGTTGCTTCATTTTCATTTACAATTTTTCTTTATTATTCTACATATTCTTATTGTTTTAATTTGTTTATTTTAATTCTTTCTAGGAACTAGGTCCGGCATGATAGCAATCAGAGCCCAACCAGAGGTCCGAATCACGCCCATAGGCGGAACACACATTGATGACATCACAAACAAAGGTTTTATAAACCATCCGGGAGGAGACACGCTCACACTCTGCCCTAACCCCTGAAGACGCCGGTAACGGCGAAACATGTCGGGGGGCAGCGTGAAGTTTCAATTTTAATACAGTGCAGTTTGCAGCCCCAAACAGCACAAGGGGAATCACTAAACTAAACTAATAGCGCGCTGGCAGCGGCATCAGTAGAATCCAGCAGTGACCCGTACCCTATATTAATAGGGGATGCTGTACAACACTATAGTGATCGCAATAGAATAGTGGGACTGCGATGCATTGGAATTTTAATAATTAGTAAGTCAGCAATAGAGTTTTATTAGCATATCAATAAAAGCTAAGTATTAGGAAGTTTTGAGTAGGTGCTGGATTAACAGGTGTAAACTAGTCCTCCGGACATCAGTAATTATTATTATTTTTGACATCATGTTCTATACTCATATCCAGAGCTGTGCTCAACGTGCTGATGATAAACACTATGTCACGACCCTTGGTCATGGTCGTGACTCCTGTAACCGCATGCAGTTGCCTGCGGTCTTGGTGTTGTTCTCAATCACAGGTGAGGGCTATTGTATGTTGCCTCACCTGTGGTTGCCGCTGGCAACATTGGGTATGTGGCAGCAGAGCAGCCTGAGCGGTGCTAGGCAGCTTGCTGCAGTAGGCATGCAGTTGCACCTGGCAACCTCTCCTATAGGTGTGCCTTTTATCGGTGTGCACGGGGTGTTATATGTGTTGTGTGCACGTCCCCTTTAAGTTGATGTCTTCCCTTCCCTGGTGTTGGAAGGGTTAACTTCCTTCCTAGTGTGTGTGCGCACTGGGTGTGTCTGACTGTGGGTGTGGCTACTTGGCCCTATAAAGCCTCAGTGGAAGGCAGTAGTCAGAGAGGGTGCTTCAGCCATGCTTGCTGGAGACATCCTCCTGGTTACTTATCATCTGCCAGTGAGGGCCACCCTGGTGGTCATAAACTTTGTGTCTGGTGTTAGTTTATGTGTTATTGCAGCATATGGTTTACTGGGTTCCCGTGTGATGTCTGTTGTGTGCTGTGTCCTTGGTGTTGGTTGTGGATAACAGCACTTGCACGTGGGTTCCAGGTTGTGTGTCTGTGGCAGGTAAGTGTGGTACTAGTCTCACTTACCTGTCAATGCCATATATCTGTTTATGTTCCCCCTTTCTATGTAGCTTGGCCAGTGAGACTCCTGTTCCTCCATGTCTAGGAGGAACGGGTCGTCTTACCCTGCTCCTAGTCCAGGGCCACCCTGAGGGCGAGCAGGAATATCAGGTTACGGAGTATGAGCCTTCCTACCTTCAGGGTTGGCTCATACGGAGACAGGGTCAGAATTAGGGACGTGTAGGAGGTGACCAGCTCCCTAATTCTCTGTCCTGGCCTTGCAGTGACTCCATCTACTGATACCGCACGGCTGGAGGTTTTCCCCATCCTCAGCCGTGACACACTAACAGCAGAATTACGAGCGCAGCTCTGGAGATTCTTATTTCTTAAAAATTAGATGCAATCTTCTCCACCACATCGTCAGCGAGTGAATACATCTTTCTCCTATGGCAACACTAGTCATTTGTCAGGGGTCTGTTGTGGGCGCGGCGTGCTGCTAAATGTATAGTAATGAGGATGGAGATAAGCGGCTCCTATTATAGCATTAATTGCCCATTGTTAAATATCCTTATATTTTTCTTAATGAGGAGTCTTGAAATTAGTTTATAATCTTATCAAACGCTTTTGCTTGTTTTATTTTCTTTGTTTTACATGTAAGAAACGTTCTGCGATGGCGGCTACAGCAAGAACTGCTGCAAGAATCTTGTCAAATGAGAACGTCCTGGAAATAACTTTCCTTATGATGTCTTAAATCTCATGGGTTTTATGGTGCCCTTAGGGATTGTCACCCAGCTTTCCACACACTCTGACTTACAAGAGAATATGTCAGTCTTCACTGTAGGTGTTGAATTCTATTCATGCATCAGGTGGCCCAGGATGTATCATGCTATTAAATGAGATCTGCAAAACAATTAAGGGATGCGGAATCTGCTGGAGTGCTATGGCCCTTTGACAGATGATTGGTGGGGATGCGGAGAGTTAGCCCTCCCCATCCAATGTTAATGGCCTGTACTCAGGACAGGACATTAATTGTAAGATCTAGGACAACCCTGTTAAACTTTGGAACTAAGTGTATTAGTAGAGGCTGCTCCCCGTTATCTGCAGTCTGAACATACACAGCTCCTATTAAAGATACAAGGTAATGAGAATATGGGGGCAGCACCACCCAAAATTACACTGCTGTATAGAAGTGTCCAGAAAACTCTAATGACTCACTGTGTACATACAATACTTATCCTGTGCTGATCCTGAGTAACATCCTGCATTATACTCCAGAGCTGCACTCACTATTCTGCTGGTGTAGTCACTGTGTACATACAATACTTATCCTGTGCTGATCCTGAGTAACATCCTGCATTATACTCCAGAGCTGCACTCACTATTCTGCTGGTGCAGTCACTGTGTACATACATTACTTATCCTGTACTGATCCTGAGTTACATCCTGTATTATACTCCAGAGCTGCACTCACTATTCTGCTGGTGCAGACACTGTGTACATACATTACTTATCCTGTACTGATCCTGAGTTACATCCTGTATTATACTCCAGAGCTGCACTCACTATTCTGCTGGTGCAGTCACTGTGTACGTACATTACTTATCCTGTACTGATCCTGAGTTACATCCTGTATTATACTCCAGAGCTGCACTCACTATTCTGCTGGTGCAGTCACTGTGTACATACATTACTTATCCTGTACTGATCCTGAGTTACATCCTGTATTATACTGCAGAGCTGCACTCACTATTCTGCTGGTGCAGTCACTGTGTACATACAATACTTATCCTGTGCTGATCCTGAGTAACATCCTGCATTATACTCCAGAGCTGCACTCACTATTCTGCTGGTGCAGACACTGTGTACATACATTACTTATCCTGTACTGATCCTGAGTTACATCCTGTATTATACTCCAGAGCTGCACTCACTATTCTGCTGGTGCAGTCACTGTGTACATACATTACTTATCCTGTACTGATCCTGAGTTACATCCTGTATTATACTCCAGAGCTGCACTCACTATTCTGCTGGTGCAGTCACTGTGTACATACATTACTTATCCTGTACTGATCCTGAGTTACATCATGTATTATACTCCAGAGCTGCACTCACTATTCTGCTGGTGCAGTCACTGTGTACATACATTACTTATCCTGTACTGATCCTGAGTTACATCCTGTATTATACTCCAGAGCTGCACTCACTATTCTGCTGGTGCAGTCACTGTGTACATACATTACATTACTTATCCTGTACTGATCCTGAGTTACATCCTGTATTATACTTCAGAGCTGCACTCACTATTCTGCTGGTGCAGTCACTGTGTACATACATTACTCATCCTGTTCTGATCCTGAGTTACATCCTGTATTATACTGCAGAGCTGCACTCACTATTCTGCTGGTGCAGTCACTGTGTACATACATTACTTATCCTGTACTGATCCTGAGTTACATCCTGTATTATACTCCAGAGCTGCACTCGCTGTTCTGCTGGTGCAGTCACTGTGTACATACATTTCTTATCCTGTACTGATCCTGAGTTACATCCTGTATTATACCCCAGAGCTGCACTCACTATTCTGCTGGAGCAGTCACTGTGTACATACATTACTTTTCCTATAGTGATCCTGAGTTACATCCTGTATTATACTCCAGAGCTGCACTCACTATTCTGCTGGTGCAGTCACTGTGTACATACATTACTTATCCTGTACTGATCCTGAGTTACATCCTGTATTATTCTCCAGAGCTGCACTCACTATTCTGCTGGTGCAGTCACTGTGTACATACATTACTTATCCTGTACTGATCCTGAGTTACATCCTGTATTATACTCCAGAGCTGCACTCACTATTCTGCTGGTGCAGTCACTGTGTACATACATTACTTATCCTGTACTGATCCTGAGTTACATCCTGTATTATTCTCCAGAGCTGCACTCACTATTCTGCTGGTGCAGTCACTGTGTACATACATTACTTATCCTGTACTGATCCTGAGTTACATCCTGTATTATACTCCAGAGCTGCACTCACTATTCTGCTGGTGCAGTCACTGTGTACATACATTACTTATCCTGTACTGATCCTGAGTTACATCCTGTATTATACTCCAGAACTGCACTCACTATTCTGCTGGTGCAGTCACTGTGTACATACATTACTTATCCTATACTAATCCTGAGTTACATCCTGTATTATACTCCAGAGCTGCACTCACTGTTCTGCTGGTGCAGTCACTGTGTACATACATTACTGATCCTGTACTGATCCTGAGTTACATCCTGTATTATACTCCAGAGCTGCACTCACTATTCTGCTGGTGCAGTCACTGTGTACATACATTACTGATCCTGTACTGATCCTGAGTTACATCCTGTATTATACTCCAGAGCTGCACTCACTATTCTGCTGGTGCAGTCACTGTGTACATACATTACTGATCCTGTACTGATCCTGAGTTACATCCTGTATTATACTCCAGAGCTGCACTCACTATTCTGCTGGTGCAGACACTGTGTACATACATTACTTATCCTGTACTGATCCTGAGTTACATCCTGTATTATACTCCAGAGCTGCACTCACTATTCTGCTGGTGCAGTCACTGTGTACGTACATTACTTATCCTGTACTGATCCTGAGTTACATCCTGTATTATACTCCAGAGCTGCACTCACTATTCTGCTGGTGCAGTCACTGTGTACATACATTACTTATCCTGTACTGATCCTGAGTTACATCCTGTATTATACTGCAGAGCTGCACTCACTATTCTGCTGGTGCAGTCACTGTGTACATACAATACTTATCCTGTGCTGATCCTGAGTAACATCCTGCATTATACTCCAGAGCTGCACTCACTATTCTGCTGGTGCAGACACTGTGTACATACATTACTTATCCTGTACTGATCCTGAGTTACATCCTGTATTATACTCCAGAGCTGCACTCACTATTCTGCTGGTGCAGTCACTGTGTACATACATTACTTATCCTGTACTGATCCTGAGTTACATCCTGTATTATACTCCAGAGCTGCACTCGCTATTCTGCTGGTGCAGTCACTGTGTACATACATTACTTATCCTGTACTGATCCTGAGTTACATCCTGTATTATCTTCCAGAGCTGCGCTCACTATTCTGCTGGTGCAGTAACTGTGTACATACATTACTTATCCTGTACTGATCCAGAGTTACATCCTGTATTATACTCCAGAGCTGCACTCACTATTCTGCTGGTGCAGTCACTGTGTACATACATTACTTATCCTGTACTGATCCTGAGTTTTACATCAGACACGGAGGCTTCATATTGCTTTCTCTTCCTTTACTGATCACCATAGCAGCAAGGAGAAACAAAAAACAAATGCAAATGGTCACCATAGTAACCCATATGTCCCACCCCTACAGCCCCAATATAAGGCTGCGTCCAAGGTGGTACTTCCTCTTTCTTGCTGCTCACCAGATAAGTGACATGTTAATTTTATCTGCTGACTGTTATTCTCTAAGTGTTTAATTCTGTCTATTCCCCGGGTTATGTTTCTCCCCTGGGGCTTGTTTTCCTCCCTTTAGGTGGTTACGTTTGGGCAGCGATATATAGGCTGAGGAGTCGCGGGGTACGCCTCATAATTTATCTGGACGACATCCTCCTGATGCATCAATCCAGATCGTCGCTGCTGCAACACCTCCGTTGGACATCGGATCTCCTGGAGTCGCTCGGCTTCCTGCTCAACCTGGAGAAGTCTTGGCTCACTCCCTCCCAGAGGTTAGACTTCCTCGGATTCACAGTGGACTCGATCTCGGAATCCCTCAGCCTGCCGGGGGACAAGTTACGGTCCATTCGCAAGGAACTGCGACGGGCGTTGACCAGTGCCCACCTGTCCCTGCGTCATCTAGCCCGCATCATCGGCCTGCTGGCATCCTCCATACAGGCGGTCTTCCCGGCGCCGTTGCATTACCGGGCCCTTCAGCGCTTGAAGATTGCGCACCTCCGCTCGGGGGCCTCCTTTGCGGACATGGTGGAATTGGATTCGGAGGCCAAAGAAGAGATCCGTTGGTGGATCGCCAATCTGGAAGCTTGGAACGGCAGGGCGATTTTTGGCTTCCAGCCGGAATTCACCATCGAATCGGATGCGAGCCTTCAGGGCTGGGGAGCGCACTGCGACGGGGTCTCCACCGGGGGACCTTGGTCGCAGGTCGAGACGCGCTTGCACATCAATGCCTTAGAGTTGCTGGCCGGCTCTTTGGCCGTCAAGAGTTTTACCAACGGTTTGGCCAATGCATGTATCCGTCTCCGGATGGACAATATTTCAGCGGTTCGCTACATCAACCGTTTGGGCGGAACCCAGTCTGCTACCCTGGCGGGGTTGGCGAAGGATTTTTGGGCGTATTGTCTCTCCAGGGACATCATGGTGCAAGCCGAGTACCTGCCGGGACTTCACAACGTGCGGGCGGATTGGAGTTCCCGCCATCTTACGGACGGCAGCGACTGGCAGTTGGACCCGTCGATTTTCGCGGAGGTGTCATCCAGATGGGGACCCTTTTCCGTGGACTTGTTCGCCTCCCGGCTCAACGCTCACCTCCCTCGGTTCTACAGCTGGCGCCCGGATCCGGAGGCGATGGCGGCGGACGCGTTTCTGCAGGACTGGTCCTCCGGCCTTCTCTATGCGTTTCCCCCATTCATGATGATTCCTCGGATGCTTCTCCAAGTGCGTCGCCATCGGGCGGAGTTGGTGGCGATAGTCCCGTTCTGGGACTCTCAGGTATGGTTCCCGTCTCTCCTGGAGCTTCTGGTGGACATTCCAGTCCTTCTGCCGAACCCGACCTCTCTCCTGCGCTGCCCTCAGGGGATTCCCCACCCCCTGCTCCTGGACGGATCCCTACGTTTGATGGCCTGCCGGCTCTCAGGACTCCAGGAGCGGTCGACGGAATTTCGGAGGCAGCTAGGCGCCTCTTGGACGACGCTTGGGCTCCCGGCACCCGAAAATCTTATCGGGCGGCCTGGCGAACTTGGGCTGGCTGGTGCCTGGAACGGGACCTGGATCCCGTTTCAGCTCCTGTAGCTCAGTTGCTTCAATTCCTCACCTCTCTTTTTGAAGGGGGTAAGGCTTACAGAACGATCAACCTTTTTCGTTCGGCGATTTCTTCGTCACATCTAGGGTTTGACGGCGTTCCGGCAGGACAGCATCCTTCCGTTTTGCGCCTCCTCCGAGGCGCGCGTCTATCTCGGCCTCCCCGCCCGAGGTTTTCTTCCACTTGGGATGTTTCCCTGGTGCTTACCTTTTTGTCCTCTTGGCCTCCCAATGCTGACCTTTCCTTACGTCAGCTTTCCGCGAAGTTGCTCACGCTCTTTTGCTTAATTTCTTGTAAAAGAGTTTCTGATGTGCGGGCTCTGGACCACGACGCCAGGTCCTTCACCCCGGAGGGCGTGGCGTTTAACATTTCGAGACGCACGAAGACGAACATCCGGGTAGTGTCGTACCCCAGCTTTCCGGCTTCCCCGGCCTTGTGTCCGGTAGCTTGTTTGAAAGAATACGAGGCCAGGACTCGCCCTCACAGGTCTCCGGCTGTGCCACAGTTGTTTCTCTCCATCCGTCACCCGTTCGGCCCGGTGACTAGCCCCACCTTGGCCCGTTGGTTGAAATGGGTTATGGCTCTTGCCGGTGTGGACACTTCGGTGTTTACAGCTCATTCGGCGCGCGGGGCGGCGTCTACCTCCTTGGCGGTCTCGGGAGCTCGCCTGGAGGACATCCTGCGATTGGCGGACTGGTCGAGTGCCTCCACTTTCCGTGAGTATTATTTCCGTCCTCCTCCTCATTTGTTTGATCCCTTGGTTAACCAGCTTTGAACTAGCAATATGAAGCCTCCGTGTCTGATGTAAAACTAACTGATTTTCCTAGTCTACGACGTAAAGTCATAGTTTTATTAAGACACGGAGGCGAATATTGCCCTCCCTTCCCTCCCCTGGGCTCTGGTAGTATGGGGGTGTGTTTGGCCGCTTAGCTCTATTTAGTGGGTAGGCCGGTTTGGGACTGTTATTACGCTGGGAGGGTTCAGTTGTTCGCCATTATGTGCTCATGCTTGTATGTATGCTTACCATCGGCCTGGACCTCAGGTGTCCGCTGGAGATGGGTTTTGGCTGGTGCCATGACCTCGCTTTATCGGAGTTTATTTCTCTTGTTCTTTCAGGTTGAGTCTTCCTGCCTTTGATTGCTCCTGTTCTGGATGAGGTTGTTTCTTCCGGCTCCTGCTTCTTCCACGTTGGATTTGCTGAGAGTCTTGGATGTTGGTTCCAGTCCGTCTCCTGATGTGGATCCTGTCGCTGGAGAGTTCCTGCTTGGATTCTGAGGGTTTCATTGACGCGGATTGTTCTTGGTCTGTTCCTGAGTTGCTGTTCATTGGTTATTATGGACTGGTTCGCAGAGAAAGAGGAAGTACCACCTTGGACGCAGCCTTATATTGGGGCTGTAGGGGTGGGACATATGGGTTACTATGGTGACCATTTGCATTTGTTTTTTGTTTCTCCTTGCTGCTATGGTGATCAGTAAAGGAAGAGAAAGCAATATTCGCCTCCGTGTCTTAATAAAACTATGACTTTACGTCGTAGACTAGGAAAATCAGTTAGTTACATCATGTATTATACTCCAGAGCTGCACTCACTATTCTGCTGGTGCAGTCACTGTGTACATACATTACTTATCCTGTACTGATCCTGAGTTACATCCTGTATTATACTCCAGAGCTGCACTCACTATTCTGCTGGTGCAGTCACTGTGTACATACATTACTTATCCTGTACTGATCCTGAGTTACATCCTGTATTATTCTCCAGAGCTGCACTCACTATTCTGCTGGTGCAGTCACTGTGTACATACATTACTTATCCTGTACTGATCCTGAGTTACATCCTGTATTATACTCCAGAGCTGCACTCACTATTCTGCTGGTGCAGTCACTGTGTACATACATTACTTATCCTGTACTGATCCTGAGTTACATCCTGTATTATTCTCCAGAGCTGCACTCACTATTCTGCTGGTGCAGTCACTGTGTACATACATTACTTATCCTGTACTGATCCTGAGTTACATCCTGTATTATACTCCAGAGCTGCACTCACTATTCTGCTGGTGCAGTCACTGTGTACATACATTACTTATCCTGTACTGATCCTGAGTTACATCCTGTATTATACTCCAGAGCTGCACTCACTATTCTGCTGGTGCAGTCACTGTGTACATACATTACTTATCCTATACTAATCCTGAGTTACATCCTGTATTATACTCCAGAGCTGCACTCACTGTTCTGCTGGTGCAGTCACTGTGTACATACATTACTGATCCTGTACTGATCCTGAGTTACATCCTGTATTATACTCCAGAGCTGCACTCACTATTCTGCTGGTGCAGTCACTGTGTACATACATTACTGATCCTGTACTGATCCTGAGTTACATCCTGTATTATACTCCAGAGCTGCACTCACTGTTCTGCTGGTGCATAGCCTGTGGGTAGACACTCTCCTGAGCTCCTATATAACAAGGAGACAGTTTTCTTGACTAGATGAGTGTTCAGCGCAAAACGAATGCAAATCACGAGAGCGAGTTCTGTGCAGACACTGAGTAAGCAGGGATTCCTGGGAGATTTCAGCTCTGAAGCTGCATACTAGTTTGACCTTCAGCTCTTTGTTACTGGACATTTTCTTCTTTTTAATCAATTTCATATTAAGCAGCAGGAATCCGTCTCTGATACTGTGGGAAATGTGAAGTTCGTTGAGCGGCGACCCGGGATTTAGGTTTTAATTAAATGTGGAATACAGGAAATGCTGCAAATCAGACGGAAATGTTCCATAAATCACAGTTTTTCTGCTTAATGTGCAGTTTTATAGATAAATCACGGGAACGTCTCATTGTCTTTCTCCTCAGGAATTTATTGATTCTAAATTGAAATTCTGAGTAACCCTTGAGCTGCTGGTGTAAAATCCTCCAGCGAGACGTTTCCCTCGGACGTCCGCCATCGCGTGTCTCGTATAACGGATACAATGTTGCAAAATTCTGATCTTTGGGATCAAAGATCTTCTCGGGTCACTGTCCTGTAAACAGCCCAATTAAAGGGGCGAGATCGTATGAGGTGGCCCTCGGCTGTTCCCATATACCTGGCCACCTCTGGCGCAGCATATGACAGGGGAAATACTGCTTTAAATTACACACTCAGGCTCCTCCCTCTTCTTGTAGTCCCTCCCCTCAGTTCATGTGCTATGTATTCCTAAAAATCCTCCCTTTCTCACTGTTTAGTTACTTGTTTCTTATAATCTTCTCTCTTTACTGTAGTGTAATCAGCTCTATAAATAGTAACTTCCCGCAGATCAGATCGAGCTGCAGTATAAAGCATGGAGGGAGGGCAGAGCAGCAGTGTAAAGCATGGATATAAGGCATTGCAGCAGTGTAAGACATGGAGGGAGGGCAGAGCAGCAATGTAAAGCATGGAGGGAGGACAGGCATCCGTGTAAAGAATTGTTTTTGTCTGGAAAATCTGCTGTGTCATTGCCATTGAGTATAATTGAAGCTCATAATGTAAGTCTATGAGAGATGGAATGTGTAACATTGTATCTGTTTGTGCTGAGATTCTCCACTCCCACTAGAAGGATACAGTCTAGCTAGAAACTGTATATAAAGAGAGCAGTCAGAGCCCCTTCTGCAGTTAGGGACCAGTGCTTGGAGTGGGAGGCTCATGCCAGTCTGCACGAGTGACCGTGGTCCTCCAGCCTTTGACCTCGGTACCAGCCTTCTGAGAGAGAGGGGAGACTCTGCCAAACTACTGAGTGACCAGAAGAAGATGCTGAGACGGGGATACGCTGCCACAGACCCTGGATCACCAGCCTTGGACCAGGGTACAAGCCTTCTGAGAGAGACAGCTCGCTCAGGCCTTTCCTCAGCATCAAGCCCTTCTTTTGCCAGGGAGGAGACTGGAGAAGCCGGCCCTATGCCTCGTCTCAGGGAGGAGACTGGAGAAGCCAGCCCTATGCCTCGTCTCAGGGAGGAGACTGGAGAAGCCAGCCCTATACCTCGTCTCAGAGAGGAGACTGGAGAAGCCGGCCCTATGCCTGATCTCAGGGAGGAGACTGGAGAAGCCGGCCCTATGCCTCGTCTCAGGGAGGAGACTGGAGAAGCCGGCCCTATGCCTCGTCTCAGGGAGGAGACTGGAGAAGCCGGCCCTATGCCTCGTCTCAGGGAGGAGACTGGAGAAGCCGGCCCTATGCCTCGTCTCAGGGAGGAGACTGGAGAAGCTGGCCCTATGCCTCGTCTCAGGGAGGAGACTGGAGAAGCCGGCCCTATGCCTCGTCTCAGGGAGGAGACTGGAGAAGCCGGCCCTATGCCTCGTCTCAGGGAGGAGACTGGAGAAGCCGGCCCTATGCCTCGTCTCAGGGAGGAGACTGGAGAAGCCAGCCCAATGCCTCTACTCAGGGAGGAGACTGGAGAAGCCAGCCCTATGCCTCGTCTCAGGGAGGAGACTGGAGAAGCCGGTCCTATGCCTCACCTGTATTGTTTTGCCTTTGGGGTGCACCACGCCTTACCATTCCTTCCAGAGAGCAGGAACACATGGTGACACCTCAATGGTATCCAGGTGACCCAGCATAGCGTTGGGGCCACCCCAAACCTGCCCACTGCATGAGCGATTAGGAGAAGACCGGAGGTGAAGAGTGACCATCATCATCCCCTTTCTGTGTGAATTTCAGCCACAGTAGAAGGAGCGGCCGCCTCGTCTCCAGGTTTATTTGGCCTAAGGGAGTAACAGAAGCTCGATAAACGGACCCAGTAATGTCGCTTTAATGAATTTCTTTACTCGCCGATATCGCTCTTTTGCGTGGAGTTAGCTTTCTTCATAAGAGGAATTAAATTAGCCGCAGTCGCGTTGTATAAGAGTCCTCGGCGAGTCCTCGGCCTGACACCAGGAAATGTAAACGCTGGCGGACTCCACAATATTATTAGAGAAAAAACGAGAAACTGCAGCCGTACATTAGAGCGGCGAGCGGCGGAATTGCTGACTGTTAAATAATGCCTGAAATTAACTCACAAACATGAAATTTTGGAAACGTCGCTGTCACCGGAGGTTACGTCACCCGCGTTCTCCGTACAGCAGAGCTGTAATTGAATAATCCTCAGCGGAGGAAGACGGTTATAGAAAAAAACTGCAAGGTTTAAGTTTCAGTTACTCCCCCCCACCCCCCGCGCCAAAGCTGAGCAGAGCGGATTACATCATAGGAGAATCTCAGCAAAGGAACGCCAAGTGGTACTGTTTTATTGTCACATCGCTTTTTTATAATCATTTTTATGTTGCAGTTATATAACTCCATGGTGCTGACGTAGAGGGGAGCGCTGCGATGTCCGCGACTACTGGAATCACCTTACACAATCACCCTGCAGACTATACACTGGTCAGATACCGGGTGTACACAGGCGCTCTGCAGAGTATTGTCACCCTGCAGACTATACACTGGTCAGATACCGGGTGTACACAGGCGCTCTGCAGAGTATTGTCACCCTGCAGACTATACACTGGTCAGATACCGGGTATACACAGGAGCCCTGCAGAGTATTGTCACCCTACAGACTATACACTGGTCAGATACCGGGTGTACACAGGCGCTCTGCAGAGTATTGTCACCCTGCAGACTATACACTGGTCAGATACCGGGTATACACAGGAGCCCTGCAGAGTATTGTCACCCTACAGACTATACACTGGTCAGATACCGGGTATACACAGGAGCCCTGCAGAGTATTGTCACCCTACAGACTATACACTGGTCAGATACCGGGTATACACAGGAGCCCTGCAGAGTATTGTCACCCTACAGACTATACACTGGTCAGATACCGGGTGTACACAGGAGTCCTGCAGAGTATTGTCACCCTGCAGATTATACAGTGACAGTACAGTGGTCAGATACCGGGTATACACAGGAGCCCTGCAGAGTATTGTCACCCTACAGACTATACACTGGTCAGATACCGGGTGTACACAGGAGCCCTGCAGAGTATTGTCACCCTACAGACTATACACTGGTCAGATACCGGGTGTACACAGGAGCCCTGCAGAGTATTGTCACCCTACAGACTATACACTGGTCAGATACCGGGTATACACAGGAGCCCTGCAGAGTATTGTCACCCTGCAGACTATACACTGGTCAGATACCGGGTGTACACAGGCGCTCTGCAGAGTATTGTCACCCTACAGACTATACACTGGTCAGATACCGGGTGTACACAGGCGCTCTGCAGAGTATTGTCACCCTACAGACTATACACTGGTCAGATACCGGGTATACACAGGAGCCCTGCAGAGTATTGTCACCCTGCAGACTATACACTGGTCAGATACCGGGTGTACACAGGCGCTCTGCAGAGTATTGTCACCCTACAGACTATACACTGGTCAGATACCGGGTGTACACAGGCGTTCTGCAGAGTATTGTCACCCTACAGACTATACACTGGTCAGATACCGGGTGTACACAGGCGCTCTGCAGAGTATTGTCACCCTACAGACTATACACTGGTCAGATACCGGGTGTACACAGGAGCCCTGCAGAGTATTGTCACCCTGCAGACTATACAGCGATCGTACAGTGGTCAGTTGTCCATTAGTCTCGGGCTACACACAGAATAGGCTATAAGAAAAGAATTTCCTATAACAGACAAAACAGGAGAGATGACAGCTCCTCTGTAAATCCAGTGACATCTTTTCTTCTCCATCCAGCCCGCACCACCATGATGACTTCTGCAGCTGACATTAACCTCTATAGCAAAACAAATACAAACCCAGACCCAGCCACATGCGTGTACATAGCACTCTGCAGTGACAAATATGTGCATAGACCTCTGAAGTTACACACGTGTACCTAGAACTCTGCAGCCACATGTATGCACATAGTGCTCTGCAGCCACACACGTATACATAGCACTCTGCAGAGACACATGTACATAGCACTCTACAGCCACATGCATGCAAATAGCACTCTGCAGTAACACAAGTGTACATAGTACTCTGCAGCCACACAAGTGTACCTAGCAGTCTGCAGCCACACACGTGTACATAGCACTCTGCAGCCACACACATGTACATAGCACTCTGCAGCCGCACACGTGTGTACATAGTGCTCTGTAGCCACATGCATGTACCGAGTACTCTGCAGCCACACACGTGTACATAGCAATCTGCAGCCACACACATGTACATAGCACTCTGCAGCCACACACGTGTACAAAGTACTCTGCAGCCACATGCATGCAAATAGCACTCTGCAGTAACACGCGTGTACATAGTACTCTGCAGCCACACACGTGTACATAGCAGTCTGCAGCCACACACATGTACATAGCAGTCTGCAGACACACACGTACATAGCAGTCTGCAGACACACACGTGTACATAGCAGTCTGCATCCACACACACGTGTACATAGCAGTCTGCAGCTACACACATGTACATAGCAGTCTGCATCCACACACACGTGTACATAGCAGTCTGCAGCTACACACATGTACATAGCAGTCTGCAGCCACACACGTACATAGCACTCTGCAGCCACACACGTGTACATAGCAGTCTGCAGCCACACACGTGTACATAGCACTCTGCAGCCACACACGTGTACATAGCAGTCTGCAGCCACACACGTGTACATAGCAATCTGCAGACACACACATGTACATAGCAGTCTGCAGCCACACACGTTTACATAGCAGTCTGCAGCCACACACGCGTGTACATAGTTCTCTGTAGCCACATGCATGTACCGAATACTCTGCAGCCACACCCGTGTACATAGCATTCTGCAGCCACACGTGTGTACATAGCACTCTGCAGCCACACACATGTACATAGCACTCTGCAGCCACACACGCGTGTACATAGTGCTCTGTAGCCACATGCATGTACCAAGTACTCTGCAGCCACACGTGTACATAGCAATCTGCAGCCACACGTGTGTACATAGTATTTTGCAGCCACACACACGTGTACATAGTGCTCTGTAGCCACACACATGTACATAGCACTCTGCAGCCACACACGCGTGTACATAGTACTCTGCAGCCACACGTGTGTACATAGCAGTCTGCAGCCACACACGTGTGTACATAGTACTCTGCAGCCACACACGTGTACATAGCACTCTGCAGCCACACGTGTGTACATAGTATTTTGCAGCCACACACACGTGTACATAGTGCTCTGTAGCCACACACATGTACATAGCACTCTGCAGCCACACACGCGTGTACATAGTACTCTGCAGCCACACGTGTGTACATAGCAGTCTGCAGCCACACCCGTGTGTACATAGTGCTCTGTAGCCACATGCATGTACCGAGTACTCTGCAGCCACACACATGTACATAGTACTCTGCAGCCACATGCATGTACCGAGTACTCTGCAGCCACACACATGTACATAGTACTCTGCAGCCACACGTGTGTACATAGTACTCTGCAGCCACACACGTGTACATAGTACTCTGCAGCCACACACGTGTACATAGTACTCTGCAGCCACACGTGTGTACATAGCAGTCTGCAGCCACACACATGTACATAGTACTCTGCAGCCACACACATGTACATAGTACTCTGCAGCCATGGCCATGACCGTGACTCCGCAACCGCATGCGGTTGCCTGCGGTTTGTTTTTGGTGTTCAATCACAGGTGAGGGCCGCTGGTGTGTGGCCTCACTTGTGGTTGCCCCGGGCAACCTGTTGTATGAGTTGGTTTCTGCAGAGCAGCCTGAGCGGTGCTGGGCAGCTTGCTGCATGGCATGCGGTTGCACCTAGCAACCTTTCTGTTAGGTGTGTGTGTGTGTGTGTACACTTGGTTTTATGTGTGGTGTGCACTGACCCTTCCCTTCACTGTGGTTGTCCGTGGCAACGTTTGGTCGTTGTTGTACATGTGGTAGCAGTGTCCAGGCCTTCGGGCTGACTCCCAGGACATGAGTGCCACCCATGTCGTTGCCTGCGGCAACAGCCACAGTGTGTGTTAGTGAGTTGGACACTTTCCCTTTATGTGTGTTTCCTTTCTCTGGTGCTGGAAGGGTTAACTCCCTTCCCAGTGTGTGTGTGTGTGTGTGTCACTGGGTGTGTCCGACTGTGGGGTGTGGCTTCTTGGCCTATAAAGCCTCACTGTTTTCCCAGGTCTGGAGGTTGCTTCAGCCATGCTTTGCTGGAGCAGCCTCCTGTGTTTCCTACCTGCCAGTGAGAGCCACCCCTGTGGTCATAACCATTATGTCACATTTAAGTTTATGTCCAGTTGTGTGTGATGTTCTGTTGGGACCTTGTGCAGCCTACGGTTCTGGATTCCTGTTTGCACAGGGATCCAGTCAGCAAGGCTGTGGCAGGTTGGTGGAACTTCTAGTTCGCCTGCCATACCCGTAAGGCTGTATGAGTTCTCCTTTTCCCAGCAGCTTGGCCATTGAGACTCCTGCTCCTCCGTGCCTAGGAGGAGTAGGTTGTTGTGACGAAACCAACCTCGCCACAGTGTTTTGGAGGGGGCTGGTTGCCAGCCTCTTGCCTCAGGATTATGGCCCATACTAACTTTAAAGAAAACAGGCCGGCCGCACAGCTTAAATCTGTCTTTGGAATTGTGTTTTATGTTATTATGCGTTCGGTTAAATTGTATGTTATGTGAGGGCACCCAGATAGCTAATATTATTGTATTTGTGTATTCTGAGTGCCATTCACCTAATGATATGCACTCAGACTTGAGCTATCTGGGGATATGTTAAATGTCTGTGTTTGCTGTGGGGGTGTGACATTGTGTGTTTGGGTGGTGATGTCTGTCCTGTTGTCTCCACGTGTGTATTGGCGATTTCCCTTTGTCCTGAGACATAATTGGATTGCTCCTCGGGTGTCGCCAGGCAGAGAGGAGGAAACCATGATGCATTGTGGTGATGTGTTGTGTCTGTGTATCCTGAATTTCTGCATATCTGTCCTGTGTCGCAGTCTCCATTCTGGTCCCCTAAGGGCGTGGCCACCAGATGGGGACCTGCATAAATACGGGCGGGTAGCCCTCAATAAAGCGTTCCTGTTTTATCCTTCATCATGCTGAGACTGGTGTTTGGATAACTGATCAAACTGGGGGATTGCTATACGCTGACTATTTGCTATACTCCCCTGGCATAACTACGAGCTCTTGTAAGAGCTGTTCCTGCTCTCTGGCTGTAGGAGAGGTTCACCCACTGGAGCCTGGAGCCTTGTCGTAGGTCCAGCGTGGGTGGAGGACGGTGAGACCCCAACCAAGCTGCGGCGGTTCGTGGGGTCTGCAGGGCGTATGGTGTCAAGTGGAGTGCTTGGAGTCCTCGGAAAGCACTAGGAGCATCTATCGACGGAGGTACCCGGTCGGGGTGCTAGGAGATCCGTTACATTGGTGGCAAGCAGTGGGATGGCGTCCTAGTGTGAGGAGAAGCAGCTCGGAGACATCGTTCGTGGAGTATATTGAGGGCAACGCTAGTATCCGTACAGCACCCCTGGCTACAGCAGGATGGAATCGGCTAGTCTTCGAACAGCGTTCCACTACGAGGAGGATGATGACCCAGACTGGAGGGATGCAGTCCGGAAAGGCGTCTGGCACGAGGCCCTGGAAGATGTACAGCGTCGGCGGGGCGAGTGTCTCCCCAGTGAGGAGCAGCAGTTGCGGATGCGAGTGGCCCTGCGAATGCCCCTTCTGGGAGAGGAGCCCCTGAATGAGTGGACCAGAACTGGAGAGCCTGGTATGGAAGGAGCTTTGGCTAGATTACGCCTACCAGGCACTCTGGTGGTATGTGATTCGGCACTCTCCCTGGATGGCTGAGCACGACAGACCCGAGGGTGAGGATTATGATGGCCGTGGCCTGTTGTTTGAGGCCTTCGCAGAACCGGAGTTCGGAGATGCTGGAGGGTCCCGGTTCTGGGATATCTATGACTACAGAGAGGCTATGCATGATTGGGCTACAGCGAGAGAGGTGAGACAAGACCTGGCATTTCTAGTGACAAAGGAGTGGGAGCTGGAGCAGGACTACCAATACTTCTTCAGCTCAATTCGGTCCCAATATACACTGCCAGAGAGCTGGGTGGCAGTCCCAGACCTACAACCCTACAGCTGGGAAGACCCGACTGAAGTATCCCCTGCTTCAGTACCAGCTACAGAGGTAGGGGTCCTCATAGACTGGTCCTGTGAGGAACCACAACAGGCAGGTGGAGACGGGACCGAGGGCTCTCCACCGGGATGCTGGGATGCTGGCCCAGACCCTCAGCGGCAGCCGGAGTTGCCTGGTGTGGACGCAGGTGATCCTGACTCGCAAATGTTGAGGGACCTCACAGACTGGTCCTGGGAGGACCCACAGATGGCAGGTGGAGATGGGACCGAGGTCTCTCTACTGGCCCTACAGGGATGCTGGGCCGCCTGCCCAGATCTCCAGCGGCAGTGCATATCACAGGGAGAGGAGACAACCGGTCTCTCTCCCCAGCGGCAACCTGAGTTCCAGGGGGAGGAGATGCGGGGTCCCTCTGCCTTACAGCAACCAGAGTCCTGGGGAGGAGAGGCAACCGGCCTCACCTTCCACCAGCAGCCGGAGATACCGGGAAAAGGGGAACACAAGCCCCTCTGCATGGGCGCAGATGAGACCGCGGGCTCGGTGCCAGTCCTACAGGGATGCTGGACAGTCGGTCCAGATCCCCATCCATCTCCGCAGGGATACCAGGAGGAGGAGGTAAGCGAGCCCTCCCCTTCCCAGCTACTTCCCAACAGAGTTCTGGGGGCAGGGGATGAGCCTGCGCTACCCACTGATTTCTTCCCAGCAGAAGAGCTGGCATCAGGGCAGAGCGCAGTCAGCCTCTGCCCTCCCCTATTCTCTACTCCAGAGCCGGACTTCCCACAGGCTACCCCAGCGGAAGAGCTGGCCTCTGGGCAGAGCGCAGTCGGCCTCTGCCCTCCCCTATCCTCTTCTCCACAGCCGGACTTCCCACAGGCTACCCCAGCGGAAGAGCTGGCATCTGGGCAGAGCGCAGTCGGCCTCTGCCCTCTCCTATCCTCTTCTTCAGAGCCGGACTCCCCACAAGCGACCCCAGCGGAAGAGCTGGCATCTGGGCAGAGCGCAGTCAGCCTCTGCCCACCAAGTACCTACAGCTCCAAGCTGGAGAACCACAAGGCAGCAAGGAGTCGCAGATGCCCACTCAACAGCTGGGGACATACGGAACAGAGCCAGGCCCCAAAATTCAACAGGTCCAGTATGGGGTTGTGGTTGGACTGCCAGACTAACTCAGGTACTGACCGTGAGGTCAGGTATCTGGTTAGTCTTCCCTGGAAGAGGGAGATGTGTGATGAAACCAACCTCGCCACGGTGTTTTGGAGGGGGCTGGTTGCTAGCCTCTTGCCTCAGGATTATGGCCCATACTAACTTTAAAGAAAACAGGCCGGCCGCACAGCTTAAATCTGTCTTTGGAATTGTGTTTTATGTTATTATGCGTTCGGTTAAATTGTATGTTATGTGAGGGCACCCAGATAGCTAATATTATTGTATTTGTGTATTCTGAGTGCCATTCACCTAATGATATGCACTCAGACTTGAGCTATCTGGGGATATGTTAAATGTCTGTGTTTGCTGTGGGGGTGTGCCATTGTGTGTTTGGGTGGTGATTCCTGTCCTGTTGTCTCCACGTGTGTATTGGTGTTTTCCCTTTGTCCTGAGACATAATTGGATTGCTCCTCGGGTGTCGCCAGGCAGAGAGGAGGAAACCATGATGCATTGTGGTGATGTGTTGTGTCTGTGTATCCTGAATTTCTGCATATCTGTCCTGTGTCGCAGTCTCCATTCTGGTCCCCTAAGGGCGTGGCCACCAGATGGGGACCTGCATAAATACGGGCGGGTAGCCCTCAATAAAGTGTTCCTGTTTTATCCTTCATCATGCTGAGACTGGTGTTTGGATAACTGATCAAACTGGGGGATTGCTATACGCTGAAGATTTGCTATACTCCCCCCTGCATAACTACGAGCTCTTGTAAGAGCTGTTCCTGCTCTCTGGCTGTAGGAGAGGTTCACCCACTGGAGCCTGGAGCCTTGTCGTAGGTCCAGCGTGGGTGGAGGACGGTGAGACCCCAACCAAGCTGCGGCGGTTCGTGGGGTCTGCAGGGCGTATGGTGTCAAGTGGAGTGCTTGGAGTCCTCGGAAAGCACTAGGAGCATCTATCGACGGAGGTACCCGGTCGGGGTGCTAGGAGATCCGTTACAGTTGTCTTACCCAGCTCCTAGCTAGGGACCGGACGGAGGGTAAGTCAGGGCTCCTAGGTTCCTGCGTATGGGTCCTCCTACCTTTAAGGTCGGCCCATGCAGATAGGCGTTAGGGTCAGGTTATGGACGCTGTAGGAGGTGACCTGCTCCCTATCCTGTTGTCCTGGCCGAGCAGCCATAACATCATCCGGCATCGCAGGGTTGAGGATTTTCCCCCATCCTCAGCCGTGACACACCCGTGTTCATAGTACTCGGCAGCCACACGTGTATATACCTCTCCTTCATAATCCAGGACCTGACATGTGGCCCAGGGTTACAGTCACACAGGACCATCCTCCTGACAGCAGCTCCCTCCGCCTGTTGTCGGTAGTGACCAATCACAGCGCAGCTTTCATCTTTTAAGAGGAGAATACAAAATGAAAGCTGCGCTGTGATTAGTCATTATGGGCAACAGAGAGAGAGAGAGAGCGCTCTTCTTTCACAGGTTTCACCCATTGTGTTCTCCACCGCACACCTCACGGGTCGGCTCCACCATCATTCCCCACTGTCTTCACCTCATCAGGGGCCCCCAATGACGACACCCAGGGCCCCTCGTGGACATCCCTCCAGTACAGACACCACTAGACACTCCTCAGGGACAAGGTTGCCACCCGTAGGTCCAGTCCACGTCTGGTTGCCTCTAGCAACCACATTCCTTTCACAGCATGGCAGCCATCGGTCGGTCTCACTCCTGCCACTGCACAGTATGACCTCCGGGGGCGCCCCGAGCCTCGCACCCTGTTCACATCCAGCGTTCTCGTGTCATGCTGGCCATACATGTGAGATAATGATCGGCCACATTGGGAACTATCCCACCAACTAAACCGCCCTCCCTGGGGCTTCAGCACAATGGCAAGTGGTCGGCTGAATTCAACCAGTTCTGCCATCAACACGATGGACGGACGAAGTTTTCCAGCGCGGCAAATACCATTGTCAGCAGATGAGAAAACAAAGGGGACCGCGCTGCTCTCCTGCTACTATGTCCGTGTAAGGCGCCGCGCCGCGGTTTTTCCATGTCTGATCGACGTATAAAATCAGGGAGCAAAATAGTGAAGCACCGTCGGCTACAAGATGAATGTATTCTACTCACAAGGCATATCAGACATAAGTGCGGTTTCCCAGAGTCCGCCCGACCTAGGTTTCATCCCTCCTTCTTCAGGGGCGTATGCCGGTTAGTCGGGGTGTACTTCCTTTTATCAGCACTTCACCGGTAATTGGTGCAATTAAAAAATACTTTTTAGAAGCATTAAAATAATGATAAAAATATCCCCAACATTATACACTACTCACAAAAAGTTTAGGATATTTGGCTTGTCGGTAATATTTCAAGATGAACCTAAAATGCCCTCTGACCTTTACAGGAGAACCTAATGGGACCTTCTCTAACCTTCTGAATGCACACGTCCAACTGTTCAATGTTTCGGGACTTTTTGCACAACTTGCTGTTCTCTAACAAAGAGCTTAACGGCAAAATTCACACCTGGTGTTTGATCCATGAATCGCCCGATAAATGTCCTGGTTCAATTAGAATTGGTATTACACAGTCCTCCTCATCACGCTGCTCACATTGTGACATCATGAGA
Source organism: Bufo gargarizans (assembly GCF_014858855.1). Classification (NCBI taxonomy): domain Eukaryota; kingdom Metazoa; phylum Chordata; class Amphibia; order Anura; family Bufonidae; genus Bufo; species Bufo gargarizans. The sequence continues at coordinate 13,860,217 of NC_058089.1, read as the reverse complement.
CCAAGACGACACCTAACGATTGATGAACAGTACCTCGCCATTGTGAGGCTTCAAGCAGGACGTTGTCAGACAGAAGTGGCCCCTGAGCTTAGAGCGTCCTCAGCAGGTTGTATCAGAGATACAGGGACTGGAAGAGTCACAGGAAGGCAGAGAAGTGGACGTCCTTTGGCCACATCCCACACTGATGACCGCTTCATTGTGAGAAATGCCCTGCGGAATCGGAAACTCCAGGCACATGTCAGGGAGGTGAGAGGCACCCAAGTGTCACGTCAGACCATTGGAAATCGTTTACATAAGCGTGGTCTGCGTGCTAGACGACCTGCCAGGGACCTGACCGCACCACCCGACACAGGTGTCATGGTCTTGCATGGGCCAGGGAGCATCTACTCCTTATTTGCAGCAGTTTCTGAACTGTCTTGCGTTCGACCACCTTTAAGATACAAGAGTAAATCAATTTTTAATTGGGCCTGAGAGGTGGAGCATGACACAAGTATTCCTTCCCAGAGCACCAATCAGAAGCCACGCTCCGCCCCCTCCGCTCCTGCACCCTGCTTAACGCCAGTATCATTCTGTGCTCCTTTAATCCTCTGCTGCTGTCTTTGGGCGGAGGGATCATTAATGGACATAGAAGAAGTGAAGGAGGCAGCAGAACTTCTGATCGCTCGCCGCGTGGATCGGTGATGTCATCTCCATGTTCTCCTATTATAGAAATGTGACTGAGGAAAAAAAAAGAAAACAGCAGGGTGAAGATTAATTGACCTGAGTCGGTTCACGTGCATCTGCGGAGCGGCAGCTTCTGAAATATGCCACGAGGCGCTCTCATTCCAGGCGTAATAGAAGCCGGTTATATTTTCTTAAAAGTTCATTGCGAGGAATCCGGACGGCGGAGAAGCTAAACAAATCCCGGCAATAATGGAAATGTAGCATGAAATGACTTCTGTAAACAAGAGGCATTCATTACCGCGACATTTTTCATAAAAGACTAGGCAGATGAGCGGCGGCGGGGGGAGAAGACGGCCGGCTCAATCATCCCGCGCTGCGCTGTCATACATCATCGCGAGGGGGGGGGGGGGAGTATATATAAGAAAATAGGTAAAGATGGTGATTGATACGTGGAATATTAACAATCAATGCCGTTTCTTCATTACGTCTGGCGAACTGGCGGTCGGAGAGAATGATTACCTCCAAATGCCGCGCACTTTATTGCTGATTCGGTGAGTGAATACCCCCAAAGAGAAATGCAAATAATGCCCCGCAATAACACGGCGCCCACTAATCATATTTACCAAGTATATTAAATCAGTCCATGGTCGCCGGCACCGGAGCCCATTGGCTGCCGCGTAATTGTCAATGTAACCAGTCATGGCTTATGGGAGAATTTAACAGCAGTGATATAAGGCGACGGCGAGGCTGATTATTACCGTAATATTACGCGCTTTATGTTTATTAAAACAATTTGTCATGCAGAGCAGGAGCGGCGCGCGGGAACATTAAATCCTGCCGTATCCAACCTGGAAAAATGACTTACAATAAAATTAATGGGATGCAGGACAGAAGTGACACTTGTAACGCCGCAGAGCTGAACGCCGCGCCGTCTCATTCGCCCGGCCGCTGCCTGGAAGGGTCACGCCATTAAACTTACATATTGGAGATGAAGAAGAATTCAAAGCTCTGAAAGGGGAAGTTTATGGAGCAAAGGCGGACTGTTTTTTCCCTTGCCGACTGCTAATACGCTTCTTTCAATTATTGAGGGATGCAGATTGAAAGCTTAAATCATGCGCAGTTATTAAAAACCGCACCACCGCGCCGTCCATCACCGTCAACTACAGAGAGTCGCATGAAGCCAAACAATCATGGATGCCACTGAAGACCTCAGTACAAGATGACTGAACGCGGCTTCATGTTCTGGTTCTTCTCATCGAATACATTTTACTGCGCCGCCGTTTTTATAATGACAAGACCCAGTGGGGGGAAATGGTAGACGCTGGGTGGCAGGAGCAACGTAATCTGTTGTGTCTGTGGGGGGTGTAAGATCTGGATAACCCCTGCTCCGGTGGTGAGACCCCTGGAATAAAGCTGATCCTAGGGGTCACTCAATGGTCACACACAGAATGACAAGATTATGTCTACCTGCAGAAACCACTAGAGGGAGCTCACTACATACAGATTATACAGTCACCACTAGAGGGAGCTCACTGCATACAGATTATACAGCCACCACTAGAGGGAGCTCACTACATACAGATTATACAGCCACCACTAGAGGGAGCTCACTACATACAGATTATACATCACCACTAGAGGGAGCTCACTACATACAGATTATACAGCCACCACTAGGGGGAGCTCACTATATACAGATTATACAGCCACCACTAGAGGGAGCTCACTACATACAGATTATACATCACCACTAGAGGGAGCTCACTACATACAGATTATACAGCCACCACTAGAGGGAGCTCACTACATACAGATTATACAGCCACTACTAGAGGGAGCTCACTGCATACAGATTATACAGCCACCACTAGGGGAGCTCACTACATACAGATTATACAGCCACCACTAGAGGGACCTCACTACATACAGATTATACAGCCACCACTAGAGGGAGCTCACTACATACAGATTATACAGCCACCACTAGGGGAGCTCACTACATACAGATTATACAGCCACCACTAGAGAGAGCTCACTACATACAGATTATACAGCCACCACTAGAGGGAGCTCACTACATACAGATTATACAGCCACCACTAGGGGGAGCTTACTACATACAGATTATACAGCCACCACTAGAGGGACCTCACTACATACAGATTATACAGCCACCACTAGAGGGAGCTCACTACATACAGATTATACAGCCACCACTAGGGGGAGCTTACTACATACAGATTATACAGTCACCACTAGAGGGACCTCACTACATACAGATTATACAGCCACCACTAGGGGGAGCTTACTACATACAGATTATACAGCCACCACTAGAGGGACCTCACTACATACAGATTATACAGCCACCACTAGAGGGAGCTCACTACATACAGATTATACAGCCACCACTAGGGGGAGCTTACTACATACAGATTATACAGCCACCACTAGAGGGACCTCACTACATACAGATTATACAGCCACCACTAGAGGGAGCTCACTACATACAGATTATACAGCCACCACTAGGGGGAGCTTACTACATACAGATTATACAGCCACCACTAGAGGGACCTCACTACATACAGATTATACAGCCACCACTAGAGGGAGCTCACTACATACAGATTATACAGCCCCCACTAGAGGGAGCTCACTACATACAGATTATACAGCCACCACTAGAGGGAGCTCACTACATACAGATTATACAGCCACCACTAGGGGGAGCTTACTACATACAGATTATACAGTCACCACTAGGGGGAGCTCACTACATACAGAATATACAGCCACCACTAGAGGGAGCTCACTACATACAGATTATACAGTCACCACTAGAGGGAGCTCACTACATACAGATTATACAGCCACCACTAGAGGGAGCTCACTACATACAGATTATACAGCCCCCACTAGAGGGAGCTCACTACATACAGATTATACAGCCACCACTAGAGGGAGCTCACTACATACAGATTATACAGCCCCCACTAGAGGGAGCTCACTACATAGAGATTATACAGCCACCACTAGAGGGAGCTCACTACATACAGATTATACAGCCACCACTAGAGGGAGCTCACTACATAGAGATTATACAGCCACCACTAGGGGAGCTCACTACATACAGATTATACAGTCACCACTAGGGGGAGCTCACTACATACAGATTATACAGCCACCACTAGGGGGAGCTCACTACATACAGATTATACAGCCACCACTAGGGGGAGCTCTTTGCATTCTGTGCTATTTTAATATCACTACTTCTCAAAGCACAAGATATATTCAGTCTAGATAATTCTCTGTAAGGCCGAGTTCACACTTCAGTTTTTTGGTCAGTTATTTTATTGTGAGCCAAAACACGTAGTGAAGCCTTGACAGAGATCAGGTGTAATGGAGAGATCTGCACCTGTTCTGTTCTGGCAATAACTGAAGTGTGAATTGGGCCTTAAGGTAAACATTCTGCTGATCATTTATCTGCACTGATACATTGTAACAAACTATCAGGACAAGGGAGAAGATTTGTTTACCTCACTTGGCTCTGGGTAGTTTGGGATACATTGTAACAAGAAGTGTTAGGCCCCTTTCACACGAGCGTGACGGATTAGGTCCGGATGCGTTCAGGGTGCGTTCAGTTAAACTCGCACTATTTTGCAAGCAAGTTCAGTCAGTTTTGTCTACGATTGCGTTCAGTTGCTCAGTTTTTTCCGCGCTGGTGCAATGCGTTTTGATGCGTTTTTTTTCATGCGCGTGATAAAAAACTGAAGGTTTACAAACATCTCTTAGCAACCATCAGTAAAAAACACATCGCACCCGCACTTGCTTGCGGATGCAATGCATTTTTCACGCAGCCCCATTCACTTCTATGGAGCCAGGGCTGCGTAAAAATAGCAGAATATAGAACATGCTGCGATTTTCACGCAACGCAGAACTGATGCGTGAAAAACAACGCTCATGTACACAGCTCCAATGAAATGAATGGGTCAGGATTCAGTGTGGGTGCTATGCGTTCACGTCACGCATTGTACCCGTGTGGAAAACTCGCTCGTGTGAAAGGGGCCTTATGGTCAGCTTTTCAGCCTCATGAATCTTTCCATTCACTGACAGCAAGCAGAGTTCTGGAAATAGTGAGTGCTGAGCGGTTTATACGTCCTGTTCTCCGGTTTACACTGCACTGTTTGGTGTTGCCCCCCATGTTATCTCTGCTCTGATCCCGGACGCTCTGTGATCGCCGCCGCTGAGGATTCTTTCACCTTTTTTTCTTTTTTCAGTTTTTCCGTTTAATTTTGCAGCTTGATGAGAATTTCCAAAGCTTCTCCCTAAAATATAATTGTCACCGCGAATAAAAAGTTATCACCTCATAAAATAGTCATTTATTCCGCCCGGTTGCAAATGGACTTTCACGGTTATTTAAATTCAATATCAGACTTTTCCAGTGTGACATTATAGAGGGTATTAACGCTGCGAGCTCTGCTGAGCACACGCCGCCACCACCGCCACGCGGCTGCACCGGCAGGGCTCAGGAAATGCCGAGCTTTAGTGGTGACTATTGTGCAGGACTCAGGAGTCGTGATGGCTCCAAAGATTTACCACTGAGCCTCCATCTTCTTTGCGGAATCTAAGGGACGGCAGCGGTACAGGTGCTTTATGCCCCCCAAACCTCTGCAGACTGAGGGGTGACTAGAGAGAACGCAGGGACCTGTATTATCGCCTCCGACGCACTAATAACCGCGCAGACATTTTACTTCTTTTTATAACTTTGCCTTGATCTTGAATTGCTTTGTGACATCCTCCAGTCACACCCAGAGCTGAATTTAACAAGAAATAGGTGCAATTTCTCTCTGTAACTATGGATGCGACTGGAGTCCAACTGCAGCAGCAGAATTGTGAATGCAGCTCTGTTTGTGACTAGAGCATAAAACGTGATTTCATAACGGAATTGTAAATTAAACTATGAATGTAACTGGAGTATATAATTACCAGCAGTTCCAGTTTGGTGGGAAAAAACAGCATACTGGGCCACAAAACGGAGGGTCTTATGTCAACCCCATTGAAAAGTGGACATTAGGGGAGACACGTTGAGATTTACCTGTTGGTAAGTACAGGATTGTACAGACGGAATTGTGAATAATGATGTGGATGTGACTGGGGTATACGACAGAATGCAGCAGCAGAATTGTGATCACAGCTCTGGATGCGACTGGAGTATAAGAGATGATCTATAGGACTAGAATATAAAAGCATTTGATAACAGAATAGTGTCTACAGGTTTGAATGTAACTGGAGTATAAGAGATGATGTACCAGAAGAATTGTGATTCCAGGTCTGGATGTGACTGGAGTTTAGGAGATGATGTAGCAGCAGAATTGTGATTGCAGCTCTAGATGTGACTGGAATTTAAGAGCTGATGTAGCAGCAGAATTGTGATTGCAGCTCTGGATGTGACTGGAATTTAAGAGATGATGTAGCAGCAGAATTGTGATTGCAGCTCTGGGTGTGACTTTAGTTTAAGGCAGGATATAACTGCAGAATTATAAATGCAGCTCTGGATTTAACTGGAATTTAAGGTGTGATGTAACAGCAGAATTGTGATTGCAGCTCTGGGTGTGACTTTAGTTTAAGGCAGGATATAACAGCAGAATTATAAATGCAGCTGTGGATTTAACTGACGTTTAAGGTGTGATATAATAGCAGAATTGTGATTGCAGCTCTGGATGTGACTGGAGTTTAAGGCAGGATATAACAGCAGAATTATAAATGCAGCTGTGGATTTAAGTGACGTTTAAGGTGTGATGTAACAGCAGAATTGTGATTGCAGCTCTGGATGTGACTAAACGTATCACCCCAGGCACACAAGTAGCAGAGGACGTTCTCTATCATCATTGAAGACAATGAGTCCGAGGATCAGCGGCGCCTATCGTCACGTGTCGCAGAGCCGGTTACACATACATATAAATTCTCCGTGTTGCGCCCGTCCTCTGTCGCTCCCCCGGACGCTCCAGAGTTTTTTAGGAATCTGTAAATACAATTCAGTAATCAATATAATATAGAAGCCGCCTAATACCTTAAAAATGCCCTGACAGCGCCCAACAATGCGGCCGCGAATGAAGGGACAAAGGGCGCGATGGCAGCACTAAAAGTAGGAGGCAGGAAGGCAATCAGCTTTATTCAGCGTACGGCGAGCGCATGCACTTACCAATTGTAAAGGCCTATAGGGTATATCTGTTAATTACACGCAGCCCAGCTGCTCGGCATTCAGCGAGGTGCCCACATCCTAAATTACACAGACGCGCCGCCGAAAAATCACACAATGCCCGCAACAACGCGCTGCAGAAAATAATGCGCAGCCAGGTGACTGCGACAAAGAGGCAAGGAAACAAGAACTTGGCAGCGAGTCTCCATCTTACTTTCAAGACATTTTAACCCCTGAAGCTTGAAAAATAATTTTACTCAAAGCCTTGGCGGCCGGAGTCGGCGCTCCCTCGCCGCGATATAACGGAATGCATTGTTTCTGAGTGCACTTAGGCCATTGCTCAGTAGGGGGAGAAGCTAATCCCCCCCTTAAATCATAAGCGGCGGCGTCAATTATACACCGGGCGTCACTGGAAGCAAATCACTAACCTCTTTATAAAGCCTCATTCACACGTCAGTGTTTGGTCAGTGATTTCCATCAGTGATTGGGCACAACATTTTCCATACATGGTTCCGCAAAAACAGAACAGATATGGAAGACATATGCAGTACATTCGGTATGTGTTCCGTTTTTTTTTGCGGAACCATTGAAATGAATAGTTCCGTATACAGACCTGTGAACGAGCCCTAACTTGCAAAAGCTCTCAGAGAGTTTGTTACAATGTAGACAATTCACCGTGAGATGAGCTAAGCAGCAGCACAAATCTCTCACTTGTCCAGGACTGACACACTGTAACAACCTCTCAGCTGTGAGCTGTATACACACTTGTTTATCTAAAGTGGTCCCATTCACTGACTGCAAGCAGCCATTCTGAAAACTTTAAGAAACTGAAACACAAGCAGAGAAATTTACTCTGCTCTACATTCCAAAATTCAGGCTTTGAAAAGTCTCAGAATGGCTACATGCACACAACCGTATGTGTTCTGCAAGTCCGCCAAAAGAAAAAACGGATGACATCCGTTTATTTTTTGGGGCGGATCCACTGTAACAAAGCCTAAAACGGACAAGAATAGGACAGGTTCTATTTTTTTTGCAGGGCTATGGAACGGACATACTGATGCGGACAGCACACGCATTTTTTGCAGACCCATTGAAATGAATGGGCCCGCATCCTATCCGCAAAAAAATAAAAAAAAACGGACACGGAAACAAGCAACCTTCGTGTGCATGTAGCCTAAGGGCTTATTTGCTCAAAAATATAGCCACGTTTTGCAATTTTACGCCACTCTCTTCTTTCCTTAGGTGGTCGTGGTCAGCCTGCTGAGCTCATGTACGTCAGATTTACCAGCTGAGACATTTAAAAAAGTCTCAAAAAGTCTACTAGAAAGTTGAATATTTCATCATACGGTTTTATTTACAGAAGAGTGCGCCGGCCCTTTAAGGCAGATGTATTTATCTATGTCTGTCTAGGACTGAAGACCCCCTGAACCTATGGGTCACCATTATGCCCTGAAACTTGCTGTGAATGGAAACTTTAAAACTTTTTCAACTAAATCTTAGACTTTTCGGCACATTTCTCAGAACTCTCCTTGTCTCGCTGTCCCCGTTTACTCCATGCAATCTCCGCATCGGCGTCTGGCCCGCGCGTGAATCTTCTCCTTAATGTATAATTATTCTCTTCTCTCTTGGAGCGTGATATCCCGACACGCTCGGCTACTGCACAACTGGAAGATCTTTAATGCTTCTCCGAAGTCTCGCATAAATCTTGGAGCGATGGCGCCGTACAATTAGACGCCAATGTGTCATCGTCATGGATGTTCATTCATAAAGATGGCTGGTTTACCTTTACTGTGTCACTGAACGCATCTGATGGCGGAATAAAACTGATAAATGTCCTCATTCCCTGAGCGATCCTGACGGATCTGGAAGTTTAGAGCCTCTGACTAATCGTCCTGTATCAGTCGCGTGGTGGAGATGGATTCGTGCGGGGGGGGGGGGGGGGGGGGGATCACCGACTGTGGAAGAGCTATAGGAGATATTAGGAGTCTTCATCAAGTCTGTGATAAATGTCTCATCTCATCAAATGAATCCCCAATCTTCACTGCGGAGATGGACAGGTGGTCGTGGTCCTCTGCAGTACGCCGCAGATCACTACAACTGTGCATGGCACCTGAGAAGTCTAAAATAAGGAAATCTGCAAGTTCCTGATTTACTAAAGACAGATTTCTAGTTAAAGAGCAACTGACCCAAAATAGAAATGTGCGAGCAGCTCCACTGCAGAGCTATGTGTCTCTATGGTCTGTATGTAGTCCGATCTTGCAATCCTCCCTCCACTGCTTCGCGCTAACCTCCCCCTCAGCACTGTACAGGCCTCTGCGTTCAGTGCAGGTCAGTGTTCAGACACAGCTGGTTCTATATTTCTGAGACGCTGCAGAAATCCTAGAGTATGAGGGGAGGCAGAGGCGAGAGCATTGGGGGGGGGGGGGGGGGGTGAAAGGAAAAGAGCACCTTTACAATTAGGTCTATAAATCAGCAAAAACATACAGCACACTGAACCTTTCCATAAATAAAGAACAGCCTGAACCCCTCCAGATACATAGAGCAGCCTGAACCCCTCCAGATACATGGAGCAGCCTGAACCCCTCCAGATACATAGAGCAGCCTGAACCCCTCCAGATACATAGAGCAGCCTGAACCCCTCCAGATACATAGAGCAGCCTGAACCCCTCCAGATACATAGAGCAGCCTGAACCCCTCCAGATACGTAGAGAAGCCTGAACCCCTCCAGATACATGGAGCAGCCTGAACTTCCCCAGATACATAGGATAACCTCAACCTCCCCAGATACAAATAGCAAAATGAACCCCTCCAGATACATAGAGAAACCTGAACCCCTCCAGATACATAGAGAAACCTGAACCTTTCCAGATACATGGAGCAGCCTGAACCCCTCCAGATACAGCCTGAACTTCCCCAGATACATAGGACAGCCTCAACCTCTCCAGATACATAGAGCAGGTTGAACCTCCCCAAATACAAATAGCAACCTGAACCCCTCCAGATACATAGAGCAGCCTGAACCCCTCCAGATACATAGAACAGCCTGAACCTCCCCAGATACAAATAGCAACCTGAACCCCTCCAGATACATAGAGCAGCCTGAGCCTCCCCAGATACATAGAGCAGCTTGAACCTCTCCAGATACATAGAGCAACTGGAACATCTCCAGATACATAGAGCAGCCTGAACCCCTCCAGATACATGGAGCAGCCTGAACCCCTCCAGATACATAGAGCAGCCTGAACCCCTCCAGATACATAGAGCAGCCTGAACCCCTCCAGATACATAGAGCAGCCTGAACCCCTCCAGATACGTAGAGAAGCCTGAACCCCTCCAGATACATGGAGCAGCCTGAACTTCCCCAGATACATAGGATAACCTCAACCTCCCCAGATACAAATAGCAAAATGAACCCCTCCAGATACATAGAGAAACCTGAACCCCTCCAGATACATAGAGAAACCTGAACCTTTCCAGATACATGGAGCAGCCTGAACCCCTCCAGATACAGCCTGAACTTCCCCAGATACATAGGACAGCCTCAACCTCTCCAGATACATAGAGCAGGTTGAACCTCCCCAAATACAAATAGCAACCTGAACCCCTCCAGATACATAGAGCAGCCTGAACCCCTCCAGATACATAGAACAGCCTGAACCTCCCCAGATACAAATAGCAACCTGAACCCCTCCAGATACATAGAGCAGCCTGAGCCTCCCCAGATACATAGAGCAGCTTGAACCTCTCCAGATACATAGAGCAACTGGAACATCTCCAGATACATAGAGCAGGTTGAACCCGTCCAGATACATAAGACAGCCTCAACCTCTCCAGATACATAGAGCAGCTTGAACCTCTCCAGATACATAGAGCAACTGGAACATCTCCAGATACATAGAGCAGGTTGAACCCGTCCAGATACATAAGACAGCCTCAACCTCTCCAGATACATAGAGCAGCCTGAACCTCTCCAGATACATAGAGCAGCTGGCACATCTCCAGATACATAGAGCAGGTTGAACCCGTCCAGATACAAATAGCAACCTGGACCCCTCCAGATACATACCGCAGCCTGAACCTCACCAGATACATAGAGCAGCCTGAACTTCTCCAAATATATAGAGGAGCCTGAACTTCCCCAGATACATAGGACAGCCTCAACCCAGTGGCGTACCGCCCATAGAGGCAGACCACGCCACTGCTATGGGGCCCGCGGCACTGGGGGGCCCGTAGCGCAGATAAGGCCCCGCCCACTCATGACCTGTAGCTGGCTATGCGGCTGCTTTTCTCCCCAGGGCCCCCCCCATGTTTAGCTGAATCGCCTCCCAGAGGCGCGGCTAAGGCCCTAGACACCCGCCCCCCTCCTCAGCGCGGTCTGCAAACACCCCGATCCTCCTCTCGCTGGCATCCCAAATCCCGCGCAGGCGCAGTGCCGGCGATTGCCTGCGCTATGATAAGATGACTGACGGCACTACGCCTGCGCGGGATTTGGGATGCCGGCGAGAGGAGGATCGGGGTGTTTGCCGCAGAGCGGCACTTAGCCGCGCCTCTGGGAGGCGATTTAGATGAACTTGGAGGCGTTATTAGTTTTCAAACTTAGCCGGGCACGGCACTTCAGAGGGGCGTTCCTGGGCACCGTGGAGAAAGAATAACGCCCCTCTGGGCTCCTTACAGCGTCATTTACATATCATAAGAATCGATTTTTTGAAGAAATTACAAGACTCGCAATCAAAAGAACAAGACAGATGGAAAACAGGTACTCTGTTAAACATGGATTCACGAAAAAAAAATTGGGGGTAAATTGCTAGTGACAGATTCCCTTTAAGGCTACTTTCACACTTGCGTTCAGAGCGGATCCGTCTGGTGTCTGCACAGACGGATCCGCACCTATAATGCAAACGCTTAGATCCGTTCAGAACGGATCCGTTTGCATTAACATGAACAAAAAAAAAAAAATAAACATTTTTTTTTTTGTTCATGATAGTGCAAACGGATCCGTTTTGACTTTACATTGAAAGTCAATGGGGGACGGATCCGTTTGAAAATTGAGCCACACTGTGTCAACTTCAAACGGATCCGTCCCCATTGACTTACATTGTAAGTCTGGACGGATCCGTTTGCCTCCGCACGGCCAGGCTGCAAGCAGCGTTCAAGTGTCCGCCTGCTGAGCGGAGGACAGACGGAGCCATACTGATGCATTCTGAGCGGATCCGCGTCCACTCAGAATGCATTAGGGCTGGACGGATCCGTTTGGTGCCGCTTGTGAGAGCCTTCAAACAGAACTCACAAGCGGAGACCCGAACGCAAGTGTGAAAGTAGCCTAACATGGCACCCCAAATAAGGAGACCTGCAGGCTGCAGCAGATATCCCATGTGACAGGTCACCCCCAGGAAACCCCTAACAGTTTCTGTAGGTCATGTATAAATTTATTTAATGGGGGTGTGGCATGGGAGGAGCAAAGTCAGGAAGTGGGAGGGGCCATGGTGGGTAGTGGGCGGGGTTAAGGGGCCCAATTCAGATTTTTGCTATGGGGCCCAGTGATTCCTATGTACGCCTCTGCCTCAACCTCTCCAGATACATAGAGCAACTGGAACATCTCCAGAAACATAGAGCAGGTTGAACCCGTCCAGATACATAAGACAGCCTCAACCTCTCCAGATACATAGAGCAGCCTCAACCTCTCCAGATACATAGAGCAGCTGGAACCTTTCTAGATACAAATAGCAACCTGAACCCCTCCAGATACACACAGCAGCCTGAACTTCTCCAGATATAAATAGCAGCTTAAACCTCATCAGATACATAGAGCAGTCTGAACTTCCCCAGATACATAGGACAGCCTCAACTTCTCCAGATACATAGAGCAGGTTGAACCTCCCCAGATACAAATAGCAACCTGAACCCCTCCAGATACATAGGGCAGCCTGAACTTCACCAGATACATAGAGCAGCCTGAACCTCTCCAGATACATACAGCAGCCTAAACCGCTCCAGATAGAAAGAGCAGCCTGAACCTTTCCAGATACTGTACACACAGCATGGCATACACAGTCTTAATAATACAGCATGGCGTACATTGTGATAATAATACAGCATGGCATACATAGTGTTAATAATACAGTATGGCAAACATAGGGTTAATATTACAGCATGGCATACATAGCATTAATACTACAACATGGCGTACATAGCATTAATAATACAGCATGGCATTCATTGTGCTAATAATACAGCATGGCATAAATAGCGTTAAATAATACAGCATGGCATACATAGGGTTAATAATACAGCATGGCATACATTGTGTTAATAATATACAGAATATAGCGTCACAAGTGGGGGAGGGGCTCCTGCCAGGTTGGAGGTGGAGGTCCTGCAGGTGAAGCGCGGCGGCGAAGGTCATCTTCTGTTATGTTATACATACTACAACTGTACGGTGGGATCACGCTGACACCGGTAATATATTACAAGATGGCGGCTGACGGCGCATGAACCTCCGGACCATGAATTAAACCCCAAATTAAAAAACCTGGAATGTTGTGTGACTTACAGCGAGCTCTCCGACCGCGACACCTGATATATGGAAAGCACCATAAATCTCAGGGTGCCGCGCCATTCCTCCGACGGAAATAAATTTACTTGGAGCCAGAGACGCACAGAAAGCGAAAAATGTCAGAGATGTCGTATCCGGAGAGAAGGGCGCAAATCCAAGATTCACCGGCGCCAGAAAACCAGCCCAGGTAGTCACCAAGCAGTATCACACCTGAGATACATGGCTCTGCAAGCAGTATCTGACAGGATTAGATACACAGCTCAGCAGACAGTATCACACAGGAGAGGATTAGATACACAGCTCAGCAGGCAGTTTCACACAGGAGAGGATTAGATACACAGCTCAGCAGGCAGTTTCACACAGGAGAGGATTAGATACACAGCTCAGCAGACAGTATCACACAGGATAGGATTAGATACACAGCTCAGCAGACAGTATCACACAGGATAGGATTAGATACACAGCTCAGCAGACAGTATCACACAGGATAGGATTAGATACACAGGACAGCAGGCAGTATCACACATGATAGGATTAGATACACAGCTCAGCAGACAGTATCACACAGGATAGGATTAGATACACAGCTCAGCAGACAGTATCACATAGGATTAGATACACAGCTCAGCAGACAGTACCACACAGGATAGGATTAGATACACAGCTCAGCAGACGGTATCATACAGGAGAGGATTAGATGCACAGCTCAGCAGACAGTATCACACAGGATAGGATTAGATACACAGCTCAGCAGACAGTATCACACAGGAGAGGATTAGATACACAGCTCAGCAGACAGTATCACACAGGATAGGATTAGATACACAGCTCAGCAGACTGTATCACACAGGATAGGATTAGATACACAGCTCAGCAGACTGTATCACACAGGATAGGATTAGATACACAGCTCAGCAGACTGTATCACACAGGATAGGATTAGATACACAGCTCAGCAGACAGTATCACACAGGATAGGATTAGATACACAGCTCAGCAGACAGTATCACACAGGAGAGGATTAGATACACAGCTCAGCAGACAGGATCACACAGGATAGGATTAGATACACAGCTCAGCAGACAGTATCACACAGGATAGGATAAGATACACAGCTCAGCAGACAGGATCACACAGGATAGGATTAGATACACAGCTCAGCAGGCAGTATCACACAGGATAGGATTAGATACACAGCTCAGCAGACAGTATCACACAGGATAGGATTAGATACACAGCTCAGCAGACAGTATCACACAGGATAGGATTAGATACACAGCTCAGCAGGCAGTATCACACAGGATAGGATAAGATACACAGCTCAGCAGACAGTATCACACAGGATAGTATTAGATACACAGCTCAGCAGACAGTATCACACAGGAGAGGATTAGATACACAGCTCAGCAGACGGTATCACACAGGAGAGGATTAGATACACAGCTCAGCAGACGGTATCACACAGGATAGGATAAGATACACAGCTCAGCAGACGGTATCACACAGGATAGGATTAGATACACAGCTCAGCAGGCAGTATCACACAGGATAGGATTAGATACACAGCTCAGCAGGCAGTATCACACAGGATAGGATTAGATACACAGCTCAGCAGGCAGTATCACACAGGATAGGATTAGATACACAGCTCAGCAGGCAGTATCACACAGGATAGGATTAGATACACAGCTCAGCAGACAGTATCACACAGGAGAGGATTAGATACACAGCTCAGCAGACAGTATCACACAGGATAGGATTAGATACACAGCTCAGCAGGCAGTATCACACAGGATAGGATTAGATACACAGCTCAGCAGACAGTATCACACAGGATAGGATTAGATACACAGCTCAGCAGACAGTATCACACAGGATAGGATTAGATACACAGCTCAGCAGACAGTATCACACAGGAGAGGATTAGATACACATCTCAGCAGACAGTATCACACAGGATAGTATTAGATACACAGCTCAGCAGGCAGTATCACACATGATAGGATTAGATACACAGCTCAGCAGACTGTATCACACATGACAGGATTGGATACACAGTGCAGTATCACACATGATAGGCTTAGATACACAGGACAGCAGACAGTATCACACAGGATAGGCTTAGATACACTGATTTATCTCTAGGGTATCGGCAGATTTTCTCGCTGTGTTGCTGATCAGATACAATAAATTACATTTTCGGATCTGTCTTATTTATTCCCTGGTTTCCGGGTCTATGTTTTCCGCTCTGTTGTTATGAATCCATGTTTCAGGGTTTGGGGACGGAGTAAATTCCCCGGAGGAGAACACAAACCTGCAGAGCGGATGATGTCCATTTATTAATGGTCACCCCGCCCTCACAGCTGAAGTGTCCGTCACATTTGGCGCTGGTCACCACTTTATTTCCTTCATTGTGGCCCCAGGTTGGCGCCTGAAACACAGAAACGACTTGTGCTCCGAGAATTCCCTGCTCAGTCACCATTACAGCTGATGAACCCTCTTGTATAGGACTCCCCCACCCCAATAGTGAGCTGTTCACCGGGGAGGGGTGCCTTACTCTTTATGGTCACCGTGTCCCCCCAGTTCCCAACATTGCAGCTCAGCTGATCTGGACAAAATATATAGCTCTGACCTTCCTGTGCAAGAATACAATGCAAGAAGTGCAGTGAAGACTGACACAATGCAGTAGGTGAGAGGAAGCAGGTGAGCTGTACATGTACAATACAGATGTCTATGCCACACAGGGGTGGGTGACCAGGCACTGTAATACTGGCCCTAAAAGGAGCCCTTTAAGGTCCGGTGCAAGAATATTAATGATTCGCTTTGCCCTCGGTGAATATAAATAGTAATTAACCCCTCACTGCCATCAGCTTTATTTACTTAGATCCAGATCACATGAGAAAGGAGGGGAGAAAAGACTTCACGAGAGTCCAGCATCAGCAGTGAACATATGGCGGCTATACATTGTCGGCATAAAAGAGAATATTAATTGCGCGGAAATAAAAGCTGGGGGGGGGGGGCGGTAATGTATTCAGCGGGAGCTTTCCATATGGCAAAAATTACATTTCTTCAAATTAAAGTCGTGTCCTTCCATTTAAAGGACCCAGTCTGTATCACAATGAGATTATTGATTACTTACAGTTTCAGCATTTTTTCCTCAAATTTAGAAAGACATTGGGACCAGAATTATAATTGTCAACCTGAACAGATACATAGAGCAGCCTGAACCTCTCCAGGTACATAGAGCAGCCTGAACTTCTCCAGATACATACAGCAGCCTGAACCTCTCCAGATACATAGAGCAGCCTGAACTTCTCCAGATACATACAGCAGCCTGAGCCTCTCCAGATACATAGAGCAGCCTGAACCTCTCCAGATACATAGAGCAGCCTGAACCTCTCCAGATACATAGAGTAGCCTGAACCTCTCCAGATACATAGAGCAGCCTGAACCTCTCCAGATACATAGAGCAGCCTGAACCTCTCCAGATACATAGAGCAGCCTGAACTTCTACAGATACATAGTGCAGCCTGAACCTCTCAAGATACATAGAGCAGCCTGAACCTCTCCAGATACATAGAGCAGCCTGAACCCCTCCAGGTACATAGGGCAGCCTGAACTTCCCTAGATACATAGAGCAGGCTGAACTTCCCCAGATACATAGAGCAGCCTGAATATCTAGAGATACATAGAGCAGCCTGAACCTCTCCAGATACATAGAGCAGCCTGAACCTCCCCAGATACATAGAGCAGCCTGAACTTCTTCAGATACATAGAGCAGCTTGAACCTCTCCAGATACATAGAGCAGCCTGAACCTCTCCAGATACATAGAGCAGCCTGAACCTCTCCAGGTACATAGAGCAGCCTGAACTTCCCTAGATACATAGAGCAGGCTGAACTTCCCCAGATACATAGAGCAGCCTGAATATCTAGAGATACATAGAGCAGCCTGAACTTCCCCAGATACATAGAGCAGCCTGAACTTCCCCAGATACATAGAGCAGCCTGAACCTCCCCAGATACATAGAGCAGCCTGAACTTCCCCAGATACGTAGAGCAGCCTGAACTTCCCCAGATACATAGAGCAGCCTGAATATCTCGAGATACATAGAGCAGCCTGAACTTCCCCAGATGCATAGAGCAGCCTGAACCTCCCCAGATACATAGAGCAGCCTGAACCTCCCCAGATACATAGAGCGGCCTGAACCTCTCCAGATACATAGAGCAGCCTGAACCTCTCCAGATACATAGAGCAGCCTGAACCCCTCCAGGTATATAGAGCTGCCTGAACCTCTCCAGATACATAAAAGAGCCTGAATATCTCGAGATACATAGAGCAGCCTGAACCTCTCCAGATACATAGGGCAGCCTGAACCTCTCCAGATACATAGAACAGCCTGAACCTCTCCAGATACATAGAGCAGCCTGAACCTCTCCAGATACATAGAGCAGCCTGAACCCCTCCAGATACATAGAGCAGCCTGAGCCTCTCCAGATACATAGAGCAGCCTGAACCTCTCCAGATACATAGAGTAGCCTGAACCTCTCCAGATACATAGAGCAGCCTGAACCTCTCCAGATAAATAGAGCAGCCTGAACCTCTCCAGATACATAGAGCAGCCTGAACTTCTACAGATACATACAGCAGCCGCAAACTCTCTAGATACATAGAGTAGCCTGAACCTCTCCAGATACATAGTGCAGCCTGAACCTCTCCAGATACATAGTGCAGCCTGAACCTCTCCAGATACATAGAGCAGCCTGAACCTCTCCAGATACATAGAGCAGCCTGAACCTCTCCAGGTACATAGAGCAGCCTGAACTTCTTCAGATACATAGAGCAACCTGAACTTCCCCAGATACATAGAGCAGCCTGAATATCTCGAGATACATACAGCAGCCTGAACTTCTTCAGATACATAGAGCAGCCTGAACCTCTCCAGATACATAAAAAAGCTTGAATATCTAGAGATACATAGAGCAGCCTGAACCTCTCCAGGTACATAGAGCAGCCTGAACTTCCATAGATACATAGAGCAGCCTGAACTTCTTCAGATACATAGAGCAGCCTGAACCTCTCCAGATACATAGAGCAGCCTGAACCTCCCCAGATACATAGAGCGGCCTGAACCCCTCCAGGTACATAGGGCAGCCTGAACTTCCCTAGATACATAGAGCAGGCTGAACTTCCCCAGATACATAGAGCAGCCTGAATATCTAGAGATACATAGAGCAGCCTGAACCTCTCCAGATACATAGAGCAGCCTGAACCTCTCCAGATACATAGAGCAGCCTGAACCTCCCCAGATACATCGAGCAGCCTGAACTTCTTCAGATACATAGAGCAGCTTGAACCTCTCCAGATACATAGAGCAGCCTGAACCTCTCCAGATACATAGAGTAGCCTGAACCTCTCCAGATACATAGAGCAGCCTGAACCTCTCCAGATAAATAGAGCAGCCTGAACCTCTCCAGATACATAGAGCAGCCTGAACTTCTACAGATACATACAGCAGCCGCAAACTCTCTAGATACATAGAGTAGCCTGAACCTCTCCAGATACATAGTGCAGCCTGAACCTCTCCAGATACATTGTGCAGCCTGAACCTCTCCAGATACATAGAGCAGCCTGAACCTCTCCAGATACATAGAGCAGCCTGAACCTCTCCAGGTACATAGAGCAGCCTGAACTTCCCCAGATACATAGAGCAGCCTGAATATCTAGAGATACATAGAGCAGCCTGAACCTCTCCAGATACATAGAGCAGCCTGAACCTCCCCAGATACATAGAGCAGCCTGAACTTCTTCAGATACATAGAGCAGCTTGAACCTCTCCAGATACATAGAGCAGCCTGAACCTCTCCAGATACATAGAGCAGCCTGAACCTCTCCAGGTACATAGAGCAGCCTGAACTTCCCTAGATACATAGAGCAGGCTGAACTTCCCCAGATACATAGAGCAGCCTGAATATCTAGAGATACATAGAGCAGCCTGAACTTCCCCAGATACATAGAGCAGCCTGAACTTCCCCAGATACATAGAGCAGCCTGAACCTCCCCAGATACATAGAGCAGCCTGAACTTCCCCAGATACGTAGAGCAGCCTGAACTTCCCCAGATACATAGAGCAGCCTGAATATCTCGAGATACATAGAGCAGCCTGAACTTCCCCAGATGCATAGAGCAGCCTGAACCTCCCCAGATACATAGAGCAGCCTGAACCTCCCCAGATACATAGAGCGGCCTGAACCTCTCCAGATACATAGAGCAGCCTGAACCTCTCCAGATACATAGAGCAGCCTGAACCCCTCCAGGTATATAGAGCTGCCTGAACCTCTCCAGATACATAAAAGAGCCTGAATATCTCGAGATACATAGAGCAGCCTGAACCTCTCCAGATACATAGGGCAGCCTGAACCTCTCCAGATACATAGAACAGCCTGAACCTCTCCAGATACATAGAGCAGCCTGAACCTCTCCAGATACATAGAGCAGCCTGAACCCCTCCAGATACATAGAGCAGCCTGAGCTTCTCCAGATACATAGAGCAGCCTGAACCTCTCCAGATACATAGAGTAGCCTGAACCTCTCCAGATACATAGAGCAGCCTGAACCTCTCCAGATAAATAGAGCAGCCTGAACCTCTCCAGATACATAGAGCAGCCTGAACTTCTACAGATACATACAGCAGCCGCAAACTCTCTAGATACATAGAGTAGCCTGAACCTCTCCAGATACATAGTGCAGCCTGAACCTCTCCAGATACATAGTGCAGCCTGAACCTCTCCAGGTACATAGAGCAGCCTGAACTTCCATAGATACATAGAGCAGCCTGAACTTCTTCAGATACATAGAGCAGCCTGAACCTCTCCAGATACATAGAGCAGCCTGAACCTCCCCAGATACATAGAGCGGCCTGAACCCCTCCAGGTACATAGGGCAGCCTGAACTTCCCTAGATACATAGAGCAGGCTGAACTTCCCCAGATACATAGAGCAGCCTGAATATCTAGAGATACATAGAGCAGCCTGAACCTCTCCAGATACATAGAGCAGCCTGAACCTCTCCAGATACATAGAGCAGCCTGAACCTCCCCAGATACATCGAGCAGCCTGAACTTCTTCAGATACATAGAGCAGCTTGAACCTCTCCAGATACATAGAGCAGCCTGAACCTCTCCAGATACATAGAGTAGCCTGAACCTCTCCAGATACATAGAGCAGCCTGAACCTCTCCAGATAAATAGAGCAGCCTGAACCTCTCCAGATACATAGAGCAGCCTGAACTTCTACAGATACATACAGCAGCCGCAAACTCTCTAGATACATAGAGTAGCCTGAACCTCTCCAGATACATAGTGCAGCCTGAACCTCTCCAGATACATAGTGCAGCCTGAACCTCTCCAGATACATAGAGCAGCCTGAACCTCTCCAGATACATAGAGCAGCCTGAACCTCTCCAGGTACATAGAGCAGCCTGAACTTCTTCAGATACATAGAGCAACCTGAACTTCCCCAGATACATAGAGCAGCCTGAATATCTCGAGATACATACAGCAGCCTGAACTTCTTCAGATACATAGAGCAGCCTGAACCTCTCCAGATACATAAAAAAGCTTGAATATCTAGAGATACATAGAGCAGCCTGAACCTCTCCAGGTACATAGAGCAGCCTGAACTTCCATAGATACATAGAGCAGCCTGAACTTCTTCAGATACATAGAGCAGCCTGAACCTCTCCAGATACATAGAGCAGCCTGAACCTCCCCAGATACATAGAGCGGCCTGAACCCCTCCAGGTACATAGGGCAGCCTGAACTTCCCTAGATACATAGAGCAGGCTGAACTTCCCCAGATACATAGAGCAGCCTGAATATCTAGAGATACATAGAGCAGCCTGAACCTCTCCAGATACATAGAGCAGCCTGAACCTCTCCAGATACATAGAGCAGCCTGAACCTCCCCAGATACATCGAGCAGCCTGAACTTCTTCAGATACATAGAGCAGCTTGAACCTCTCCAGATACATAGAGCAGCCTGAACCTCTCCAGATACATAGAGTAGCCTGAACCTCTCCAGATACATAGAGCAGCCTGAACCTCTCCAGATAAATAGAGCAGCCTGAACCTCTCCAGATACATAGAGCAGCCTGAACTTCTACAGATACATACAGCAGCCGCAAACTCTCTAGATACATAGAGTAGCCTGAACCTCTCCAGATACATAGTGCAGCCTGAACCTCTCCAGATACATAGTGCAGCCTGAACCTCTCCAGATACATAGAGCAGCCTGAACCTCTCCAGATACATAGAGCAGCCTGAACCTCTCCAGGTACATAGAGCAGCCTGAACTTCTTCAGATACATAGAGCAACCTGAACTTCCCCAGATACATAGAGCAGCCTGAATATCTCGAGATACATACAGCAGCCTGAACTTCTTCAGATACATAGAGCAGCCTGAACCTCTCCACATACATAAAAAAGCCTGAATATCTAGAGATACATAGAGCAGCCTGAACCTCTCCAGGTACATAGAGCAGCCTGAACTTCCATAGATACATAGAGCAGCCTGAACTTCTTCAGATACATAGAGCAGCCTGAACCTCTCCAGATACATAGAGCAGCCTGAACCTCCCCAGATACATAGAGCGGCCTGAACCCCTCCAGGTACATAGGGCAGCCTGAACTTCCCTTGATACATAGAGCAGGCTGAACTTCCCCAGATACATAGAGCAGCCTGAATATCTAGAGATACATAGAGCAGCCTGAACCTCTCCAGATACATAGAGCAGCCTGAACCTCTCCAGATACATAGAGCAGCCTGAACCTCCCCAGATACATAGAGCAGCCTGAACTTCTTCAGATACATAGAGCAGCTTGAACCTCTCCAGATACATAGAGCAGCCTGAACCTCTCCAGATACATAGAGCAGCCTGAACCTCCCCAGATACATAGAGCGGCCTGAACCTCTCCAGATACATAGAGCAGCCTGAACCTCTCCAGATACATAGAGCAGCCTGAACCCCTCCAGGTATATAGAGCTGCCTGAACCTCTCCAGATACATAAAAGAGCCTGAATATCTCGAGATACATAGAGCAGCCTGAACCTCTCCAGATACATAGGGCAGCCTGAACCTCTCCAGATACATAGAACAGCCTGAACCTCTCCAGATACATAGAGCAGCCTGAACCTCTCCAGATACATAGAGCAGCCTGAACCCCTCCAGATACATAGAGCAGCCTGAGCCTCTCCAGATACATAGAGCAGCCTGAACCTCTCCAGATACATAGAGCAGCCTGAACCTCTCCAGATACATAGAGTAGCCTGAACCTCTCCAGATACATAGAGCAGCCTGAACCTCTCCAGATACATAGAGCATCCTGAACCTCTCCAGATACATAGAGCAGCCTGAACTTCTACAGATACATACAGCAGCCGCAAACTCTCTAGATACATAGAGCAGCCTGAACCTCTCCAGATACATAGTGCAGCCTGAACCTCTCCAGATACATAGTGCAGCCTGAACCTCTCCAGATACATAGAGCAGCCTGAACCTCTCCAGATACATAGAGCAGCCTGAACCTCTCCAGGTACATAGAGCAGCCTGAACTTCTTCAGATACATAGAGCAACCTGAAGTTCCCCAGATACATAGAGCAGCCTGAATATCTCGAGATACATACAGCAGCCTGAACTTCTTCAGATACATAGAGCAGCCTGAACCTCTCCAGATACATAAAAAAGCCTGAATATCTAGAGATACATAGAGCAGCCTGAACCTCTCCAGGTACATAGAGCAGCCTGAACTTCCATAGATACATAGAGCAGCCTGAACCTCTCCAGATACATAGAGCAGCCTGAACCTCTCCAGATACATAGAGCAGCCTGAACCTCCCCAGATACATCGAGCAGCCTGAACTTCTTCAGATACATAGAGCAGCTTGAACCTCTCCAGATACATAGAGCAGCCTGAACCTCTCCAGATACATAGAGCAGCCTGAACCTCTCCAGATACATAGAGCAGCCTGAACCTCTCCAGATACATAGAGCAGCCTGAACCTCTCCAGGTACATAGAGCAGCCTGAACTTCCATAGATACATAGAGCAGGCTGAACTTCCCCAGATACATAGAGCAGCCTGAATATCTAGAGATACATAGAGCAGCCTGAACTTCCCCAGATACATAGAGCAGCCTGAACTTCCCCAGATACATAGAGCAGCCTGAACTTTCCCAGATACATAGAGCAGCCTGAACCTCCCCAGATACATAGAGCAGCCTGAACTTCCCCAAATACATAGAGGAGCCTGAATATCTCGAGATACATAGAGCAGCCTGAACTTCCCCAGATACATAGAGCAGCCTGAACTTCCCTAGATGCATAGAGCAGCCTGAACCTCTCCAGATACATAGAGCAGCCTGAACCTCTCCAGATACATAGAGCAGCCTGAACCCCTCCAGGTATATAGAGCTGCCTGAACCTCTCTAGATACATAGATTAGCCTGAACCTCTCCAGGTACATAGAGCAGCCTGAACCCCTCCAGGTATATAGAGCTGCCTGAACCTCTCCAGGTACATAGAGTAGCCTGAACCTCTCCAGATACATAAAAGAGCCTGAATATCTCGAGATACATAGAGCAGCCTGAATCTCTACAGATTCAAGGTCATAGAATTACTTATACATGGCAGCGCATTAAGTGTAGCTGACAGAAACATAGAAACCTAAAATGTGTCGGCAGATAAGAACCATTTGGCCCATCTAGTCTGCCCAATACACTAAATACTATGGATAGCCCTGGCCCTATCTTATATGAAGGATGGCCTTATGCCTATCCCATGCAGGCTTAACCTCCTCCACTGTATGGGTAATCTCTTGAAATGACCCGTCTCTTAGCTTTAATTTTTGAATTAAATAATTTTATTTTGCCAATATAATCTGCCACCATCTTTAGAGTTTTCTCGGGGGTCTCATCATAGCACCCTCTGTCATCCCAGTCTGCGGACAGGCAGCAGGTAGGCGCATAGTCTTACACTTCACACTAATTGCAGGTTCTCTCGACTCCTCGCTGTCTTGTGCGTTCCGTTGCTGAAGTTTCTCATCTCATTTTCATCCTGATTTGTTTACAGACTAATAACTATATATTCCGCAGGAAGGGCGTGCGGTTTGTTAATTAGCGCACATATGGCATGATGGCTTTACGAGACGTGCGGCTGCATTTTATTACAGCGATGAGTCTTTTCATCAGGGCTAATTTGCTTGATTAGACATTACGTTGCGCCACCACTAAACCCAGAACATTGGCGCTTTCAACACGCAAAGAAAAAAATCTTCATTGCAGTCTAAAAACGAGCGGCCGATCGGCGAATGCATCAGAAACGTGAAGTGTTATAGCAGGAAATTATACAAACAAGACTTCAATTCAACGACTTCCACAAATCTAATTAAACGCGGCTCTTTAGCTGCAACGATAATTGTAGGTAATCTTTTTAATGAATACATAATTTCGCTTTTCACTAAAATGTTCTGTAATGGGAAAGTACACGGAGAATGGCGGAGAAGAGGTGTCCTCTGTGGAAGGGAAAACATATGGGTGCAGGGGAGCAGGGCTGCGCTAAAAGGGTTAAAAGGATAACGATCAAGCCTGTATATAATGTCTGAGAGGTTGTCACAGCCCCGCCCTCTGCTGATGACATCACTGATATAACCACATTGTGATCAGACATTTTTTTCGTAGCCGTCTTCTCAGATCCTTCCTTGCGTGGAGTAAACAATAAACACAACTCGCGATAATTTCGCCTCCCGCGTCCGGTGCAGGTTTTCTGGCTCCAGACTAATTAAGTTTCCAGGAAACGTTGGATTAACTTTGCCTGCGACGTCTTAATTAATGCATTTATCTTGCGCTCTTCTCGGCGGTGTTTAATCTCTTTATATATCACCGCTATCATTAAATTAAATCACTTTTCTTTCGGGCCCCGATTCCGGACGGCGGCAAATATATTCACTTCCAAATACTTAGCAAAGTTTCATCCCCAATGAGACAAAGACAAAAAGTTACAGAATTAATTTCTGCGTCTTCTTTAATTAATTATTAGCGCAATGAATCAATGTTCCGTCCTCGACTACGTTTTATCTGAGAGAAAAATAAACCACTAATTTTGCCTCAGCCGACTGCCATCCAGTATGGCCACCATCCTCACCGGGGGAGACTCATCTTTCCCAGACTCAGGAATGACATTTCTGCCTAATAATGAAAAGATGCTTTCTCCAATCTCTCAATACTGCACAGGGGCAGAGGAGCCAATACTGGACTGGTATCCAAGTTAGCCTGAACCCAGCTTTCCCAAACAAAGACAGATTCAGTGTTACAGGAGACATATACAATTTAGTGTGTACATACATTACTTATCCTGTACTGGTCCTGAGTTACATCCTGTATTATACTCCAGAGCTGCACTCACTATTCTGCTGGTGCAGTCACTGTGTACATACATTACTTATCCTGTACTGGTCCTGAGTTACATCCTGTATTATACTCCAGAGCTGCACTCACTATTCTGCTGGTGCAGTCACTGTGTACATACATTACTTATCCTGTACTGGTCCTGAGTTACATCCTGTATTATACTCCAGAGCTGCACTCACTATTCTGCTGGTGCAGTCACTGTGTACATGCATTACTTATCCTGTACTGATCCTGAGTTACATCCTGTATTATACTCCAGAGCTGCACTCACTATTCTGCTGGTGCAGTCACTGTGTACATACATGACTTATCCTGTACTGATCCTGAGTTCAATATAGTGAAGTACGGACGGCACTCCTCTGTTCCACAGCGGTCCCGGTGCTCGAGTCAGGGAAAGACAGCCCACTTGATTCACAGAAACAGACCGGCACTCGGATATCCGAGTGCCGGTCTGATCCTGAGTTACATCCTGTATTATACTCCAGAGCTGCACTCACTATTCTGCTGGTGCAGTCACTGTGTACATACATTACTTACATCCTGTTCTGATCCTGAGTTACATCCTGTATTATACTCCAGAGCTGCACTCACTATTCTGCTGGTGCAGTCACTGTGTACACACATTACTTATCCTGTACTGATCCTGAGTTATATCCTGTATTATACTCCAGAGCTGCACTCACTATTCTGCTGGTGCAGTCACTGTGTACACACATTACTTATCCTGTACTGATCCTGAGTTATATCCTGTATTATACTCTAGAGCTGCACTCACTATTCTGCTGGTGCAGTCACTGTGTACATACATTACTTACATCCTGTTCTGATCCTGAGTTACATCCTGTATTATACTCCAGAGCTGCACTCACTATTCTGCTGGTGCAGTCACTGTGTACATACATTACTTATCCTGTACTGATCCTGAGTTATATCCTGTATTATACTCCAGAGCTGCACTCACTATTCTGCTTGTGCAGTCACTCTGTACATACATTACTTATCCTGTACTGATCCTGAGTTACATCCTGTATTATACTCCAGAGCTGCACTCACTATTCTGCTGGTGCAGTCACTGTGTACATACATTACTTACATCCTGTTCTGATTCTGAGTTACATCCTGTATTATACTCCAGAGCTGCACTCTCTATTCTGCTGGTGCAGTCACTGTGTACATACATTACTTGCATCCTGTTCTGATCCTGAGTTACATTCTGTATTATACTCCAGAGCTGCACTCACTATTCTGCTGGCGCAGTCACTGTGTACATACATTACTTATCCTGTACTGATCCTGAGTTATATCCTGTATTATACTCCAGAGCTGCACTCACTATTCTGCTGGTGCAGTCACTGTGTACATACATTACTTATCCTGTACTGATCCTGAGTTACATCCTGTATTGTACTCCAGAGCTGCACTCACTATTCTGCTGGTGCAGTCACTGTGTACCTACAGTACTTATCCTGTACTGATCCTGAGTTACATCCTGTATTATACTCCAGAGCTGCACTCACTATTCTGCTGGTGCAGTCACTGTGTACATACATTACTTATCCTGTACTGATCCTGAGTTACATCCTATATTATACTTCAGTGCTGCACTCACTATTCTGCTGGCGCAGTCACTGTGTACATACATTACTTATCCTGTACTGATCCTGAGTTACATCCTATATTATACTTCAGAGCTGCACTCACTATTCTGCTGGTGCAGTCACTGTGTACATACATTACTTGTCCTGTACTGATCCTGAGTTATATCCTGTATTATACTCCAGAGCTGCACTCACTATTCTGCTGGCGCAGTCACTGTGTACATACAGTACTTATCCTGTACTGATCCAGAGTTACATCCTGTATTATACTCCAGAGCTGCACTCACTATTCTGCTGGTGCAGTCACTGTGTACATACATTACTTATCCTGTACTGATCCTGAGTTACATCCTGTATTATACTCCAGAGCTGCACTCACTATTCTGCTGGTGCAGTCACTGTGTACATACATTACTTATCCTGTACTGATCCTGAGTTTTACATCAGACACGGAGGCTTCATATTGCTTTCTCTTCCTTTACTGATCACCATAGCAGCAAGGAGAAACAAAAAACAAATGCAAATGGTCACCATAGTAACCCATATGTCCCACCCCTACAGCCCCAATATAAGGCTGCGTCCAAGGTGGTACTTCCTCTTTCTTGCTGCTCACCAGATAAGTGACATGTTAATTTTATCTGCTGACTGTTATTCTCTAAGTGTTTAATTCTGTCTATTCCCCGGGTTATGTTTCTCCCCTGGGGCTTGTTTTCCTCCCTTTAGGTGGTTACGTTTGGGCAGCGATATATATTTTTTATCTTGTTCCTTGCCCCCTTAGTTTCCCTGTCTGGGCAGCCTCTGCCTGCCCCAGTGGCACTGGGGCCTTATCGCGCGCAGCGTTTCCCCTGGGACCCCCTCCGCTCGTTCCCTCTCTTCTCCCCTTGGGACTTTACTTGGGGCCTCCCCTTTTAGTGCCGGGCAGATTCGCTGGCCTTACCGCCATCTTGCCTCCCCTGTGCTGGGCCACGCCCCTCGTCTTGCGCGCGTCTGCCGCACGGATCGGCGCCTTTTTTCTCCCCGCTTTCGCGCTCTCTCTGGCTGGCTGGTGCGAGATCTCGCGAGATCCGGCGGCCATTTTGGTTCCCGTTCCCGCGAGATCTCGCTTCCTCCGGTCTCCTGCGTGCCTGCTGCCGGTTCTCCTGTGCTGCGCTCCGCTCCTCTCGCTCCTGGGGTGATTAACCCCTCAGTTATCTAGCGCTGCTTTCCTTTTGCCTCCGGCTCTCCTCCCAGCCCTCCTCCTACAGGTACCCTGTCTCTATTTTACTTGGCCAGCATGGACCCCTCTGCCCAATCCCCCCCCCGCCCCCCTCCCTGGCAATGTTGGTCTCCCTGGCTCAGACTCACAGGCGCAGCTCATCCAGCGCTCTGTGTCTGATGCAATCCTACAGGCTATGGGTTCCATGTCCACCGTTTTGTCCCAGACCATCTCCCAGGCCCTGTCTGCACACCCCCTAGCTGGGGCCAGACTTGCTCCCCCTGAGACTGCACAGCACTCGTGTGCTGCTGAACCTCCTGTTGGACAGGAGACAATGACCGGTGTGTTGATGACCACCCCAGACGACGCGCTGAGGTCGCGTAAGAGAGCTTGTCCCCGCCAGGCTGATAAATCGCGGGTGTGGAAGCACGCTAGAGCCCTAGCGGATGCCGTCTCTGACTCGGATCTGGGTTCGGGCCCGGAGGATCCAGCAGAGGCTACTGATTTTTCTGAGGAGGATGACTCCCCTCGGGGGTCCGACCCCATTGCCACTCCCCCTGCTATGCCTTTAGCTAAGGATTCCTCCGCTGCCTCCGCTGACAATTTCCCTTTGGATTCCTCCGGGGCTCCCATGTTTGATCCTGAGGCCCTCCACCATCCCAGATCGGCGGAGTGGCTCCCCAATTCCCAGATTAGCAGCTACCTGGAGCATTGGGCCCGCCGTCCTCTGTCCAAGGAGGCGCGCAGTAAACTACGGGCTGAGTGCCCTCGACCCATTATACCCCATAAAGTCTGCGACACGCCCGTCGTGGACCCAAAGATGACCCAATTTTTGTCTAAGTCGGGGTGGAATGCCAAGAAGGGCTTGGATTCGGCCCTTAGAGGCTGCCAGGACAAGCTCCTGGATATTTTCGGTCCACTGGCAAAAATTATGGAGTTGGCGGAGTCCGCCAGACAGGAGGGTTCCCACATTGACCCTGAGGAGCTCACGGGCTGGGCCCAGCGGGCGATTTGCATCGCCGGGGGAACCAATGCGTCCCTATCTGTGGAAAGGCGCAAGGCCATCCTGCTTAGGATAGACCCCAAGCTCATTAATCTCGCCCAGACGGAGACGGGCAAAGAGGCGGAAGGCCTGCTTTTTGGGGACTCCTTTATAAAGGACCTCAGCCGCTTCGTCGGCACATTTTCCGCTCTGGACAAGGCGCAGGCCACTATGCGCAAAGTCTTCCAGGGCCGGGTCTCTCACAGGGCCGGCAGCAACAGGGGCCGTCTGTCCGGCCGCTCCAGCACCCGAGGCAGGGGTGTATCCAGAGGCTCCTTCTCCCAGCGAGCTGCGTTTCAAGACCAGCGGTCTTCCCAGACGTTCTTCCCATCCAGAGGGGGACAATGGCGCTCCCGTTCCTTCCGAGGAAACACGGCTCCCCGCAAGTCATCCGGTAAGTCAGACCCCGGACGGGGATTCTTCGGTACCTTATGTAGGGGGCAGGCTTCGGCATTTTTTACCTGCTTGGGAACTAATCACATCAGACCCGTGGGTTCTGATGACGGTCAGGGGCTTCTCCATAGAGCTCATAGACACCCCTTGCTCAGTGCAACTCCCGCCGGCCTCTCTTCGGAGGGGATCGGACTCCGCTCGGGTGGACGAGGAGCTCTTTTCCCTTTTCCTCAAGGGGGCCATAGAGAGAGCTCACGGCCACTCAAGGGGGGTGATAAGCAACATTTTCTTGGTCCAAAAGAAAGGGGGGCAGATGCGTCCCGTCATCAATCTCCGGGCGCTAAACAGCATCGTGCGGTACCGACATTTCAAGATGGAGGGCATCCATCTACTTCGGGACCTCCTCTCCCCCGGGGATTGGCTCGTGAAGCTGGATCTGAAGGACGCGTACCTGACGGTCTCGGTGGCCCCCCACTCCGGGGATCTCCTTCGCTTCCTCTGGAAGGGCGAGGTTTGGAGATTCACATGCCTTCCATTCGGCTTGTCGTCGGCTCCGTGGTGTTTCACCAAGCTCCTGCGTCCGGTCATGGCCTGGCTGAGGAGTCGCGGGGTACGCCTCATAATTTATCTGGACGACATCCTCCTGATGCATCAATCCAGATCGTCGCTGCTGCAACACCTCCGTTGGACATCGGATCTCCTGGAGTCGCTCGGCTTCCTGCTCAACCTGGAGAAGTCTTGGCTCACTCCCTCCCAGAGGTTAGACTTCCTCGGATTCACAGTGGACTCGATCTCGGAATCCCTCAGCCTGCCGGGGGACAAGTTACGGTCCATTCGCAAGGAACTGCGACGGGCGTTGACCAGTGCCCACCTGTCCCTGCGTCATCTAGCCCGCATCATCGGCCTGCTGGCATCCTCCATACAGGCGGTCTTCCCGGCGCCGTTGCATTACCGGGCCCTTCAGCGCTTGAAGATTGCGCACCTCCGCTCGGGGGCCTCCTTTGCGGACATGGTGGAATTGGATTCGGAGGCCAAAGAAGAGATCCGTTGGTGGATCGCCAATCTGGAAGCTTGGAACGGCAGGGCGATTTTTGGCTTCCAGCCGGAATTCACCATCGAATCGGATGCGAGCCTTCAGGGCTGGGGAGCGCACTGCGACGGGGTCTCCACCGGGGGACCTTGGTCGCAGGTCGAGACGCGCTTGCACATCAATGCCTTAGAGTTGCTGGCCGGCTCTTTGGCCGTCAAGAGTTTTACCAACGGTTTGGCCAATGCATGTATCCGTCTCCGGATGGACAATATTTCAGCGGTTCGCTACATCAACCGTTTGGGCGGAACCCAGTCTGCTACCCTGGCGGGGTTGGCGAAGGATTTTTGGGCGTATTGTCTCTCCAGGGACATCATGGTGCAAGCCGAGTACCTGCCGGGACTTCACAACGTGCGGGCGGATTGGAGTTCCCGCCATCTTACGGACGGCAGCGACTGGCAGTTGGACCCGTCGATTTTCTCGGAGGTGTCATCCAGATGGGGACCCTTTTCCGTGGACTTGTTCGCCTCCCGGCTCAACGCTCACCTCCCTCGGTTCTACAGCTGGCGCCCGGATCCGGAGGCGATGGCGGCGGACGCATTTCTGCAGGACTGGTCCTCCGGCCTTCTCTATGCGTTTCCCCCATTCATGATGATTCCTCGGATGCTTCTCCAAGTGCGTCGCCATCGGGCGGAGTTGGTGGCGATAGTCCCGTTCTGGGACTCTCAGGTATGGTTCCCGTCTCTCCTGGAGCTTCTGGTGGACTTTCCAGTCCTTCTGCCGAACCTGACCTCTCTCCTGCGCTGCCCTCAGGGGATTCCCCACCCCCTGCTCCTGGACGGATCCCTACGTTTGATGGCCTGCCGGCTCTCAGGACTCCAGGAGCGGTCGACGGAATTTCGGAGGCAGCTAGGCGCCTCTTGGACGACGCTTGGGCTCCCGGCACCCGAAAATCTTATCGGGCGGCCTGGCGAACTTGGGCTGGCTGGTGCCTGGAACGGGACCTGGATCCCGTTTCAGCTCCTGTAGCTCAGTTGCTTCAATTCCTCACCTCTCTTTTTGAAGGGGGTAAGGCTTACAGAACGATCAACCTTTTTCGTTCGGCGATTTCTTCGTCACATCTAGGGTTTGACGGCGTTCCGGCAGGACAGCATCCTTCCGTTTCGCGCCTCCTCCGAGGCGCGCGTCTATCTCGGCCTCCCCGCCCGAGGTTTTCTTCCACTTGGGATGTTTCCCTGGTGCTTACCTTTTTGTCCTCTTGGCCTCCCAATGCTGACCTTTCCTTACGTCAGCTTTCCGCGAAGTTGCTCACGCTCTTTTGCTTAATTTCTTGTAAAAGAGTTTCTGATGTGCGGGCTCTGGACCACGACGCCAGGTCCTTCACCCCGGAGGGCGTGGCGTTTAACATTTCGAGACGCACGAAGACGAACATCCGGGTAGTGTCGTACCCCAGCTTTCCGGCTTCCCCGGCCTTGTGTCCGGTAGCTTGTTTGAAAGAATACGAGGCCAGGACTCGCCCTCACAGGTCTCCGGCTGTGCCACAGTTGTTTCTCTCCATCCGTCACCCGTTCGGCCCGGTGACTAGCCCCACCTTGGCCCGTTGGTTGAAATGGGTTATGGCTCTTGCCGGTGTGGACACTTCGGTGTTTACAGCTCATTCGGCGCGCGGGGCGGCGTCTACCTCCTTGGCGGTCTCGGGAGCTCGCCTGGAGGACATCCTGCGATTGGCGGACTGGTCGAGTGCCTCCACTTTCCGTGAGTATTATTTCCGTCCTCCTCCTCATTTGTTTGATCCCTTGGTTAACCAGCTTTGAACTAGCAATATGAAGCCTCCGTGTCTGATGTAAAACTAACTGATTTTCCTAGTCTACGACGTAAAGTCATAGTTTTATTAAGACACGGAGGCGAATATTGCCCTCCCTTCCCTCCCCTGGGCTCTGGTAGTATGGGGGTGTGTTTGGCCGCTTAGCTCTATTTAGTGGGTAGGCCGGTTTGGGACTGTTATTACGCTGGGAGGGTTCAGTTGTTCGCCATTATGTGCTCATGCTTGTATGTATGCTTACCATCGGCCTGGACCTCAGGTGTCCGCTGGAGATGGGTTTTGGCTGGTGCCATGACCTCGCTTTATCGGAGTTTATTTCTCTTGTTCTTTCAGGTTGAGTCTTCCTGCCTTTGATTGCTCCTGTTCTGGATGAGGTTGTTTCTTCCGGCTCCTGCTTCTTCCACGTTGGATTTGCTGAGAGTCTTGGATGTTGGTTCCAGTCCGTCTCCTGATGTGGATCCTGTCGCTGGAGAGTTCCTGCTTGGATTCTGAGGGTTTCATTGACGCGGATTGTTCTTGGTCTGTTCCTGAGTTGCTGTTCATTGGTTATTATGGACTGGTTCGCAGAGAAAGAGGAAGTACCACCTTGGACGCAGCCTTATATTGGGGCTGTAGGGGTGGGACATATGGGTTACTATGGTGACCATTTGCATTTGTTTTTTGTTTCTCCTTGCTGCTATGGTGATCAGTAAAGGAAGAGAAAGCAATATTCGCCTCCGTGTCTTAATAAAACTATGACTTTACGTCGTAGACTAGGAAAATCAGTTAGTTACATCCTGTATTATACTTCAGAGCTGCACTCACTATTCTGCTGGCGCAGTCACTGTGTACATACATTACTTATCCTGTACTGATCCTGAGTTATATCCTGTATTATACTCCAGAGCTGTACTCACTATTCTGCTGGTGCAGTCACTGTGTACATACATTACTTATCCTGTACTGATCCTGAGTTATATCCTGTATTATACTCCAGAGCTGCACTCACTATTCTGCTGGTGAAGTCACTGTGTACATATATTACTTATCCTGTACTGATCCTGAGTTACATCCTGTATTATACCCCAGAGCTGCACTCACTATTCATCTGGTGCAGTCACTGTGTACATACATTACTTATCCTGCACTGATCCGGAGTTACATCCTGTATTATACTCCAGAGCTGCACTCACTATTCTGCTGGTGCAGTCACTGTGTACATACATTACTTATCCTGTACTGATCCTGAGTTACATCCTGTATTATACTCTAGAGCTGCACTCACTATTCTGCTGGTGCAGTCACTGTGTACATACATTACTTATCCTGTACTGATCCTGAGTTACATCCTGTATTATACTCCAGAGCTGCACTCACTATTCTGCTGGTGCAGTCACTGTGTACATACATTACTTATCCTGTACTGATCCTGAGTTACATCCTGTATTATACTCCAGAGCTGCACTCACTATTCTGCTGGTGCAGTCACTGTGTACACACATTACTTATCCTGTACTGATCCTGAGTTACATCCTGTATTATACTCCAGAGCTGCACTCACTATTCTGCTGGTGCAGTCACTGTGTACACACATTAATTATCCTGTATTGATCCTGAGTTACATCCTGTATTAAATTCCAGAGCTTCACTCGCTATTCTGCTGGAGGAGTCACTGTCATGGTCTCTCCCGTGACAGGGGTCAGAAGACCTTAGAGACTGGCTGCACGTGATGTGATCTGACAGCCTCTTTGGTTTCACTTGTTTCTGTGTTGTTGTTGGTCATGACCACACCTCTTGTCTCAGGTGTAGCTTAGTGGTCATTCCAACTCCCCTATTTAGTCTGGTCCCACCCATCATGCTATGCGGTTGATAGCTCCTTTCTGGTTGTGGAAGTGCTGGTGTTTGGTTCTCCTCTGAGTTCCTGCTCGTCCGCGTACTTCGGAGTTAAGTGTCTATTCCCTATTTCTTGTTTGTTGTATTCCACAATCTTTTAGTATTAGGCCTGAGGGAGTCTCCTGTTCCTTCAGCTGGGAAGGAACAGGTCATCTCTTGTCCTGACACTTTTTCCAGGGCACTTTAGGGTCAGATAGGGCTCTAGGTTCCTGCATATGAACATTCCTACCATCGAGGTCTGTTCATACTGATAGTAGTCAGGGCTCGGTTTAGGGATTCACTCAGTGGTGACCTTTCCCCTTTCCCTAGTTTCCAGGCCTAGTACCTTTTTTCCTTCCCTCCTGTGTTTGCCACCCACACCGCGCAGTGACATTATCAACCGCCACTAACCGTCATTTTTTGTTTGTGTCAGTGAGGCTATGGATCGCTGCACTGGCTGGACAATTGCAGGGTCTGTCTATAGAGGTAGCTGACCTCCGCATGCAGATCCAGGGATCACAGGCTGCTGGTGCCAGTAGTAGTTACCGGGCCTGTCCTGAACCTGAGGTGGCACTTCCGGACAGATTTTCGGGGGGAAGCGATAATTTAATTTGGGTCAGAAAGTCGTGTAAATTGTACTTTAACTTACGTCCGCTCTCATCTGGGGATCAAAGAGTGGGTATTATCATGTCGTTGCTTAAAGGGGACGCTCAGTCTTGGGCTTTTTCTCTACCGACCAGGTGACAGTCCCTCCGGTTGGTAGATGAATTTTTCAGAGCTCTAGGTCTTATCTACGATGACCAGGATCGGATCTCACTGGCCGAGACTAAGTTACGTGGTTTACAGCAGGGAGAGCATTCTGTGGAGCAGGGCCGGTTTTAGACAAAATGTGGCCCTGGGCAAAATCAAAAGTGGGGCCCCAAATCTTGTAATAATGTACTAACAGCACAGTTACATTCTGTCGATTCCAGCGCTCCCTCACAGGTTTACACCCCGTAAAGCTCCTCACACAGTTCTTCACCCTCATGGCCCCAGAATATGCCACATTCCCCCTCCCCTCACAGCAATGAGTTCCCCTTACTCATGGCATCTGAAAGTGTTAAAAACCGGAAGCGCGGGATTCCTCTTCAGGTGCGTCTTCCCATAAAGGAGATCAGAGAAAGCAGCCTGTTCTAAAAATGAGTCGCAGCCTGTACTAGGCTTCCAGGCTCATTGTTAGTCTATCCCAGTTCAGGCCACTAGATGGCAGCACTGAACTGTGATAAAGTGATTTCTATACAGACTAATGGAGCAATTTACATCTGATGATTGTAAGTTGTGGTCCACTTGGGGGTCTTAACAAAAAGAAAAAAAAATGTAAAAACTGTTTTGAAAATATAAAAAAACATAAAAATTAAAATCACCCCCATTCCCCAAAATAAAGATAAACAAACAAAAAAATAGAATTATGGGCATCGCCACATGCAAAAGCACCCATACTATATTAAAAAAAAGTTAGCCCATATGTTAAATGGCGTAACAGAAAAAAAAAAAAAAGGCTGTTTCGAGTTTTATCTCCCAAGAAAATTTTATAAAAAGTGATAGTCATACACAACCCAAATTGTATTGTCAAAACGGCAGAACGGCAGAAAATGAGCCCTCATACATCTCCGTGGACATAACTATAAAAAAGTTAGGACAGAATATCGTTATGAAAAAAATAAAATAAATTTTTACGAAGTGAGTCCTGATGAGGCTTAGCTTGCTGGAGTGAGCGGGCCTATAGAGCTCCTGAGCGGGGGGGCCACCTTTCCCAACAAAAAGTTAAAAACGTTGGTGTGGGTTAATACGGTTGTTATTTGATCATATTTTTACATTTTGGGAACACACTGTACTTTAAGTTTAATTTAGCCTCTATTTTTAAAAAGTTTCTGTAGGAATTTGAACTCCCAACCTTCTACATTAAAGGCCAGAACCTTAACTACTAAGCATAATGACAATGATTGGGAATACCCCTTTCATGTTCATAACACTGACTACATATATGGACTTATGCATATATGGTGTCAGAGCTGGGAAATTCCTGACTCTGGAGCAAGGGGCCCGTTAGAGGATCAGGGCCCTGGGCAATTGCCCAGTTTGCTGGCCCTGCTCCAGAGATCTATTGCTCTGAATTTAGGAGATGGGCTTTGCATATGGAGGGGAATGATCCAGCTCTCCGTAGCCAATTCTGCCAGGACTCGTAGGACTTTCACGAAAATCCTGAGTCATTGCCATATGTATTGATAGACGCCTTTATGAGATCTAGGGTCCCTAACTCTCAGGACGAACTATCATATAACGTGGCGGCTTCCTCTGATACCATGGGTGGAGAAACTCCTGATTTTATGTCTGGCGACTAATCTATGCAGTTAGGGGGAGCTACCCCTGGGCCAGCTTGCAAGTGTTTTAGTCATAAGAAGGGAGTATGTTTTTTCTGTAGAAGAAGGGGACATTTTGACAATGTTTGTCCTTACGTTCAGCATCAAGGTGAAAACAAAAAAAAAAAGTCAGAGAACTTACTTTTGTCATTTACTAGTAGTACCCAATTTCTCCTGTCTGCCGAGGTGGCGCTAGAGTCCAAAACTGTTGGAATTGCGGTGTTTATTGATAGTGGGGTAGGGGTTAACCTAGTTGATGGTCAGTTCGTCTGTTTGCATGGGTTTGACAACAAGTGCATTAGAGAAAAATATTTCGGTGTTTGCAATTGACTCCGCACCACTTACTCAGAAATCTTTGTCACAGATGGTCCGTTTAAGAGTGGGTGATTTTTATCAGGAATCCATTTTGTGTTTTGTGTTGAAGGGTCTGCCTGCCCCGTTGGTGTTGGGCTTACCGTGGTTAAGCAAACATAATCCCACCTTTGACTGGTGACTATTGCATGGACAACTGTCTTAATACATCTCTTTCTGTCTCGACCACTAAAGCTGTTCCCTCTTTCATTTCAGATTTTTCTGATGTATTTTCTGAGAGTGGTTGCCAGGGCTTACCCCCACACCGGGAATATGATTGTCCCATCATTCTTATTCCTGGAGCAAAGTTGCCCAAATCTAGGTTATATAACCTTTCTGATACTGAAAGAGCGGCCATGCGAGAGTATATTGCCGAAAGTTTGGCTAAGGGACATATTAGACCTTCCAGGTCCCCAGTGGCGGTGGGGTTTTTCTTTGTAAAGAAGAAAGACAGAACTCTTAGGCCATGTCTGGACTTCCGCGAGCTCAATCGGATTACGGTCCGTGATCCGTACCCCCTTCCTTTGATTCCTGACTTGTTTAACCAGATTGTGAATGCCAAGGTGTTCTCCAAGTTGGACCTAAGGGGAGCATATAATCTGTATAAGGTAGATTCACGTGGATAGCTCACCACCTTTCTCAGTATGAAAAAGGTGCTCTAGTCTGGACTGATCACCCAATCAGTCAAGGTGCGTAGTAGGAATAAGTATATACAAGACTGGCACTCACTATCTGGGTCACATCAGCAAAATTTAATGAATCAGCACAGTAAGATCAAGCAGAAAAAATATACGATGTTAATCACACTTTAAGAAACCACAGTTCCGGATAATGTGGGGCGCATGCATTAAAAGTAATCACATACAAATTGCACTCTAAAACATATAAAAATATAAAAAATATGCAATCCACTGGCAGCAGATCACTGCCTGTAAAGTAGGGTCCTGCGTGTAAAATAGGGCCCTGTGGAGAGAATTCCTTCAGGCGCTGTGCTATGGAAATCTGTTATGGGCAATGGCGTGTGGTGGTCGATGCTGTAAGAGTATGCAGCTTACCGTCGTCGTCCTCGGCAATCCCGTATCTCAGCTGTCTAATCACCACCGTACGGCTGTAGCTGCTCCCTCGGCGTCCTCGCTCTCTGGTGCGTCTCACGTGACTCTTCCAGAGATATCGCAAGGTTTGGCCTCTTGATCCGATTCGTGGGTGAGATTTTACTCACGGATTGAAGAGATTTGGAGCGCTCCAATCTTTACGTTTGATCCGAGAAGTATCCAGGTTCTTGTCAGTGCAGGGGTATAACGCCAAACGCGTTTTGGGGACTTCACCCCCCTTCCTCAGTGGATTCACCCCTGCTAAAACGTCACATCCTTTTATATCGCCATGGGTCCTCTTCAAAATCTGGACTGGAGCATACATTTTACTTGTTGTGGTATCTATGCGTCTTCCATGTGGTTTTTGGCCAACATATGCGTTTTTTCTATATTGTCCTCATATTATTGCAACTAAAATAGGCAATGAAGGATAAATTGCTGCAGGGTTTTTTTCGATTAAAAAATGTATAAAAATATAGAAAAGTATATAATCTGGGGGCATATAACTGGTCAGGATCCAGGAAGGGGATGCATGGAAGATGGCTTTTAATACCCCAGAGGGTCATTTTGAGAGCTGGTCATGCCGCTTGGGGAGGTTTGTTGTTGTGTATCTGGATGACATACTAATTTATTCTCCAGATAGGGAGACGCATCAGGATCTCGTGAGACAGGTGTTACAGATCCTAAGTGAGAGTAGTTGTATGCTAAGATGGAGAAGTGTGTATTTGCAGTTCAGGAAGTGCAATTCCGGGGTTACCTACTCTCATCTTCAGGTTTTCGTATGGATCCAGAGAAGGTCCGTGCTGTATTGGACTGGGATCAACCTGAAATCTGAAAGCGCTTATGCAGTTTTTGGGGTTCACCAACTACTACCGTAAATTCATTTTGAACTACTCGTTAAACCTTTAATGGACATGACTAGGAAAGGTGCGGATGTCTCAGTCTGGTCTGATGAGGCATTAAAAGCCTTTTCTGCGGTGAAGGAGTGTTTTGCTTCTGCTCCTATGCTGGTGCAACCTGTGGAAGTTGACGCATCCGAGGTAGGGGTAGGAGCAGTCTTGTCGCAGGGTCCTTCACCTAGTAAATGGCACCCATTCTCAGCTACAGAAAGGAATTATGATGTGGGTAATAGAAAGTTGCTGGCCATTAAGTTGGCTTTTGAGCAATGGCGTCATTGGTGGAAAGGAGCAATTAATCCTATTACAGTAATTACTGATCACAAAAATCGGGCCTACCTGGAGTCGGCTAAATGACTGAACCCGAGGCAGGCCAGATGGTCGTTGTTTTTTTTTACCAGATTTAATTTCATCGTCACCTATCGCCCTGGAGTTAAGAACGTCAAGGCTGATGCTTTGTCGCGTAGCTTCCCTGGGGGGGTGATTCGGAAGATCCTGGTCCGATATTGGCAGAAGCTGTAGTTATATCCGCCCTATATCCCGACCTTGAGACAGAGGTGTTGGAGGCCCAGGGAGATGCACCGGATTCTTGTCCTCCGGGGAAGTTGTTTGTTCCTTCCGAATTACGTCACAAGTAGTTCAAGGAACATCACTGTACGGTTCTCACAGGACATCCTGGGAGCAGATCCACTGTCGATCTCATCCCTCATAGATTCTGGTGGCCGGGGTTGCGTAAGTTAGTTAAGGACTATGTGTCAGCTTGCAGTACTTGTGCACGTGCTAAGATGACACATACTCGGCCTTCCGGGTCTTTGCTTCTGCTGCCCATCACGTCCAGACTTTGGACGCATTTGTTCATGGATTTTATCACAGATTTAGCTAATTCTTCAAGAAAAAACGTGATTCTGGTGGTTGTTGATCGCTTTAGTAAGATGGCGCACTTTATAGCATTGCCAGGTCTACCTAATGCCAAGACTCTTGCACAAGTGTTTGTCGATAACATCGTTAAATTACACGGTATTCCTTCTGATGTGGTGTCCGGATAGAGGGACTCAGTTTGTTTCCCAATTCTGGAAGGCGTTCTGTACTCGCCTGGGGGTACAATTGTCCTTCTCTTCGGCTTTTTATCCTCAGTCGAATGGACAGACTGAACGCACTAACCAGAATCTGGAGACTTATTTGAGATGTTTCGTCTCTGAGAACCAGAAGGAGTGGTCTTCATTTTTGTCTTTAGCCGAGTTTGCCATAAATAACCGTAGACAGGAGTCCACTGATAAGTCAACATTTTTTGGGGCATATGGATTCCCGCAATTTCTGGTACGGAGACTTCTGGTATACCTGAAGAGGAACGATTTTCCTTTTCTTTGTCATCTATTTGGCGGAAAATTCTAAATAATCTAAAAAAAATGGGCAACAAGTATAAATGTATGGCTGACAAGAGACGTATGAGTGGTCCGGACCTGAGATTGGGTGATTCTGTGTGGCTGTCCACAAGAAACATTAAGATGAAAGTACCTTATTGGAAGTTGGGGTCATATAAGATCACTGCCATTATTAACCCGGTTGCCTTCGTCTTGAACTTCCTCAGGCTTTGAAGATTTATAATGTGGTCCATAAGTCGTTGAAGAGATGTGTCGAACCTGTTGAGCCGTCCTCCTTGCCTGCCGCTCCTGTCATGGTGGACGGCAATTTGAAATTTCAGATCGCCAGGATAGTTGACTCCTGAATTCTCCGTAGATCCCTCCGGTATCTCGTTCACTGGAAGGGTTACGGTCCAGAGGAGAGAATGTGGGTTCCAGCAGCCGACGTTAATGCTAGTTGTCTGGTGAAAGCCTTTTAACAGAGCTCATCTGGATAAAGTCTGTCCTGGGTGTCCGGAGGCCACCCATAGAAGGAGGGGTACTGTCACGGTCTCTCCCGTGACAGGGGTCAGAAGACCTTAGAGACTGGCTGAACATGATGTGATCTGACAGCCTCTTTGGTTTCACTTGTTTCTGTGTTGTTGTTGGTCATGACCACACCTCTTGTCTCAGGTGTAGCTTAAGAGGTCATTCCAACTCCCCTAATTAATCTGGTCCCACCCATCATGCTATGCGGTTGATAGCTCGTTTCTGGTTGTGGAAGTGCTGGTGTTTGGTTCTCCTCTGAGTTCCTGCTCGTCCTCGTACTTTGGAGTTAAGTGTCTTTTCCCTATTTCTTGTTTGTTGTATTCCACAATCTTTTAGTATTAGGCATGAAGGAGTCTCCTGTTCCTTAAGCTGGGAAGGAACAGGTCATCTTTTGTCCTGACACTATTTCCAGGGCACTTTAGGGTCAGATAGGGTTCTAGGTTCCAGCGTATGAACATTCCTACCATCGAGGTCTGTTCATACTGATAGTAGTCAGGGCTTGGTTTAGGAATTCACTAGATGGTGACCTTTCCCTAGTTTCCAGGTGTAGTACCTTTTTCCTTTCCTCTTGTGTTCGGTGTGGAGTTTACTACCTACACCTCGCAGTGACAGTCACTGTGCACATACATTACATTAATTATCCTGTACTGATCCCGAGTTACATCCTGTATTATACTCCAGAGCTGCACTCACTATTCTGCTGGTGCAGTCACTGTGTACATACATTACTTATCCTGTACTGGTCCTGAGTTACATCCTGTATTATACTCCAGAGCTGCACTCACTATTCTGCTGGTGCAGACACTGTGTACATATATTACTTATCCTGTACTGATCCCGAGTTACATCCTGCATTATACTCCAGAGCTGCACTCACTGTTCTGCTGGTGCAGTCACTGTGTACATACATTACTTATCCTGTACTGATCCTGAGTTACATCCTGTGTTATACTCCAGAGCTGCACTCACTATTCTGCTGGTGCAGTCACTGTGTACATACATTACATTAATTATCCTGTTCTGATCCCGAGTTACATCCTGTATTATACTCCAGAGCTGCACTCACTATTCTGCTGGTGCAGTCACTGTGTACATACATTACATTAATTATCCTGTTCTGATCCTGAGTTACATCCTGTATTATACTCCAGAGCTGCACTCACTATTCTACTGGTGCAGTCACTGTGCTCATACATTACATTAATTATCCTGTACTGATCCCGAGTTACATCCTGTATTATACTCCAGAGCTGCACTCACTATTCTGCTGGTGCAGTCACTGTGTACATACATTACATTACTTATCCTGTACTGATCCCGAGTTACATCCTGTATTATACTCCAGAGCTGCACTCACTGTTCTGCTGGTGCAGTCACTGTGTACATACATTACTTATCCTGTACGGCTCCTAAGTTACATCCTGTATTATACTCCAGAGCTGCACTCACTATTCTGCTGGTGGACCCTGTAGTTTTCTATCTTTAACAATGTCTCTGTCTTTGTCATGACAGTTATCACCATTGTCTTTGAGGTGGGACTTTCGTAGCCCCCTCGCAGTGATCTTATTGGGGGTGATACATTACATGAGCCTCTTATTCCTGCGCAGCTTCCAGACTCGTCACTATGAAGCGGCGGCAGGATAATACTTGGATCTATCTCGGCTTCTTTCCCGTAACTGAGAGAAGTTACAGAGAATAACTGCAGATTAAAATATATTTCCCTTCCAATTAAATTCAGTATAATAGACGACATCAAGGTCAGAAAGAAGCGCTAGATGTGGTCATAGCATGTGCTATATATCACAGCGTCCACGCTGAGCCCGGCACAAACGTCTCCGGATACTTTATATCACTAATAAATGTTACTTAACACTGCCCAGTACCACTTCTCCTGTATATATACACACTGCACAGTACCACTTCTCCTGTATATATACACACTGCACAGTACCACTTCTCCTGTATATATACACACTGCACAGTACCACTTCTCCTGCCCTGTGTATATACACACTGCACAGTACCACTTCTCCTGTATATATACACACTGCACAGTACCACTTCTCCTGTATATATACACACTGCACAGTACCACTTCTCCTGTATATATACACACTGCACAGTACCACTTCTCCTGTATATATATATACACTGCACAGTACCACTTCTCCTGTATATATACACACTGCACAGTACCACTTCTCCTGTATATATATATACACTGCACAGTACCACTTCTCCTGTCCTGTATACATGACACTGCACAGTACCACTTCTCCTGTCCTGTATATATATACACTGCACAGTACCACTTCTCCTGTCCTGTATACATGACACTGCACAGTACCACTTCTCCTGTCCTGTATATATATACACTGCACAGTACCACTTCTCCTGTATATATACACACTGCACAGTACCACTTCTCCTGTATATATATATACACTGCACAGTACCACTTCTCCTGTCCTGTATACATGACACTGCACAGTACCACTTCTCCTGTCCTGTATATATATACACTGCACAGTACCACTTCTCCTGTCCTGTATACATGACACTGCACAGTACCACTTCTCCTGTCCTGTATATATATACACTGCACAGTACCACTTCTCCTGCCCTGTATATATATACACTGCACAGTACCACTTCTCCTGCTCTGTATATATATACACTGCACAGTACCACTTCTCCTGTATATATATATACACTGCACAGTACCACTTCTCCTGTCCTGTATATATATACACTGCACAGTACCACTTCTCCTGTCCTGTATATATATACACTGCACAGTACTACTTCTCCTGTCCTGTATATATACACTGCACAGTACCACTTCTCCTGTCCTGTATATATATACACTGCACAGTACCACTTCTCCTGTCCTGTATATATATACACTGCACAGTACTACTTCTCCTGTCCTGTATATATACACTGCACAGTACCACTTCTCCTGTC
The DNA here is from genome assembly GCF_014858855.1 of Bufo gargarizans. Classification (NCBI taxonomy): domain Eukaryota; kingdom Metazoa; phylum Chordata; class Amphibia; order Anura; family Bufonidae; genus Bufo; species Bufo gargarizans. Next base: position 13,815,814 of record NC_058089.1, on the reverse strand, counting down.
CTGTATATATATACACTGCACAGTACCACTTCTCCTGCCCTGTATATACACACTGCACAGTACCACTTCTCCTGTCCTGTATATATATACACTGCACAGTACTACTTCTCCTGTCCTGTATATATACACACTGCACAGTACCACTTCTCCTGTCCTGTATATATACACACTGCACAGTACCACTTCTCCTGTCCTGTATATATAGACACTGCACAGTACCACTTCTCCTGCCCTGTATATATATACACACTGCACAGTACCACTTCTCCTGTCCTGTATATATATACACTGCACAGTACCACTTCTCCTGTCCTGTATATATATATATACACTGCACAGTACCACTTCTCCTGTCCTGTGTATATATACACTGCACAGTACCACTTCTCCTGTCCTGTATATATATATATACACTGCACAGTACCACTTCTCCTGTCCTGTATATATATACACTGCACAGTACCACTTCTCCTGTCCTGTATATATATATACACTGCACAGTACCACTTCTCCTGTCCTGTATATATACACACTGCACAGTACCACTCCTCCTGCCCTGTATATATAGACACTGCACAGTACCACTTCTCCTGTCCTGTATATATACACTGCACAGTACCACTTCTCCTGCCCTGTGTATATATACACTGCACAGTACCACTTCTCCTGTATATATACACACTGCACAGTACCACTTCTCCTGTCCTGTATATATACACACTGCACAGTACCACTTCTCCTGTATATATAGACACTGCACAGTACCACTTCTCCTGTATATATATACACTGCACAGTACCACTTCTCCTGTATATATATACACTGCACAGTACCACTTCTCCTGTATATACACACTGCACAGTACCATTTCTCCTGCCCTGTATATATATATATATACACTGCACAGTACCACTTCTCCTGCCCTGTATATATATATACACTGCACAGTACCACTTCTCCTGTATATATATACACTGCACAGTACCACTTCTCCTGTATATATATACACTGCACAGTACCACTTCTCCTGCCCTGTATATATATATATACACTGCACAGTACCACTTCTCCTGCCCTGTATATATATATACACTGCACAGTACCACTTCTCCTGCCCTGTATATATATACACTGCACAGTACCACTTCTCCTGCCCTGTATATATATATACACTGCACAGTACCACTTCTCCTGTATATATACACTGCACAGTACCACTTCTCCTGTATATATACACACTGCACAGTACCACTTCTCCTGTATATATATACACTGCACAGTACAACTTCTCCTGTCCTGTATATATACACTGCACAGTACCACTTCTCCTGTATATATATACACTGCACAGTACCACTTCTCCTGTATATATATACACTGCACAGTACCACTTCTCCTGTATATATACACACTGCACAGTACCACTTCTCCTTCCCTGTATATATATATACACTGCACAGTACCACTTCTCCTGCCCTGTATATATATATATACACTGCACAGTACCACTTCTCCTGTATATATATACACTGCACAGTACCACTTCTCCTATATATATACACTGCACAGTACCACTTCTCCTGCCCTGTATATATATATACACTGCACAGTACCACTTCTCCTGCCCTGTATATATATATACACTGCACAGTACCACTTCTCCTGCCCTGTATATATATACACTGCACAGTACCACTTCTCCTGTATATATACACACTGCACAGTACCACTTCTCCTGTATATATACACACTGCACAGTACCACTTCTCCTGTATATATATACACTGCACAGTACAACTTCTCCTGTCCTGTATATATATACACTGCACAGTACCACTTCTCCTGCCCTGTATATATACACACTGCACAGTACCACTTCTCCTGTATATATACACACTGCACAGTACCACTTCTCCTGTATATATATACACTGCACAGTACCACTTCTCCTGTATATATATACACTGCACAGTACCACTTCTCCTGTATATATACACACTGCACAGTACCACTTCTCCTGTATATATATACACTGCACAGTACCACTTCTCCTGTATATATATACACTGCACAGTACCACTTCTCCTGTATATATATACACTGCACAGTACCACTTCTCCTGTATATATATACACTGCACAGTACCACTTCTCCTGTATATATATACACTGCACAGTACCACTTCTCCTGTATATATATACACTGCACAGTACCACTTCTCCTGTATATATATACACTGGACAGTACCACTTCTCCTGTATATATATACACTGCACAGTACCACTTTTCTCTATTTTCCTTCCTTTTGCCTTTTTTAGATCTTTGTAGATATTTTTATTGATATTAAATCTTTAATATTATTTTCTTCCCCATTTATTGTAACTTTCCGTATCTGCGCTGCTCTTCTGTGACCGCCTATGGCCGTATCTGCGGTTCCGTTATTCCGGATACTTCTGTCCTGGTTATGTACGGTATATTTGTATACGTCGCTATCTCGGCACCATCTTTATGGTTCTGTATTTTGTATAACAATGTGGTTCCGCGGTTCCGCATGTCACGTTTGTGGCTGTTGCCTCCGGTTAATTCTCATTCCCGGACTGGAATAAGTTCATTCCAAGCTTTGCTTTTTTACTTCCCAGCAGCGTCCTGGTAAATATGGGGGATGTGCCAGTGAAGCGCGCGGCTCCGGCGCCGCGGCCTTCTATCTAGTCGCAGCGATGTTGACGCACGTTGATAGCTCATTTTCTCAATGTCAACACACAAAAAATGAATTCTTACATTTGATAAGCTGGATACAGAGCGCTGCGCTCATTCACTGCGAATCCGGCCGCTCAGCTCGCTTTTTTTTTTTTTCCACCACCCAAGAAGAGATTAATCATCAGGGGAAAAAAATGCCCCCCCCCCCCAACTTCACCCTGAAGCTGCAGGTCACAATTTTTATTTGTGTGGAATTGGCTTTCGGAAAGCTGCAGGTTGCCGGAGGCTCAGACCTGATATGAGGAGAATTTGTGCGCGGCGGTGGCGGTGCGGCGGGGATTGATTAGCGCACTTCATATCCTACACTCCATAAGCACACTCCAACTGCAATCTAACACACCGCTGAGCTGAGGAGACAAGAGAAATTGGTTTCCTCCTTAATATTTAACCTTCAAGCCGGCTCTGACCGCCGCTGATGTGTTGTTCGCCGCGCTCGTTACATCCGCTTTTTATATTTTCTTCTGTTTTATGAAAATCTTGTTTACTGCACAATACGAGACTCCGTAAGAATGCGCAATAAATGACGCCGTAATAATGGGATTTTCAGGGGTGTAGTCTGGAAAGGAAAGAGCAGTGTTTGTAAGACGTGAGGCAGAGAGGGGGCGCTGTCTGATTGCTGGCATAGTTGGGGGCGTGCTCCTAATAATAAAGGGTCTGTTTATGATACCGTCATACAGTGACCATGTACTGATACCAGTTCACAGGTACACTGCAGAGCATATCCATGATTATATACAGAGTTACCTCCAGTGACTTACAGGTGACATTTCCTCTAATTGCAGGTCACTGTCCTTTTCTTCTCCACCCAGCCCAGTCTGCCATGACTGCTTCTGCTGACAACTGCAGGGTTTTCTGTCCTTTGACCCTGTGCTTCTGCAGATATCCTCAGCAAGATAAATTCAGACCCCAGCTCTTCAGTGCTCCCCGGGCTGTACCCAGCTCTTCAGTGCACCCCGGGATGTACCCAGCTCTTCAGTGCACCCCGGGATGTACCCAGCTCTTCAGTGCACCCCGGGATGTACCCAGCTCTTCAGTGCACCCAGGGATGTACCCGGCGCTTCAGTGCACCCAGGGATGTACCCGGCGCTTCAGTGCACCCAGGGATGTACCCGGCTCTTCAGTGCACCCCGGGCTGTACCCAGCTCTTCAGTGCACCCCGGGATGTACCCAGCTCTTCAGTGCACCCCGGGATGTACCCAGCTCTTCAGTGCACCCAGGGATGTACCCAGCTCTTCAGTGCACCCCGGGCTGTACCCAGCGCTTCAGTGCTCCCCGGGATGTACCCAGCGCTTCAGTGCACCCCGGGATGTACCCAGCTCTTCAGTGCACCCCGGGATGTACCCAGCTCTTCAGTGCACCCCGGGATGTACCCGGCTCTTCAGTGCACCCAGGGATGTACCCGGCGCTTCAGTGCACCCAGGGATGTACCCAGCTCTTCAGTGCACCCCGGGATGTACCCAGCTCTTCAGTGCACCCCGGGATGTACCCAGCTCTTCAGTGCACCCCGGGATGTACCCAGCTCTTCAGTGCACCCCGGGATGTACCCAGCTCTTCAGTGCACCCCGGGCTGTACCCAGCTCTTCAGTGCACCCCGGGATGTACCCAGCTCTTCAGTGCACCCCGGGATGTACCCAGCGCTTCAGTGCACCCCGGGATGTACCCAGCTCTTCAGTGCCCCCCGGGCTGTACCCAGCTCTTCAGTGCACCCCGGGCTGTACCCAGCTCTTCAGTGCACCCCGGGATGTACCCAGCTCTTCAGTGCACCCCGGGATGTACCCAGCTCTTCAGTGCACCCCGGGATGTACCCAGCTCTTCAGTGCACCCAGGGATGTACCCAGCTGTTCAGTGCACCCCGGGATGTACCCAGCTCTTCAGTGCACCCCGGGATGTACCCAGCTCTTCAGTGCACCCCGGGATGTACCCAGCTCTTCAGTGCACCCAGGGATGTACCCAGCTCTTCAGTGCACCCAGGGATGTACCCAGCTCTTCAGTGCACCCCGGGATGTACCCAGCTGTTCAGTGCACCCCGGGATGTACCCAGCTCTTCAGTGCCCCCCGGGCTGTACCCAGCTCTTCAGTGCACCCCGGGATGTACCCAGCTGTTCAGTGCACCCCGGGATGTACCCAGCTCTTCAGTGCACCCCGGGATGTACCCAGCTCTTCAGTGCACCCCGGGATGTACCCAGCTCTTCAGTGCACCCAGGGATGTACCCAGCTCTTCAGTGCACCCCGGGATGTACCCAGCTCTTCAGTGCACCCCGGGATGTACCCAGCTCTTCAGTGCACCCCGGGATGTACCCAGCTCTTCAGTGCACCCAGGGATGTACCCAGCTCTTCAGTGCACCCCGGGATGTACCCAGCTCTTCAGTGCACCCCGGGATGTACCCAGCTCTTCAGTGCACCCCGGGATGTACCCAGCTCTTCAGTGCACCCTGGGATGTACCCAGCTCTTCAGTGCACCCCGGGATGTACCCAGCTCTTCAGTGCACCCCGGGATGTACCCAGCTCTTCCTGATAGACACTTTTATATGAGGGTCTCGTCTTATTGTCCCCTATTGGCCACTGCCCACCCTCCCTCTGCCCACCTGTCTGTGCCCCCCATTATGTACATGAAATGATGGGTGACCCAGCGCCTGCACGCCTCGCACTCTTCCCCGGCAGCTCCGGCTTCTCGCTGTGATTATCCGGAGTAATGTTGTTTGGAGGCAGCAGTCCATTGTAAATCACATTATAAGCAATATGTTTTCTTAGTGCAGCTGTGGAATTTATTTCCCAAATGTTTTATTTCTGGCTGAAATATGGCTCTGACTGGGATCCAATAAGGAGACAGCTGTGCGCGGCGGCGGCGGCGGCCCATCCCCACACTCATTTCCCTCCGTCTTCCCCTTCCAGCAAAGAACGCTCCATCCATTCAGTCTTTTGTTATGGAGAATTATTTGCTCATATTTTTTATTTCTGAAAATAGAAAATGAAGGAGAATTATTGTGCACATTAGGCCGGGGGCGGAGGAGTCGCGGGCGGTGGGGCGGTCGGCCACACTCCAGACATAATTAACGCCTATTTAACACGTGATAATAACGTGATACAAGGTGTCACCTCTTAAGACTTAAGAGACGCCGATGATCCGGGGAAACGTGAACATCGGGAGGATCATTCTCTGAAATAAAGGCAAGAAGGAAAATAAAAAGAATTCAAAAATGTAAAACAATGATATAAAGAAATAACCCCAAAAAAATTACAGAAAATTCTCTGCAGGAAATCCAGGTTCGATCACCATAGAACCCTGCAATGAGATGTCATCTGCTTGCTGTCAGAGAATGGTGACATTCTTAGTTCCATTATGTTATCCTGCTCACATGACTCCACGTATTCTTACCTGCGCTGATACAGACATTTGTGTGCAGAACAAGGGATCAACAGGGTTCTAACCTCTGGAGGTAAACTATTAATGTTCACAGAAAGCAGAGGTCTTGCAAATGGTGAGGAATGGAAAGAGAACATCTATTCTACAAGGCTTACTTTTCTAATACAGTCACCGGTTAGATGTAGTGGAGCCGGGAATGTTCTGCGTTTCTTCCTCTGTTGCTTTTTGCCTGTGTGGGCGGATTCTTCCTGGTGTGATGTCAGAGCTGTGCTGTGTGTTCTCAGCCAATCAGATGCTTCCCTTGCTGCTCCTCCCCTTTCACAGATAGAAAATAACTGCAGCTGCACCTCCCCAGTGATTATCAGTTTGGGGATCCTGAAGGTTTGCGAGGCGCTGCAGGCGGAGATGCTCCCCGTATAACATGATACATTATAAAGCTCCATGTATTCACTGGTATCGCTGTGTATCTTCTTGATGCTGTCTCGCCCTGGATGTCACTTTCAGGGATGTCTCTGTGGTTGGCGCTGGAGAGGATCTCTATATGGAGATGCTCCAGGATTTCCCATCCAATATTCGGGCTCTTGACCAGGGCGGCGGCGGCGACTTGTTGACCGTCTCCAGATGTTCTGTCGGGCCAGAGAACCACAGAGGCGTCAGATACACACGTTACCCGGGAAACCTGAGGGGAGGACTTGATACATTGTAACATCAAACACTTCAGATGTAACATGATGCTACATTGTTCTCATTGGCTGTATTTTTTATAGTGGGCATACCCCTGAGGAGGGGGCAAGGATCTGCGTGCCCTAAAGACCACCACTGCAGGTATGGGCTCTGTAGAGGGGCGCCAGCTCAGCACGGCTCAATCATACCTTCCCCTTGGAGTCGGAGCCCCCTTCAGCCACTGCAACATTGGCAAATAAGAAAGGGGAAAGGGGCCCAAATCTGGAGGTCAAACAGGCCTAGGGGTCCTCTTGTTCTGGGACATGGGGGAGGGCAGGGGCATAGCTATTAGGAAACTGCTTTGTGGCCCCAGTAAAGAAGGGGCCCAACCAGGAGGACTAAAAGACGTTATAGTCAGGGCCCCCTCAACAGTATGATATAATGACGTTATATACAGAGACTGTAGGAAACGGCCGGAGCCACCGCCGGGCCTCGTCGGACTAGCCACAGGAAGGACACAAAGAAATTGCTGGGGGGAAGTAGGGCTTGTTCAAAAATCTGCTGTGGGGCCCAGTCATTTCTAGTTATGCCACTGGGGGAAGGGTTAATGTGGCAGAAAAACGCAACAAGAGCCGCACTGGTAAAGGCGTTGGCAGGCTGCACATTGTAGTTTTTGCAGGTTTTCTGAAATCGTGGTTTGACCGTGGCTTTTGGCAATGCGGGAAGAGAACCCTAGGGTCAGGTTTGAAGAGCACTGCTCCGATCCTGGACGATGATGAGTCCGGCCCTTGTGTCCCTCCCCCGGCAAATCTACGAATGTCATTGATTACCCAGCAACAAATTCTAAGAAGAACATTAATGGCGAGGAGCAACTCTCATCATCCGTCCGGCAGATGATCGGGGCTTGTCGATTCTAATAGATTTAGGGGCAGCGGAGGGGGATGCGCAGAACTGGGGGGAGGGGGGGCTCATTCCATTAGGCCCATTAAAGACGACATCGAAATCAATGATAAAAGCACATGGAGTAATTAGCGCAAAAATGTGAAGGATTCCAGACTCTTCTCTGTAACAGAGACTGATCAGAAGAGAGGAGGGTTCTCTGCTCCCTGTTATCTCTGACACCTCTATTCCTTTCCTGACATGGGTGTCAGTTGTCAGGTAGCAGAAAAGCGCAGCCAGAAGGGATGCATGATGGGAGATGAGATATGAGAAGGGACCAGTCTGCTTCTGTTTCGGCCGCGCTCGGCTTCTCTTCTTGCAGCGGTAATGGCAGAATCGTAAAATACACTTTACTGCATAGAAACATTGGGGGTCATTTATTAAGACCAGCGTACATAAGATGGGCTGCCGCCCCCCCCCCCTTCTCGTCCATGCCCGCTTCTAAGACCTGGCATCGCAATCTGCAGATAATATACATCTAATATAGGAGTATTTCTAGATAGTAAATTGTCAGTGATCAGGTACTCAGTAATCAGGCTCAGTGATCATGTGCACAGTAATCAGGCTCAGTGATCAGGGGCTCAGTGATCATGTGCTCAGTAATCAGGCTCAGTGATCAGGTGCTCAGTAATCAGGCTCAGTGATCATGTGCCCAGTAATCAGGCTCAGTGATCATGTGCTCAGTAATCAGGCTCAGTGATCATGTGCTCAGTAATCACAGGCTCAGTGATCAGGTACTTAGTAATCAGTGGTTCAGTGATCAGGTGCTCAGTAATCACAGGCTCAGTGATCATGTGCTCAGTAATCACAGGCTCAGTGATCATGTGCTCAGTGATCAGGCGCTCAGTGATCAGGCGCTCAGTGATCATGTGATCAGTAATAAGTGGTTCAGTGATCAGGTGCTCAGTAATCACAGACTCATTGATCATGTGCTCAGTAATCAGGCTCAGTGAAAATGTGCTCAGTAATCACAGGCTCAGTGATCAGGTGCTCAGTAATCACAGGATCAGTGATCAGGTGCTCAGTAATCACAGGATCAGTGATCAGGTGCTCAGTAATCACAGGCTCAGTGATCAGGTCTTAGTAATCGGCCTCAGTGATCAGGTGCTCAGTGATCAGGTGCTCAGTAATCACAGGCTCAGTGATCAGGTGCTCAGTAATCACAGGATCAGTGATCAGGTGCTCAGTAATCACAGGATCAGTGATCAGGTCTTAGTAATCGGCCTCAGTAATCAGGGGCTAAGTGATCAGGTGCTCAGTAATCACAGGATCAGTAATCACAGACTCAGTGATTATGTGCTCTCTTCCATTAGAATAATGTTGTATCCTGAGTTGCTGGTGAGACAGGATTGCGGGCGTGCACCTAATATTAGGCACCGGATGGGCACTGACGCCCCTCGGAGGACCAGTCAGCAGACAGTGTCAGACCCCGGACTGTTCATTACTGGTAATTATAGACCTGTACATTATAGAAAAAATGTCTTGGAAGTACTGCTTCTACGGCTGAGGGTTTGTTGCAGTGTATCAGTGTAGACATTCACACTGTGAGCTGGACACATCAGCAATGTACGCTCTCTGCTGCCCAGGCTCTTGTCTGTTCTGATACACTGTAACAAACCCTCAGCAGTTTTGTGAGTAGGACTAGACCAGGAAGGGCTTTACTAGCAAGCAGAGATCTTGACAATGATAAAGGATTGACACAGAAGGCTGAACCTGCCCCATTAATATGAGCGGAAGCCAAATTACCAAACCCTCTGGATTACTGGACGGTTACAGGAAGCCAAGGAAAGGCTGATAATCTGGAATTTGCTGCGAGGCTTTGTCTGCACCGCGCTGACCGGTGGACGGGCGCAAATGCTGAAATATCACTGAATTCCCCCCCAGGCCTGAGTCTTATGTAATTACACAGGGAGCTGTCATGGGGGTCCGCAGAAAGCCCCTGGAAGCCCCGCGTCTATGGTCGGAGACAGGAGGCGTCAGTCGCTGCGCTCCCGTCTGGCAGTCTATAGGATAAGCCTCATTAACTTCTCATTTAGCCGCTTTGGCCCTTTTTTTTGTATTGTTGATACTGGAGGGGGGGGGAGGGGCGAGGGCAAAACACAAAAATAATCATCATAAAACCCTCTTCACACTTCCAAGTTTTAATTGATGTTTACATCCCACTAACTCATCCCAGGCCGCTCACCACCGGCGCATTTCAATTAACGAGGCAGCAAAGCCTTCAGGAGCAGGGGCTGTAATAAATACAAGGTAACGCGGCGCCTTGTGAGATTGCTTATTAACTCCCTGCGAGCTGGGGGGGATGGAGCACGAAACACATGGCAGCGCAGCGGCGAGACCTGCGGCAGCAAAGCCATTACACTGGGCGAGAGCGGAGAAACAAGGCTGCGCCACGTTCTGCTCCATTCTTCTCTCTTTTCAGTTTGTGACAGCGCTGGCGCCGCTGATCTCTTATTCTTTGTTTTATTATTATTTTTTCCAGGATTTGGCTTTCGGATATGAGGACGTCTGTCGGTGATCTGCAGGAATACCACCAGTCACAGCGCCGGTGCCGCGGCCTCCATTTTGGACTGTTATTTAAGTAAAAAGATGAGAATTTTGTGCTTGACTGAATATTGAGAGATGAGGCAACAGTGAGTAATCGCCGCGTCCCAGGGGAGCGCCGCAAATAGGCCTGCTCGCGAAACCTTGAAATGGTAGCCGTCTGCAGACTGTTAAGGTTTTAACATTTCATGAGATTCATTATAGTCAGGACTTAATACAAGTGTCTGCTGATTACAGACCTTCCATTAAAAGTCCTCGGGAGCAGCGGCGCCGGCAATGGGATTGAAATCTCTATTCAGCTCAGTCAATTCTCCTGCAGCACAATTTCATTATATCAGGCGGTGGAGGAAACGGGCCTCTAGGAAGCCGAGCAGCCGGCGTATAAATTATAGCGAGCGGGCACCTCCCCCTGGACCCCATGACTTTTTGATGCAGTGGGCAGACCGTTGTATGGAAAGTGCCGCTCGTCTCTGCTTTTTGTAGATCTGTGACTGGGGAGGGGGGTGATCTGGGCCACGGCAGATAACATATTAACATGGCGCCTGTGAACTGTATCCAATCAGTTCCCTTCCACTGGCGTGTGTATGAAACAATTAAAATCAAATTTCTCTGGCGCTCCCCTAATTTATTCTGTCATTAATATAATCAACAAACAAGTGTCGATGAGCCGCCGCCGCTGATGTGTTTATTCTGGGAGGTTTTCTCATTTCAGATTATTTTTGAAAGCGTTTAAAGTCGGTTAATTAAGTGCCAGGTGGCGGTTTATTTGTGATTGTTTTCACGTGAGTTCTGCGAAGAGGAGGAAGGGAAGCGCCGCCATCAGGGAAGACTAGTGCAAGAGACATTATCTGTTCCTGCAACTTCCCAGATCTTCCCCAAACTTCCCAACTGTTACGTCTTACAGCTTCCTGGTTCTTAACACTTCCTGTTCTCGAATCTTCCTCATTTAATTTCTTAAAACTTTCCAACTGTTATGTCTTAAAACCTCCTGGTTCTCAACACTTCCTGTTCTCGAATATTCCTCATTTCATTTCTTAAAACTTCCCAACTGTTACGTCTTACAGCTTCCTGGTTCTCAACACTTTCTGTTCTCGAATCTTCCTAATTTCATTTCCTAAAACTTCCCAACTGTTACGTCTTACAACTTCCTGGTTCTTAACACTTCCTGTTCTCGAATCTTCCTCATTTAATTTCTTAAAACTTTCCAACTGTTATGTCTTAAAACCTCCTGGTTCTCAACACTTCCTGTTCTCGAATTTTCCTCATTTCATTTCCTAAAACTTCCCAACTGTTGCGTCTTACAGCTTCCTGGTTCTCAACACTTCCTGTTCTCGAATCTTCCTCATTTCATTTCCTAAAACTTCCCAACTGTTACGTCTTACAGCTTCTTGGTTCTCAACACTTCCTGTTCTCGAATCTTCCTAATTTCATTTCCTAAAATTTCCCAACTGTTACATCTTACAGCTTCCTGGTTCTCAACACTTCCTGTTCTCAAATCTTCCTCATTTCATTTCATAAAACTTTCCAACTCCTTCCTTCTCAAGTTTGTGATTACTTTTTATAATTTCCATGTATAAGGATCATAGAACAGACACTTCCCCTGAGGAAGGAAAGAGACAACGTCTCCTCCCATGTTCATCTTACAACTTTCTGGCTCTTCACACTTTTTGTATCCAGTTCTTCCTAATCTTATGTCCTGAAACTTCCCTAATCTTCCTTTCTCATGGCTAATAACTTTATGGTTCCTTCTATTAGTCCTGTTTTAATCTTTAAGGGCTGTATTACACCAACAGATTATCTGACAGATTTTCTGACCATTCATTGGTCAGATGGCCAATCACACACAGATCTTTTGTTATACACACCAACTATTGGTCTGATTGGACAGATATTGGTCAAATAATCTGTTGTTGCAATACAGCCCTAAATACACCAGAATTTTCCTTTCCTTCTCATTCCCTAACACTTCCTATTCTTAAAACCTCCTGAGCTTTCCTAATCTCATTTCCTGAAAATTTCCAACTTCTTCTTTCTCATGATTAAGATTGTAATTTTATTTGTCTTTTTTCCTGTAATTTGTTGTATTGTATAACCGACACTTTACCTGAGGAAGGAAGTGACTAGTTCATACTCATGTGTCTATTTCCCCAAGCTTCCCAACTGTTATGTCTTACAATGTCCTGGTTGCCAACACTTCCTGTTCCAGAATCTTTCTAATGTCATTTCATGGAACATTACAACTCCTTCCTTCTCAAGTTTGTGATTTCTTACTTTTAATTTTCCTGGGTAAGGGTCATATAACTGAAACTTTCCCCTAACGAAGGAAGTAGAAATATTTTTTTCCCATGTTAATGTTACAACATCCTGGCTCTGATTACTTCCTGTTCCCAATTATTTTTCTGATATCATTTCCTAAGTTTTCCTGATATTTCCAAACACTTCCTATTCTTAAAACCTGCAAAGTGTTCCTAATGTCAGGTCCCAAAACCTTCCAACTCCTTCCTTCTCATGGTTAATTACTATTATTTGTCTTTTTACTGTAATTTATCTTGATCAAATAGCTGACAAGTTCCCTGAGGAAGGAAGTGACTTGATCTTCTTCATGCCAAGTCTTACAACTCAGTATTTTTATGACTATAAAGTTTGGATTTCTCCAAACTTTCTAACTGTTATGTCTTACAACTTCCTGGTTCTCAACACTTCCTATTATTTAAAGTCTTCGTAATCTAATTTCCTTCTCCGTCTAAACTCCTTCTTTCTCAAGACCAAATGAGTTACTTTTTTTTGGAATCTCCCTGTCATGGAACCATGAACCAGACGTACAACAGAGATGAGTGGAAATAAGAAGGCTTTATTGGAAATCAAGCCGTAGCAAAAGTCCAAACGGATGGCTAAACCGAAGCAGGGTCTTGCGTAGACAGAGGTCAGGAACCAGGAGGGTGGTCAGACGAAGCCAGGATCAGGAACCAACGGGGTAGTCAGACGAAGCCAGGATCAGGAACCAACGGGGTAGTCAGACGAAGCCAGGATCAGGAACCAACGGGGTAGTCAGACGAGGCCAGGATCAGGAACCAGAAGCAGCAGCAGTCTTAGGAGCATGTGAACACAGGAGGACCAAGCAAGGAACTGAAGCCACAGACCTTCTATATATATGAGCTAGGCATCCAGCTCCTCCCAGTGGGAAGGAGAAGCCGCAGGGTGGGAGGCTACAAGAAACCCAGAAACCAAGATGGCCGCCAGCACATGTCAAACGAAGGTAAGACCATGACAGTACCTCCCCCTCAAGGGCCCCTCCTCCGCGGAGTAAGGAACGGTTTCTGAGGGAAGCGTGCGTGGAAGGCTCGGAGCAAAGCAGGAGCATGGACATCTGCAGAGGGAACCCAGGAACGCTCCTCTGGACCATAACCACGCCAATGGACCAAAAACTGCAACCGACCGCGGACCAGGCGTGAGTCCAGGATATTGCTCACCTCATATTCCTCATGATTGCCCACTCGGACCGGACGGGGCCGAGGAACCGAGGAAGTGAAACGATTACACACCAACGGCTTCAACAGGGAGACATGAAACACGTTGGAGATCCGCATGCCAGGAGGAAGCGCAAGGGCATAGGCTACCAGGTTTACCCTGCGAAGCACTCGGAAGGGACCAACAAAGCGAGGCGCCAGCTTGGGAGTGGGCACTCGAAGGTTGAGGTTGCGGGTGGACAACCATACACGGTCTCCGACCTGGTAGGAAGGAGCGGGCGCTCGTCTGCGATCAGCCTGGAGTCTCTGGCGCTGCGCAGAGACCTCAAGGGACCTCTGGATCTGTACCCAAGAAGCACGTAGGACGGAAAGGTGATCCTCCACAGCCGGAGTATCTTGGGGAGAGAATACCTCCGGTAACACGGCAGGTTGGAACCCATAATTGGCCATGAAGGGAGACGTCCCAGAGGAAGAGTTCACCGCCGTGTTCCTGGCAAACTCAGCCCAAGGCAGGAGGTCAACCCAATTGTCTTGGTGATCGGAGACATAGCAACGAAGGAATTGCTCCAAGGCCTGATTAGATCGTTCTGCGGCCCCATTGGACTGAGGGTGGTAGGCCGAGGAGAAAGAGAGATGAATCCCCAACTGGGAGCAAAAGGCGCGCCAGAACCTGGACACAAACTGACTCCCCCGATCCGACACAATCTCCTTGGGCAAACCGTGCAACCGGAAGACCTCCCTGGTGAAAATCGTGGCCAACTCTTGTGCAGAGGGTAACTTCTTGAGAGGAACACAGTGGCACATTTTGGAAAACCGGTCCACAATCATGAGAATGACCGTATGGCCTCGGGATGCAGGGAGGTCCACAATGAAATCTATCCCCAGGTGTGACCATGGGCGCTCCCCGGTGGCTATGGGTTGCAAAAGGCCCAACGGAAGGTGCCGAGGGGACTTACTCTGGGCACAAACGGAGCATGCCGCTACATATGCGGCGATGTCGGAACGTAGAGAAGGCCACCAGAACAGACGTGAAACAGCCCAGGACAGCTGGTTCTTTCCAGGATGCCCCGCGGCCTTGGAGTTATGGTAGGTTCGCAACAACCGAGTGCGCAACTCCTCAGGCACAAAACACCTGCCATTGGGTCTCCCAGAGGGAGCACCAGATTGAGCCGCCAAAATCTGCTCCCCCAGGGGAGAGGTCAGGCTGGTGCGAATGGCGGCCAGGATCTGATTCGGAGGTATGACCGAAGTCGGAATCGACTCCTCCCCGGACAGCTCGGAGTACTGCCGTGATAAGGCATCCGCTCTGATGTTCTTGGAACCGGGTAGGTAGGAGACCACGTAATTAAAACGTGACAAGAACAGAGCCCATCTGGCCTGACGTGGTGTCAATCTCTTGGCCTCAGAAAGGTAGGTCAGATTCTTGTGGTCCGTCAGGATGAGAACCGGAACCACCGAGCCCTCGAGCAAGTGCCTCCATTCTTTAAGGGCCTGCACGATGGCCAATAACTCCCTGTCACCAATCTGATAGTTGCACTCCGCGGAAGACAGTTTCCGGGAGTAAAACCCACAGGGAAGCAGAGGACCCTCTGGTGTTCTACGCTGAGACAGAAGGGCGCCTACTCCCGTCTCAGACGCGTCCACCTCGAGGACAAAAGGCAACCCAGGGTTGGGATGCGACAGAATCGGAGCCGACACAAAGGCGGACTTTAGAGCCTCAAAAGCTCGGATGGCCTCGAGCGGCCAGCCCTGGAAATTACTGCCCTTCCTGGTCAGATCCGTGAGAGGCTTGGCTAGCATGGAAAAGTCCCTGATGAACTTCCGATAATAATTGGCGAAGCCCAAAAAGCGCTGCAGGGCACGGAGACCACTGGGCTGGGGCCACTGTAAGACAGCCGAAACCTTCTCAGGATCCATGGAGAACCCCTCAGCGGAAATGATGTAACCTAAGAAGGTTACCTGGGATCGGTGAAATTCGCATTTCTCAAGCTTACCGAACAGCCTGTTCTCTCGTAACCGTTGCAACACTCGTCTGACATCCATAATGTGGGCCTCCATGGATTCAGAATATACCAAGATGTCATCCAAATAGACCACCACACACTGCTGCAACAGGTCACGGAAAACATCGTTGATGAATTCCTGGAAGACTGCGGGCGCATTGCACAACCCAAAGGGCATAACCAAGGATTCATAATGACCGGTCCTGGTGTTAAACGCGGTCTTCCACTCATCGCCCGCCTTGATCCTTACCAGGTTATATGCCGCCCTCAGGTCGAGTTTGGTAAAGACCGTGGCCCCTTTGAGGCGATCGAACAGCTCGGAAATCAAGGGTATCGGGTAAGCGTTCTTGATCGTGATGCGATTGAGACCCCTGTAATCGATGCAAGGCCTCAACTCACCGCCCTTCTTTTTCACAAAGAAAAATCCAGCCCCTGCCGGGGACGAGGATTTGCGAATGTGTCCGCGTGAAAGCGCCTCCCTCACGTACTCCTCCATGGCCTCATTCTCCGCTACCGACAGTGGATAGACTTTGCCACGAGGAGGAACGGCACCGGATTGTAACTCTATGGCACAATCGTATGGGCGGTGCGGAGGTAGGGCAACCGCGCGCACCTTATCGAATACATCCCGGTACTCTTCGTATTCAGGAGGCAACAGAGAGTCCGAGGAAGTACACAGCAACTTGACAGGCCCATGGATGCAACTAACCCCACACTGCGGTGACCACGAGAGGATCTCGACCGATCTCCAATCGAAAGTCGGATTATGCTTCTGGAGCCAGGGGTACCCCAAGACCACCGAGTAGTGTGGAGACGAAATAACCTGGAGACAGACCGACTCTCTGTGAACGGCACCAATGGCTATCCCCACTGGAAGGGTCTCATGAGTCACGTGTGGCAGGCAGAAGGGGTCTGCCGTCTATCGCCTCAAGAGCCAGTGGGGAACCTCGAGGCTGCAGAGGAATGGAATTGGCGGCAACGAACACTCTATCAATGAACAAACCACCAGCACCAGAGTCCACCAACGCCTGGGTCGTCACCGAGCCCCCGACCCAGGAGAGGACAACCGTGTTCAGTGGTTTGTCAACACGGGAAACCGGGGACGAGGAGACTCCACCCAAGATCTGCCCCCGACAGGACCTCAGGTGCGAGCGTTCTCCCGGACGGTTCGGACATGCCAACCGAAAATGCCCACCGAGACCACAGTACATGCATCGGCCCTCGCGTCTCCGGAGTGCCCTCTCCCCCTCGGACAGGCGAGCAAACCCCCGCTGCATGGGTTCACCCCCAGACAAGTCATCCCCAGGAGGCGTGGGAGGAGAGGGAGGCACGGGTGGGACAGCAAACGTAGGCGCCAATCTTTTAGGAGACCTCCGCAGGCTCTCCTTAAAGGAAGGTCTCTCCCTGAGTCTGGTGTCAATCAAAATCAGGAAAGAAATAAGAGACTCGAGCTCCACTGGTAGGTCCTTAGCTGCAACCTCATCCTTCAAGGCATCCGAGAGACCATGAGAGAAAGCAGCGACCAGAGCCTCATTATTCCAGCCCACCTCTGCTGCCAGGGTACGAAACTCAATGGCGTATTCAGCTACGGATCGTGAACCCTGTCTGATGGACATAAAGAGCTTCGCAGCAGAGGCAGCACGAGCCGGCACATCGAATACCTTCCGAAGAGAAGCAACAAAACCGGAAAACTCGGCAACCACCGGATTGTTGTTCTCCCATAAAGGACTGGCCCAGGCCAAGGCCTTGTCCGAGAGCAGCGAGATCAAGAAGCCCACCTTTGATCTCTCAGTAGGAAAGGCATGTGGCAGCAACTCGAAATAAATGCCCACCTGGTTAAGGAAACCTCGGCACTGAGTTGGCTCTCCCCCAAAGCGCTGTGGAAGGGGGGCAGAACCGGTCATACCCCGAGACACCGCAGGCGCAGCAACAGGTGTCGGGGTAGACTCTGGCGCAACAACCGGGGCGGCAGTAGGAGCGGGCCCAGGAGCGACAACCGACCCATCGGCAACGGAAGCGAAATGAGCCGTGCGTTCAAGCAGGGTTTGCAACGCCACAGCGAACCGACCCAACAGGTGATCCTGCTGATCAAGTCTGGCAACCAGCGTAGGTAGCGAGGATGGCCCTGTACCGTCAGAATTCATGGCTTGGTCCTAATGTCATGGAACCATGAACCAGACGTACAACAGAGATGAGTGGAAATAAGAAGGCTTTATTGGAAATCAAGCCGTAGCAAAAGTCCAAACGGATGGCTAAACCGAAGCAGGGTCTTGCGTAGACAGAGGTCAGGAACCAGGAGGGTGGTCAGACGAAGCCAGGATCAGGAACCAACGGGGTAGTCAGACGAAGCCAGGATCAGGAACCAACGGGGTAGTCAGACGAAGCCAGGATCAGGAACCAACGGGGTAGTCAGACGAGGCCAGGATCAGGAACCAGAAGCAGCAGCAGTCTTAGGAGCATGTGAACACAGGAGGACCAAGCAAGGAACTGAAGCCACAGACCTTCTATATATATGAGCTAGGCATCCAGCTCCTCCCAGTGGGAAGGAGAAGCCGCATGGTGGGAGGCTACAAGAAACCCAGAAACCAAGATGGCCGCCAGCACATGTCAAACGAAGGTAAGACCATGACACTCCCTTGGTCAACTTCATATAACGGACACTTCTTCCTGAGGAAGGAAATAGATAGCTACTTCCTGGTTCTTCTCAGTTCCAATTTTTCCTGAAACTTTCCAAATTTTCCTTTTCTCATACTCAATAACTTCCTGGTTCCTTCGCTTAGTTCTTGAAACACTTACTTTTCCTAATTTGTTAAAACCGCCTTTCCTAAAACATCCTGTTCGTCCCACCTCCTCAGTCCTCGTAATCCTGTTTCCTGACATTTCCCACATTTTTCCTTTTTCATCACCAAATTTGTGACGATTATTTATAGAGATGAACAAATCAATTCTAAAATTTGGGAATTAGAGCTAAATTTTCATGATGTGTCGCAAAAATACTGTAGCAGCGTGATATCCAGAGACAATACTTTTACTTACAGAGGTGTTACGGGAGGGATCCCTTTATTGGTAACCAGAAAAATCTGCCCTACAAGCCTTCCGAGCACAGGTTCCTTCTTCAGGCAGGATTACAAATGAATGACTGAGAAACACAACATTTAGAGAATGATCCATCAAGCTGTGTGGTCTCACCTACTGTACTGGAGCTTATAACGGACAATCCTGAAATGGGGTCCTTTCACATGTTACCGAAAATACATAAAGAAGGGAATCTGAGGAGACCAATCATTCCAGTCATTGGCTCAAAGACTGAATCTGACACCTGGTTTTATGAGCCACCACATGGGCACATCTCACACAACAGACACTTTCCCCTGAGGAAGGAAGTAGCTAGCTTCTTCTCCCACATTTTAATATTTCATGCAGCTGGCAGCCTGGGGACCATATCACAGGAAGTAATAGTCTACATTTATTAAAACGTGGTCGTAACAATTTCTATTTCTAACCCTTACATAGAACACGGATGGGAACTCTTACGTAGAACATCAATTTGAACCCTACGAATGGGATCCCTTACACCGAACATTAATGTGAACCCCAAATGTGGCTGTGCTACTGTGGCGAAACCAACCTCGCCACTGGGTTTTGGGTGGACTGCCAGACTAACTCAGGTACTGACCGACGTGAGGTCAGGTATCTGGTTAGTCTTCCCTGGGAGGGG
Source organism: Bufo gargarizans (assembly GCF_014858855.1). NCBI lineage: Eukaryota > Metazoa > Chordata > Amphibia > Anura > Bufonidae > Bufo > Bufo gargarizans. The sequence goes on along the minus strand of NC_058089.1, from coordinate 13,796,359 downwards.
GAGATTTGTGGCAAAACCAACCTCGCCACTGGGTTTTGGAGGGGCCTGTTTGCCAGCCTCTTGCCCCGGGATTATGGCCCATACTAACTTTGAAGGTGAAGACAGACTGGCCGCACAGCCTAAATTTGTGGAACTGTTTTGGGCAGGAAAGCCATGCTTGCGGCTGGCCAAATGTGACTTCCATGGAATTCGGGAACCCCTGCTCGGATCTGGGTGATTTTTGGATATGTTGTTCACCCAGATCAGAGCTATCCATGGATGTATACATTATGGGGATATGTGGGGTTTTGAGGTGTTTTCTGTGTTTTGGGAAAAATGTGTGGTTTCTGTCTATGAGTGATTAAGTTAGCCCATTACGTTTGGTAAATGTATTTTGTTGATTGCGTCTCAGACAATGCCAGTGTGTTAGTTAATTGCGTCACAGACAATGCCAGTGTGTTAGTTAATTGCGTCTCAGACAATGCCAGTGTGTTAGTTAATTTCATGATTTTACTATTTCATGACGTAAAGTCATGATTTTATAAAGGACACGGAGGCGAGTATTGCTGTCTCTCTCTTTACTGTGTTTCCATAGCAGCAAAGAAAAACACTTTAAACATGCAGAAACTATGGCAACAAGCCCCACCCTGTCACTCCCAGTGTCCATATAACCCCTGGTCACACTGGAGCAGTCCTCTTTCTTTGATGGTCCACCCACTGCAAACTGATGGACACCTGACGAACAGACTTCAGGTCTTCCGAACTAGAAACTGACAACTGGAACGGAGGCTCGGATCCGACATGCCCACGAAACTGTGCACATTCCGGACATCCCGCCAGGAACCTTGAGCAACGAAACCGCGAACATTCCGGACATCTCGGCTTGAACATCAACCTAGGAAAGAACAAAGCAAATACATACGGTAGTATACAATTCAGACCCAGGAAGACACATATCAACCGATTCATAAAAATGAACTAAATCAAAACATCCAAATGACAGATAAAACAAACGATATTCCAGGGAGGGGAAAAAATGGGCGGGCAATACTCGCCTCCGTGTCCTTTATAAAATCATGACTTTACGTCATGAAATAGTAAAATCATGAAATTTTATCCCAGGACACGGAGGCTCATATTGCAAGTTTAAAGCTGGGCCACCACAGACGAGAAAGCATGAGATGGTGGCCTGAAGTAAAATTCACGAAAGGTAGAAGCCCTAGACCAATCTGCTAACCTCATAACATCCTCTAAATGGGCACCAGAGACCGTCATAGAGGTGGCAGAGGCACTACGAACCGAATGAGCCGTAAATATGGAGGTATCAATACCCGCCAGAGATAGAACCCATTTGACCCACCGAGAAAGGGTAACACTGGTCACCGGGTGAAAAGGTCTACGGAAGGAGATAAAGAGATGAGGGAACTCAGGAACACGCAACCGACAGGTACGACGTTCGTATTCCTGCAGACAAGTGCCAGGACAAAGTTGCGGAGACTCCGGAAAATACGGATAGGAAACCGAGCGAATGTTTGTCTTAGTACGCCGGGAGATGTTGAACGTCACACCCACCGGCGAGAAAGAGCGGGCGTCATGGTCCAACGCCCGGACGTCAGAAACCCTCTTGCAGGAGATCAAGCACAAGAGGGTGACCAGCTTAGCCGAGAGTTGCCTTAACGACAAGACGTCATTAGAGGGCCAATCCTGTAGGAAGGACAAAACAATGGAAACATCCCAAGTAGCGGAAAACCGCGGCCTCGGAGGACGAGAAAGGCGAGAACCGCGCAACAATCTACAGACCAGGGGATGTTGGCCCGCCGGGCGACCGTCAAACCCCGAGTGCCTAGACGAGATGGCAGACCTATACAGATTAATAGTCCGATATGCCTTGCCCTCATCAAACAAGGCAGACAAGAAAGATAAGATAGCCGTTACAGGAGCCTCAGTGGGATCCAGATTCCCTGAGAGGCACCAACGAGCCCAGGAATCCCAAGCCGAGCGATAAGCTCGTCTGGTTCCGGGTGCCCAAGCGCTTGCCAGCAAGAAGCGAGCTGTCTCCGAAACCCCTGAGATCTCCCAGGGACCCCCGACACTCTGCACGCGAGGAGGCGTAGAGTGCCGTCGATGAGCAGAGGGTGAAACCGACCCGCCGGATCCTGGAGCAGGTGGGGAAGAAAGGGGAGCAAAACTGGCTCGGCGATGAGAAGATCCAGAAGGTGGGGAAACCACGACTGGGACCTCCAAAGGGGCAAAACGAGAACCAGCTCCGCCGACTGGCGGCGGATCTGGAGAAGAACCCTCGGGATTAGAGCAAATGGAGGGAACGCGTAAAGGACCGGAGTCGACCACTCCTGGAGGAAAGCGTCCACCGCTTCCGCTTCCGGATCCGGACGCCAGCTGAAGAATCTGGGCAGCTGAGCGTTGAGGCGCGATGCAAATAGGTCGATGGAGAACGGACCCCATATAGATGACACGGCATCGAAAACCCCGGAATCCAATTTCCAGTCGCTGGCATCCGAAAGATACCGTGAACTCCAATCTGCTCTCACATTGTGGAGACCCGGAAGATATTCCGCGACAACCATGATCCCCCTGGAGAAACATTGGTCCCAAAAATCCATGGCCAAATGAGTGAGCACAGACGAGCGCGTTCCACCCATAAAGTTGATGTACCGGACCGCCGACACGTTGTCCATGCGGAGTCGGACACAAACCTTGACCGTGTTGTTGACAAAGCTGCGGATCGCCAGAGATCCCGCCAGCAGTTCCAAGGAATTGATGTGGAGCCGGGATTCGCTCCGGGACCAAGGACCTCCGGTGGAGACGCCGTTGCAATGAGCGCCCCACCCGTGGAGGCTGGCGTCCGACTCGATGACCAGGTCCGGCTGAGGCCCAAAAATGGCTCTGCCGTTCCACATTGAGAGGTTGTGGATCCACCAGTTCAACTCGTGCCTGGTCTCCGTATCCAGCACGATGGTATCGGCATAAGATGCACCCTCCCGAAGGTGAGCAATCTTGAGGCGCTGAAGCGCCCTGTAATGGAGGGGCGCCGGAAAGATTGCCTGGATGGAAGAAGCCAGCAGCCCGATTATCCGGGCCAGATGTCTCAGGGATAAATGAGGTAACGCCAGAGCGTGCCTCAATTCCTTCCGAATACTCAGAACCTTCGACTGCGGTAGACTGAGGGATTGTGCTACCGAGTCGATCTGGAAGCCCAGAAACTCCATCGTGGTGGACGGTATCAAACAAGATTTCTCCTGATTGATGACGAACCCCAAACCGGAGATGAGGGAGGTGGCCAACTGAAGGTGCGAGAGAAGAGAGGCCGGACTGGACGCCATGAACAAAATGTCGTCCAGGTATACTATCAGACGCACCCCCCGACTGCGCAACCAGGCTACCACGGGACGTAATAGCTTGGTGAAGCACCAGGGGGCGGAGGAGAGGCCAAAGGGAAGGCACGTAAAGCGCCACACCTGATCTCTCCAGGGAAAGCGTAACAAGTCCCTCGACTCCGGTGCCACCGGCACCGTGAGGTAGGCGTCTTTCAAATCTACCTTCGCCATCCAATCTCCTGGAAGGAGCATGTCCCTCAAAAGATGAATCCCTTCCATCTTGAAATGGCGGTACCTGACGAAACTGTTCAGTGCCTTCAGATTGATGACGGGGCGCAGCTGACCCCCTTTTTTCTGCACCAGAAAGATGCTGCTCAAGACCCCCAAAGAGTCCGCGGGAGCCAACTCTATCGCCCCCTTGTCCCAAAGAGCCGAGAGCTCCGACTCTATGAGGACGCGAGCGGACCCGGACGGCATGCGGGCGCAAGGGGGGGCAAGACCCACGGGGTGTGACACTAACTCGATCACAAAACCCCTGACCGTAGAAAGAATCCACGGGTCGGAAGAAACTTTTCTCCACGCATGGGAAAAGAACCGGAGTCTTCCCCCCACCGGACAATTGGGAATAGGAGGAACATTGAATAGCTGACTCACCGTATGGTTTCCTGGAGCCCGGGTGTCCACGGAATCCTCTGCCGCGGTTATAGCCGCCCCGGGTAGGAAAAAAGGAAGGCTGATGTTGCTGGTCCTGCAACGAGGATCTGTGGCCAAAGGAGCCTCTGCCCGAACCACGGGCATAGGAGGAGGAACGGCCGGGCAGACGGCCCCTGAAACTGCCGACCCTGGCTGAAAAACGGTTTGGGAAAACCTTACGCATGGACGCTTGCGCCTTATCCAGGGCAGTAAAAGCCCCAACGTATTTCCCAAGCTCCTTAATAAAAGGCTCTCCAAAGAGGAGCCCCTGGGCATCCTTGCCCGCCTCAGAAATGGCCAAATTAGCCAGCTTCGGCTCAATTTTCATAAGAAGCGCTTTGCGCCGTTCTATAGCTAGCGAGGTGTTGGCGTTGCCCGTAAGGCAAACCGCCCTCTGAGCCCATCCAGTTAATTCCTCAGGGTCGACCTGGTTACCAGCCGCCCTGGCCGCCTCGGCCATATCCAGAATTTTGGCCAGTGGCCCCATAATGTCCAAAACTTTATCCTGGCATGCCCTAAGGGCGGAATCCAGGCCTTTGCGGGGATTAAACCCTGTCTTAGTCAAAAACTGGACCATCTTCGGGTCCACCACCGGCGTCTCACAAACTTTATGCGGGATCAGGGGTCTAGGGCATTCAGCCCGCAGTTTTGTACGTGCCTCCTTTGTGAGAGGCTTACGGGCCATTGACTCAATGTATTGAGTTACATGCGTGGCGGGAAGCCACTCAGAAGACCGCGGGTGGTGTAAAGCATTGGGATCAAACATAGGATCCCCCAACGGATCCACCAGAGGATCCGCGGACCCAGGCGGGGCATCCGGGAACGCAGTAGCAGGGGGCGGCGGCAAAACTACATCAACAGGGTCAACCGCGACCCCAGTCAAATCCTCCTCTGAGCCATCCAGGGAGTAGCGCTGTGCCTCCTCATCAGACTCTCTATCAGAGTCAGAAACATGTTCGGGCTGTGACCGCACCGACTTCCAACCTCGCGCACGTTCTGCCTGGCGCGGACAGGCTCTTTTACGCGGTCTTAGCGCGTTGTCAACGGATGGGACAGTGCCATCATTCACAGTTGTTCTGGAGGCATGAGGGGGCTGAGAAGCTAGGGCTTGTGTCACAGATTGTGAAATTGCTGTGGACATGGAGCCCATGGCAGACATGATAGCGCTTGATATAGAGCGCTGAATGGCTAAGGTCTGAATATCCACCATAGGAGGGTCCCTGGTAGGGTCACTAGAGCTCCTGGATGGGGGAGACATGTGGTCCCTGGACTCCATATTCTGAGGGGGGCCGACATTAGGGGACCGGGATCGGGAATGGCGTGACATAGTGAGCACAGACGAGCTGAGGGTTAGTCACCCTATAGGAGCAGAAAGAAGAAGCAGTCGAAAGACAGACCGTAATAAGACCAGGACCGGCGCTGCAGGAGACGCGACTGAGGCAGAGAATCGCTCCGGAACAAGCACCGCACGAAATCCCGCGAGATCTCGGCCGCAGTTAGCACACGAGATCTCGCGAGAAGGAGAAGAACAGAGAAGAAGAAGGGGAAAAAGCGCGCGAAATGGCGGCGCTTCCTCCCCGCAGTGCGGGCACGCAGCGCAGGCCTGGGAACAACGAGGGGTAAGAGGGTAATACCCCACAACGATAGAATGCAGAAACAGAGAGCCCACTCCTCCCCAGCCGGAGCAGAAAAACCGCAAACGGCGGGGAGAGGAGAGGCAAGCTGAAAGGGCAGATAGAAAATATATATATATACCTACAAGTAAACGAATAAAATATATATCAGTCAGGACAACCCTCAGGTTACCAAACAGAAGATATCACACGATATATTACAATAATGAGATACCATGCCCTAAGGAATGCCCAAAAGGGAACACCTCAGGGCATAAGGAAAAAACTGCTATGTATACTTAACTGGAGCAGCAAAGAAAGAGGACTGCTCCAGTGTGACCAGGGGTTATATGGACACTGGGAGTGACAGGGTGGGGCTTGTTGCCATAGTTTCTGCATGTTTAAAGTGTTTTTCTTTGCTGCTATGGAAACACAGTAAAGAGAGAGACAGCAATATGAGCCTCCGTGTCCTGGGATAAAATTGCATCACAGACAATGCTCATTGTATTTTGTTGATTGCGTTACAGACAGAGGGAAGGGGGTTTTGTGTACAATTGCTGGGAAGGTGTCACTACTGTAAATGCATGTGATTGGCTGTTTTTACAAAACCCTGTGGGTGGTAACCTTGTTGGAAGATGTGTATAAATCAATGCTTGTGTGTTCAAATAGAGAGTTCCTGTTTTACCCTTTACCAAGTTGAGGCTGGTGTTTTGGTAACTGATCGACACTGGGGGATTGCTATACGCTGAAGATTTGCTATACTCCCCTGGCATAACTACTAGCTCTTGTAAGAACTGTTCCTGCTCTCTGGATGTAGGAGAGGTTCACCCACTGGAGCCCGGAGCCTTGTTGTAGGTCCAGGGTGGGTAGGAGACGGTGAGACCTCAACCAAGCTTCGGCGGTTCGCGGGGTCTGCAGTGCGTACGGTGTCAACTGGAGTGCTTGGAGTCCTCGGGAAGCACTAGGAGCATCTATCGACAGAGGTACCCGGTCGGAGTGCCAGGAGATCCGTTACAGTTACAATTTCTATTTTTAACCCTTACATAGAACATGGATGGGAACCCTTACACAGAATATCAATTAGAACCCTTAGATATAACATTAATTGAAATCCTTACATAGAACATTATTGAGAACCCTTACACCTAACATTGATGAGACTCCTTAAGGCCTCTTGCACACAAACGTTTTTTTTTTCCTTTTCCGTTCCGTTTTTCCGTTCCGTTCAAAGATAGAAAATGGCCTATTATTGACCCACACCCCTACAAGGTTAAGTCCATACAGTTTTTAGAATAATTTTGATGATTCTAGAAAACAGAAACTTTTCAGTACAGATTAGGAGAAGATGAGCTGACATCGGCCGTGTACCTGGTGGACTCGCCTCGCGGACAGAACTCTTTGTATCCTGAGGAAGTTTACAGCATTTCCCCTTGAACATCAAGGCTGAGGAGGATGATCCTCATGTGCGGGGGCTGGACAAGAAGGTCACAGGTGAAGACATATTACATGGCCACAGCTCTCTATAGGGCTGCCCACCTCACCCCAAGGTTTGCTACAGTGTATCAGTGCAGGTAATGCTAATCACAATAATAATAATATAACATAACAATATTATAATTCATTATAATACTAATAGTAATAAGTCAAATACACTTTTCATCCCCTAATGAACAGCCAGCACTAACCGGGGTTGACCCCTGTAATAGGCATCTCTTAATGAGTGTGGCCCCCGTCTGAGCCGCCCTATAGCCCCGCTGCCTCCCTCCTCCTGCAGCTATTATAATGCCCCCTCCATTCACAGGCTGTCTCCGGAGGATTATACTGTAATAGCAAAGGAACAGTAAAGAAGAAGAAAAAAGAGTAGAATTCACTTCAATCACAGCTGTTCTGTGAAAGGAAAAAAAGAATTTGTGAAAGTGTCGGGAATAGTGATGATTTATATCAGGCAGGTGCCATACGGTACACAAGAAGCTTTCTGTGCTTAACTAGAAACCATAGGAGGGCATCTGCTGTGTGTGATATAAAT